>NC_138378.1:69663099-69798115 GCF_054177405.1 Leptonychotes weddellii | reverse complement strand
GATCCTGGAGTCCCTGGATCGAGTCCCGCATCGGGCTCCCTGCTCGGCAGGGAGTCTGCTTCTCCCTCTCCCACTCCCCGTTTGTGTTCCCTCTCTTGCTGTGTCTTTCTCTGTCAAATAAATAAATAAAATCTTTTAAAAAAAAAAAGTTTTTATTTAAATTGCAGTTAACGCACAGTGTTCTATTAGTTTCAGGTGTACAATATAGTGACTCAGCAATTCCATACATCAGCCAGTGCTCATCACAATAAAGGTTTTGTTGTTGTTTTTTTAATAAACATAAAAAGAAGGGCCTTGGCCCTTATGAGGTGAAGACCACAAGAACTCTTTAGAACAACACCTCTGAAATTTCTGCTCTAACTTCTATTCCCACTAACTCTTTCTTCAACTTTCCTCTTTTCAATGTTCTCTGCCAACTGGAATCATAAATCAAAGTTTATGATCATCTCCAGATATACTGGCCACAGACCTCATGAAATCAAAATCACTTTATGCTTCTGCTGTCTTCTGGAGTTCACCAGAACTATAACACTCACCTCCTCAATCTGGTTACTTAAGACTTCTTAAGGACAACCATTCTCATGTCCCCAACCACAGTTGCTTATTGTTCCAAACTATACCTCCAAGTCTTTTGTCCCTTTCTAAGAACACTTATTCATCTAACAAGCACATGTTTGTGGCTAACATGGGGCAACTGGGGCCTACAAAGATGTGGAAGGTACATAGTTCCTACTTTTATAAAGCTTGTGGTTGAGAAGAGGGCTAACTACACAGCTCTAAAACAAGGTGGAAATGGGGCAAGCCTGTAAGAGAGAGACAAATGAAGCACCATGTTTGCTTAGAGGAAGCTTCTGGTGAGGGGCCTCAGGATAGCAGCACTGTAACAAGACTTTAAGGGGCAGGTAGAATTGCACCAGATCAGGGACGAGCAAGCAGATGTGAGTTTACTTCTTCATTTTATATGTTTTTCTCTTCTTAGTACATTATGCAGTCCTTCTCATTTTTATTTATTCATTTATTTATTTATTTTATTTATGTTTTATATTATGTTCTTCAAATGAGGCTTTCCTAATAAAAAATCTTTTTTAATCTCATAAACCTCTCTTTTTAATTTTCTTCCATTAATATTACTTTGAATTTTTAATAAGTTTGCTTTTAATTGGGTATTTAATCAACTTTACAATGAAAGTTAAATAGGAATATCTAAGTAACGAAAGCAACATGAACTTTCTTTAAAAAAATCTCAAATCTCCATGTTTTCATAAAGCCTGAAGACTTTTCCCATTCTATTGCTTGCATAAAAATAATTGTGCAAATTGTTAGAAACCAATCATTCTGAATTAAACATTTTTTTCTCACCTGCTATTGCTTTCTGTAGTCCTCAACCCATTGTCTACGTTTCTCATATTTATCATTCCTACCAGCAATATAATGTTTTATTGTATCAATGTACAACATTTGACTTGCTGTGTTCTTATTTCCCTATAGATATGTGTTGGATGGCGAGACCGTTTCTAGTTTGTAGATGTACTAATGAGTATCGCTACACACATCCATCCATATGCCTTTTCTTTCCTTTGAATTACCTCCTCGGTCTGTGATACATTTTCTAGAGTGAAACAAGGTAATATATAATGTACGGCTAAGGGTGTGGGTGCTGGCAGCCTGACTGTGCTTTGTGCTTGAATCCTGGCTCTGCCACTCACCTTCTGCAAGAACTTGAGCAAATTACTTAACCTCTATGAGACATAGTTTCTTCAACTAAAAAATAGGAATAAAGTCGTACTCATCTCACATGATTAATGGGAGAATTATATGAGATAAAGATACATGTAAACTGTTAGGACTATGCTTCACCCATCATAAATGTTCAATAGTGGTTTAGGGGATTTTTTTTTTAAGATTTTATTTTTAAGTAATCTCTACACCCAATGTGGAGCTTGAACCCACAACCCCGAGATCAAGAGTCGCACGCTCTACTGACCAAGCCAGCCAGGCACCCCTAAATAATGGTAGTTATTAATTATATACATTTCTTGGCATACTGTTTGTTGCATTCTAAAATTCAGCAAATGCTGATTTCCTTGTTTTCATCTACCCAAATTACTATAATTTGGACAAAGTATTTGATCATTTCTATTAATCATGGAATTAGAAGCTCAGGGTTGTGAATTTTAAAGATTTAGTCTCTGATTCATGTCAGATATGTTTAAGATGCTTTCCAGATAAAGAACATTAGCTTACAGAATCATCAGATGCTTCCAAATTTTCATCTTTGTGTATTGTTGTTCTTATTTTTTTGCTACAAGGATCCTACCTTACATTTATTATGTTTGTATTTTTCTACTGTAATAGACGGAGCCCTTGGTTTCAAGTAAAACACCTCAACTGTTTACAAGAAGGAAAGGTAGGGTACAGCCGGATGCTTGTTTCCTCCCTGTCTCTGGCATCTGCTCTTCTCTGTGCATGAGTTTCATTTTTCAACCTGGCTACCCCCTTCCCCCCAGGAGGAAACCTGGCCCCTGAGAGCTCCCAGGCTTCCTTTGACAGTGACTGCGTGTCATTACCAATTCCACATTCCCAGGAAAGGAGTCTTATTGGCCTGGCTTGGGTCAGTTGCTCACTCCTGAGGCCATCAACTGTGGCCAGGGAGTTTGGCCACGTAACTGGTGGTCCCAGTCAGAGTCATTTATCTGGAGGGGAAGGAAAACCATTAACCCCAAGGGAGGGTGCTAAACAGAAGGGCTCTGGCCAGACCAAATGACAGATTCCATCAACTCAAGTTATTAGAGGGGCTTGATATGTTTCACATATGTTTACTGTTTTTGTGTGAACCTCTTCCTCTTATGTGAAATGTTCATGTCTTTGACCATTTGTCATCAGAACATATTTTTCCCTTACATATTTATATCATTATGGGGCGCCTGGGTGGCTCAGTCAGTTAAGTATCCAACTCTTGATTTTGGCTCAGGTCATGATCTCAGGGTTGTGAGATCAAGCCCCACGTTGGGCTCCATGCTGGGCATGGAGCCTGCTTAAGATTCTCTCTCTCTCCCTCTGCCCCTCCCCCCTCTCTAAAACAAACAAACAAATTTATGTCTTTCCCTAATGGTTTTGGGAATACAACTGTGCAAATACTAAAAAAATTTAGAAAGGCATCAAGATTACTGAAGAACTACTATGTTTAAGAAGTTGTTCTCAGTGCTCTGAAAAGTTCAGAGAGGGCGCCTGGGTGGCTCAGTTGGTTAAGCAACTGCCTTCAGCTCAGGTCATGATCCTGGAGTCCCGGGATGGAGTCCCGCATCGGGCTCCCTGCTCAACGAGGAGCCTGCTTCTCCCTCTGACCCTCCCCCCTCCCATGTACTCTCTCTCATTCTCACTCTCTCAAATAAATAAATAAATCTTTAAAAAAAAAAAAAAGAAAAGTTCAGAGAGCTGCATTACTGTAAAGAATTTAGTTTCTAATGGGATTGAATATACAAATAAAAAATGAAATAAAAAAGGCTGTACACAAGTCGTTCCTCAATTATGGAGACCACATTCTTAAGAACTTTGAGGCAGAAGGCCTATGGTTCAAGAACTTAAATCCCTATGACAGAAATCACATTAGGGGAAATGATACTTGGAATAAACCTCTGAAAGCCATTAGAATTATGTTCTCATGTACTAAAATAAATATGACTTTTATACATCTTAACTTTGCCATTTCATACTCACTAGCAAGATACCTTTCAGGACCTTTTTCCTGTAGTTTCTTTAAGATATTTACAAATCATTTTGTAGGCTTGTTAAAAAATATCCATAGCGAGAAGAATTCTTTCAGGGGTTGGTCCTCCTCTGAATGTTCAAGGTCTTATTTTATGACTTGGTGGTTTCTATCAGACACACTAATATCCGGTCTCCATTCCTTACACACCAAGGGCTTCCTAACAAGTATCCGTGACTTTGCCTGAGGGCTTCTCCCAGTAGCAGAAGCAGACTTGGTCAGGGACAGGCTAGAAGTGCTGCAAATGTAATACCTCCAGGAGCAAAAGAGAGTTGGTAGAAAAACGCACCAGTTCTCACCTCTTAGGTGGCAGGACTAAGGTGGGGGCCATACAGTGTCCCAGAGGTCTCCAGAGGGATTGGGTCCTAGTTGACCATAGCAGTAATGTGTTCATTAACACCTTGTATGACATCTAAACAAACAGCTTGCCTTAAAATCCTTGATTCAGGTTCTGCTTTTGGGGGGGAACTAAACCCAGGAGGAAGTTTGACTCCCAGCTCCTGGTCTCTGCCTCCTAAAATATCTGGGTTCTCAAGAAATGTTGGAGGCTTGAGAAAAACCTTTGAGAACTGATCCCCCAGCAATACCCAGAGTTTTGCAGTCCTGGATCTGCCCATTTTAACTTCATGCCAGGTACATGCATTTCTCCCCTATTCTCCCCACTGAAACTACAGAAGTGCTTTCAAAGCCCTGGATTATTACTGCTTGTTTTCCTTGGTCCTGCCCAATCTTTCAGTTCAAAAATCTTTTTTTTTTTTAAAGATTTTTTATTTATTTATTTGACACAGAGAGACAGAGAGAGAGCACAAGCAGGGGGAGCAGCAGAGGGAGAGAGAGAAGCAGGCTCTCCGCTGAGCCGGTAGCCCGACGCGGGGCTCAATCCCAGGACCTCAAGATCATGACCTGAGCCGAAGGCAGACGCCTAACCGACTGAGCCACCCAGGCGCCCCTCATTTCAAAAATCTTTGTCTCTGCTTTAGTTCCTCTCTACTTTCAACTTCCATTTCTCTTTTCCTAGCTATCCATGAAGGAGTGATCTGCAATTTACATATTCCAGGACTGAAAGTCTACAGTTGCTGATAAAATATACATCTGTATGTATTAAATAAGAATTATGTCTAAGAGAATGTCATGGTTAGGGAGTTTAAAATGATGTATCAAAAAGGAAGTAGAAATACAACCTGCTCAATTAGAGAAGGCTTCACAGAGAAGTTTGGGACCCCTGATCTAGTCTTATCACCCATTTTTACAGATGGGGAAACTGAGATCTATAAGGTTAAATTACTGACTCAGAGTCCTACAGCTTATAATTGGTGACCAACCCCCACTTCTCACCCCTCAATCCCTTCTGTGCTCCACCCCATGCTGCCCACTCACCATTTATCCAGCGGCAGCCTTGCCTCTGCCTTTGTCTTTTGTTGGCCTTGAAGTTTGCCATGAGGACAAAGCCTGGAAAAAGATGAGAACAAACAGCACATTCTCCTAAGCACTCTCCACAGTGCACAATATCAGTTGTCCTGAGAGGGTTTTGATATGGGCTGAAAATATTGTTTTGTCTTAAATCTTGGAAAAAATTCTAGTTGCATGGAATTTTTTTCTCCAGAATTAATCATGGGTAGCATACTCTTTATCCTTGTTCTTTGACGAAGCAGAAAACAAAATAGCCATTGAAGGCACTCTTTGTTTACACCCAGGGACTAATGACGTTGTACACTCCTCCCACCAAGCAGCCCTCGAGTACTGGTCTCTCTGAAGAGCGCTGAGTGCCCAGGGTGCTGACTAAGCCCATCCCAACCCCAACTTTTGCCAAGGAGACAATTCTCTGACTGTTCTTGAGCTTGGTCGTATCAAATATTCTCAACAAGTTCTTCCAATTTCTGTTTTTAAAATAAAAATCAAAAGACCAGCACATTCCTTTTATGTTTGTGCAAATGAAGCAGAGGCAAGAAGCTGGTGAAACTCTAGCTAAAGCCTTTTGATATGTAACTTGAGTGATGGCCTACTGAAGTCCTGAAGTATAAATTAAACTATTTTTATATTTATATACTATATTTATTATATAGTATAAATATATTTACCTTGTTTCAGATTTCAAGATTGTATTTTTGGTACTTCTATAGACTGTGGAATCAATATTCTAAGAATGAGTCTTACCTCCAGTAAGAGTGACTCAGGCATAATTGGGGATCCATTAAAATACAACCTTCTCTTCCCACACCAGGCTTTGTTTTAGAGGGGGCATCATTAGCACAGTTAGTGTTCACTAGAGACAGTGCTAATCACCATGAAGTCATTTCAGGCAACCCAACGTCAGCTGAGGGCTGCACTGACATGAATATCATGCACACTCTATAGCTCTCATTTTCTGCATTGATTCATGTTTGACTTGGATCTAATCAGGCATGTCTCATAACAGAAAACACTCCTTTTCTGCAAAGATGTTTAGGACCTGGACTGTGAACTGCTGCAAGGCATAGATGTAGGATATCCATGTAAGGTCCTCAGCCTGCCGCAGAATGTGTGTTAGATATAGTTATGTATGGCCCCAACTAGAAAATGAACACAATCTCTATTCCATTCCTCCCTCCTAAGATCACCTCTCCCCCGCCCCCCACCAGGGGTCCCTGCTTCTCCCGCAAGGGAATCACTGTTGAAAAAAATTAGAGCCTCTAGAAAATCAAGAGTACCTCAGGGAAAAGACAGAAGAAATTCTAGGCAGCAGGAACAGCCTGGGGGAGCTGTTTCCAGGAGCAAATATCCAGCCATTGGGCCTTGTTTTTGGTAAGCACCCCCTTGAAAGCAAACATAACAAGTATTTTAAAAGAGAGGGGAAAAAAAATCCCAAAAATTCTAGGAAAGCACTGTGATCATCTGTCATTCTCATCTTAAGATGAGAGCCCTTAGAATTTCCTCTTGATCTCCATATCTCTTTAATTCTCTTATCTTTAATGACTAAAGTAAAATTTGGTCCTTTAACAAGTAATCAGATTTGCCCAACTCTCCATTTGACCTGAGAGCAGCTTTCAGCAAAGCTTGTTAGAAAGTGAGCAAAAGTGTGGCTTGTTGTTTTGGAGCCTCTGAAGGACGATACAGCTGCCACCGTGAGACAAGCCGGCTTTATTTGTGCTGAACCACAGCAGTGTCTCCTGCTCTTCCTTGCTCTCAGGTTAGCACTTCATCTTTATCTAATCTTTAACAAAGCAGAGTCTGTCAGGGAGTCTGTGGTGAGCATAGGGAATCAGCCTCTCCTTCTGGAATGTGGCAGCAGTGAACAGTGCCTAAATATTTATTTCAAATATAATCTATCCTGTAGTCCTCCACATCCAAAGATCTTTCCAGTTTAAGTCTGTGGCCCTATAATTCAGAGGGCTTTTGCAACGAGAGGCCCTACGAATGGACTGGAGCATCACAGCCACTGCCAAGCTGGGAGGAACCACACACACAGCTGGCCTTCCCAGGGACAGCACAGAGAAGGAAGAGGACCCTGCTTTGAGCAGGCTCACTGCATAAGATTGTGCATATTGCTGGGAGGTCCGTTGTGGTAGGGATGGCTGTGAATGGAGGTGTGGCAGACAGAATGGACTAGGCTGTCTACAGTAACAAACAGTCCCAGAGTCTCAGTGGCTCAGCATACCAAAAGTTGATTGTTTGCTCACGCTCAATGTCCAGCACGTGGAGGCAGGGGGATCCAAGCTGAGCAATTCCATCTCAACACATGTTTTTATAATTTCCTCAGCAGGGAGAAGAAAATACAGTGCCTCATGCACTGGTTCTTAAAGCCTCTGATTGCAAGTGACACATGTCATTTCTGTTTCTACTTCATTGGGTAAAGTAAGTCATATGTCCACGTCTAATTATAAAAAAGGAAAGGAAGTGCACTCTTACCACATATCCTGAAGAAGAGAATGGGAATATTTGAAACAACCCTAATGACTACTGCGGGGGGTCCAGTTGGAAGGACTCCAGTGCTACCTTTATATTCTAGGAGCTCTCAACTAGATCAGGAAGAACTATTTCCATATTCGTATGTCTGATATTCATATGTCTCTTACAACTCAAGTGTCTTATTTCCAGAGGTAGGTCTTAATAGGCAATTATCTAGAGAGAAAAGCAGGAATTCCTAATTCTTCCAAGCAGGTTCACTATATTTTCATGTTTAAAATAAAGAATTCCAGGGGCACCTGGGTGGCTCAGTCATTAGGCGTCTCCCTTCGGCTCAGGTCGTGATCCCAGAGTCCTGGGATCGGGCCCCGCATCTGGCTCCCTGCTCGGCTGGAAGCCTGCTTCTCCCTCTCCCACTCCCCCTGCTTGTGTTCCCTCTCTCGCTGTCTCTCTTGCTGTCAAATAAATAAATAAAATCTTTTAAAAAATTAAAAATAAAATAAAATAAAGAATTCCATAAAATACAGATATCATTATTGAGACCTAGCTTAAGGGAGTGACTAATTCCCCAAGGCTTCAGAAATAAAACATGCCTCTAGGTAGTGGACACTAATTGTCTGAAGAACCTACTCTGAGTATTGTCCTTCCTTTCTACACTTGAGTCACATTGTGGAAGTGGTGGGAATCTGACAACCATCATGTTCAATACGAACCTCTCTCTAAGACGGAGCATATTGGATCAGAGTGGACTTCTGACCAAAGCTGGGCCAGAGTTTCTTCTCTAGCAATTTAGAGTTTGGACGAAGAGAAACTCTGGGGAAACAGGATTTTGACTAATTGGTTTCAGTTGTCTGTTGACTAGAGATGTACCTGACACTATTAGCGCTCACTAACTATCCATAGGCTCCTCTCCGTTTCCCGGTTTCCTGAACAGTTAGAATGGAGCCATGTGACAAAGTTCTGGCCATTGGAAGACGGACAGAAATGACAAGCCACATTTAGGGTTGGCTGTTGAAAATACCTCTCATATCCCTCCACTTTCTTTTCCCCACCACAGTGCCCTTGGAGGTCACATGATTAGATGGCATAGCTATAAGATGGAGAGGGGCTATCCATTGCATAGAAAATTGTGACACGAGTAAGGGAAAAAAATATGGATTAGGATGTATTTTTTGCTTCAACATATCCTAGGCTATACTGACTAACATAGAACCGACAGAGGAGTGGCTTTGTTCTGCCGAGTATCTAAGAAAAGCTGATCTGCAAAGAGGGAGAAAAATGACGTACATGTGCAGAGGTAGGCAGAATTGAGAAAAAGAGTCCCTGGGTCCTAATTCCTGGTTCTAATCCCTTCTTTTTTTTTTTTTTTTAAAGATTTTATTTATTTTTGACAGAGAGAGAGTGTACCAGCAGGGGAAGCAGCAGGCAGAGGGAGAGGAAGAAGCAGGCCTCCCGCTGAGCAGGGAGCCCGATGTGGGACTCCATCCCAGGACCCCGGGATCATGACCTGAGCCGAAGGCAGACGCTTAATGTCTGAGCCACCCAGGCACCCTGGTTCTAATCCCTTCTTAAGGGTAAATCACATTTCTGTCCTTGGCTTCTGTGATGCCATTGTATCCTTATTATAGTAAATGTCCTGTTTTTTATTAAGCTTGTTCCAGAGTTTCTTTCTTCTGCAACCAAAAAGTTATAACCTTGTAACCTTTATAACTTTTAATACCTCTCATATCTCAGTGCTCAGCATGAGATTACTCATTACTCAGCATGAAAACAACTAACAAATTAATGGGTATGATGCTGACTTAGATTTTTAATTCCTTCATGCAGGAATGCCAAGAACTACAGCAAAATCTTGTCCAGATGTAATTCCATAGTACACTCAGTGCTTCTAACACAATTCCAGAATTACAGATCTTGTTTACTTATCCGAAATTCAAATAAAGGTGGATAATCTTTTCAGTTTTATTGGTTACAAATGACCAGCTGACAAGTTACTCAACTTCTGCAATTGTAGTAAAATTCTAGAGCTATCAAGAAAAGGTGGCTTGTTCAAGAACAGCTAAGGAATTGATTCACTCTTCAGAACCTGTGCCAACTGCCTTTCTGCAGGTGAGCTAAATAGTGGATACCTTTTACAGAAGGAAAGCCATCATCCTATGAAGAAAAACTCTTTCTCTGCCATGAACAAGCTGAACGCAATCACAGAAACTGCAGACAAAAGAGCTTTTGATGACAGATATTGCTGATGCCTGGTGCCTTCAAAGACAATCCAGGAAAGGTGAAGGAATAATTGTGACTAACAATAACTCATGCTTCTTCCAGGATGTTACTCATTGGGCCAATGGATCACTTGAGAAATATGTCAGTGAGTCAGTTCATACTCAATTTGGCAAAAAGATTCCAGGTCCCTAAGCTCTTTGCATTGAATGGAGTAAATGCCAAATGGATACATTCTCTGGGACAAGTAAAGGCAGGAGAACTTTGATAGTAAAAAGCAGTTTGCTCCTTTAGTATCCCCATCCACCACCCCAAGCCATATAGCTGAGCAAAATGGAATTATCAAGGCTAATGAAGAAAATCTTGAGTACACACCCCTCAAAAAGATAAAGGACCCAGGGGAAGGAGAACGGTGGAAACACCAGTAAAAAGTCTAATTCACCAAACATTTAAAACAACATGAACTTATAAGTATTGCAACCTATATATGAGGATATATCAAAGGCCAGTTAAAATAATAATGGTTACAAACAAAAAGGAGGTTGGACCAGACGGTCTAAGGTCTTTTATTTGAAATTCCATGATGAAAGGACTATGTGAAATTTTGTAGGTCAAGGGCCAAATGTGGCCACTGATTAAATTCATCCTATGATAATGGCATTGACATTCATTATATTTTTTTTTTTACTGTGTCATGCATTCATAAGAGTTTATTAAAATATACAGCTTAAAGGAGAATGAAACTCAATACTCATGTACTTACTGCCTGGCCTAGTCTAAGAATAAAATATTAACAATACTTCATAGGCCCCCTGAGCCTACCACAGTTGCATCTTCCTCCACTTACTCCTCCTCAATGGCAACCCAGAGGTTACTACCAGTTCACACTCTTATGTTAATCATTCCCAGCTCTCTTTATGGTTTTACCACCTATGACTCTATGCCCCATACAACATATTGTTTAGTTTTGAAAATTTGGTAGTTGCATAAAGAAGATCAGAGTTACACTATTAATTGAAAACTAAGGGATGAATGCAACATTATCCCTTAGTGTCAGCTCCCCTGAGAGTTTACAAGAGCCCTTTCCGGGGTAGTCAGTGAGCAGGTTGGAAGCTAGTCCTAGCAGACACAAGGCTCTGCACAGTCAGAGCATGTGGCAAGGCTGCCAGGTGAGCCCGATACTGATGTCGGGCAGAACTATGTCAGAGGGTATGGGATGCTCTCTATTTTCTACCTTACCTCCAGCTCTCAGATACAGGGTTAAGCAGAAAGTTTGGTGAGATGAAATGAGTATCCTTAGGTGATCCAGGTAGCAAGGCATGGAAAAGAGAGCAGGAATTTTATCAACAGATGGTCATAACACAGATTAGAACCTAAGCAAGGTTCATTCAAGCATTCTATCTTGAGGTTGGAGAAGAGGGTAAAATAACAGTGGAAACTTGGCTATAGCAGCCACCAACATATCTGTCTCTTGAGTCTCATGTTTCTCTCTGGGATAGTTGTCCTCTATATCGATTGATAGCTGTCCTGGAATCTCCCTTCACTCTCTTCATGAGAATTCCCCTTGCCTCACTCCTGAGTTGGATCACCTGTTTCTTACATCCTGACTGGAACGCATAATTTGTGGGGCCCAGTGAAAAGTGAAAATGCAGAGTCCCTTATTAAAAAATCAAGAATTTCAAGATGGTGACAACAGAGCATCAAACAGGTACGGGACCCTTCTATGTCTGGGGCCTGGGCAACAGCATGGGTTGATGCCAGCAATACCAGCCCTGCCTCTTCCCTAATTTACTCTCTTATTCTAGGAGAGCACATTCCCCGGTAGTCTTTTTCTATGAATGTGTGGGAAATAAGCTTTTGAGACTTGCACATCTGAAAATGTCTTTGCTCTCTCTTCATACTTGCATGTAAGCCACTTTATTATACAACACTGTAATCTGAATGTTGCTCCCTGGAGTTGTGTAATACAGCAGCCCTGCTTGACTAATGGTTTGGCTGGGTATAAAATTCTAGATTGGAAACAACTTTCCTTCAGAACTTTAAAAATATTGCTCCTTTGTCTTATTTATAGTGTCACCGTGGAGAGGTCTGGAGTTATTTGGGTTCTTAATTCCCTTTATGGTACCTGTTTATTCCTCTCTAGAAGTTTATATAAATTCTCTTTGCCCCAGAGTTCTGAAATTTTATGGTGTGCCATTGTGAGTGTCTATTTTCATTCACGGTGCTTGGGACTCTATAGGCCCTTTTGATCTGACAACTCACGTTCTTCATTCGGGAGAAATTTTCTTAAATTATTTCATTAGATGATTTTCTCTGCTCCATTTATGTTGTTCTCTCTTTCTGGAGCTTTTATTATTTGGATGGTGAGCCTTCTAGACCAGAACTCTCACTCTCTTACTCTTTCCTCTTTGTCTACTCTGCTCTAGTCTCTGAGAAAATCCTTACTCTTACATTCTGGCCATTCTGTTTTTTTATTTCATGATTATGTCTTTAATTTCTAAGAGCTCTTTTTATTCTCTAAATGTTCCTCTCTTGGGGAGTCTGGGTGGTGCATTCAGTTAGGCGTCTGCCTTTGGCTTGGGTCATGATCTCGGGGTCCTGGGATCGAGCCCCTCTTCCTCTGCCTGCCACTCCCCCAGCTTGTGCTCTCTCTCTCTGCGTCAAATAAATAAATAAAATCTTTTTTAAAAATGTTCCTCTCTTATAATGTCCTATTCCTGTTTCATATATGTGGTGTTCTCTTATCTGAGGATATAGGAATTCTTGTTTGTTTGTTTGTTTGTTTTCTCCTCCCTGCATAGTCACTATTGCTCCATGGTGTTTGTGTTTTTTTTGTTTTGTTTTGTTTTTGTATTTATTTGGATCTCTATCTTTTTTGTTGGGGACTGTCCTCAGATATCTGATAATCCTTATTTCTTAGCTCTTAATTAAAAATGGGGAACTAAAAAACACTTAAAACACTGAGCAAGTGGACAGGCTTGCTGACTTTGAACTTTATTCTAAGGTGACCTGAGTGGGCTCTTTCAGTATTCAACACTGAAGTCAGTATTTTTACATTTTCTTCTTGTTCTGGTCAGATTCCCAGAAAGGAATATTCCTGTCTCCTCCCTGGTGAAGGAGAGTCTGGCTGAGACACAAATGAGCAAAAAAGGCTGGAGAGTCGGAATATATGAGCTCATTTTTCCCCCAATAAGAAGCCCTTCTCAGACCATCTATATTACTCTCTACAGAGACAAAACCTTCAGATTGTCAGCATGGGGGAAGAACAGTCATCTGGTACCATAAAGAGAGAAAAGGCAGTTAGGAATGCAGTTGCTTCTCAAGTAGCTTTTTCTTCCTTATTTGAGGTCTACCTTTTACCCCAGTCCTAGGCATACCTGATGCTGCCAATTCCTGAGCCTCCTGAAGATTCTACAGTTCGAAGCCAACTTTCTTGGGTCTGTTGTTAAATCAGTTACTACTTGTCCATGTACTTTCCAGCTTCCAAAATTTCATTGCTCTTGTCATCTCTCCTATTTTCCTGTACTTGTATGTTTATATCTTTGAAGAATCTCTTCAATGTAGCTATAGGGTGCTTTAGGAGGAAATAAAATTAGATGCATGCATTCAATTCACCATTTAAACTCAGAACCCCACCTTCTTTTTTTTTTTTTTCAGGTTTGTTTTAAAGTAAGCTCTACGGCCCTACATGGGGCTTGAATTCATGACCCTGAGATCAAGAGTCGCATGCTCTACCAACTGAGCCATCCAGGCACCCCATAACCCCATTTTCTTTGAACAGTCTTTTTAGAACTTATTGTACCTTGTTTTTACTCATTCAAATGTATTGATGATGGAGCTGGTACATCAGCATGGCAGTGACAGCTAACCTTCAAATCCCAGGCATGGCTTTGGCTAGTGTCTAAATGTGGGAAACATTAACAGGATTACCTGCACTACCTCCTCTTCTCCCACAGCTCCCCAGCTTGGCCACTTAGGAGCTGACATGTTCCTACATAATCTCACATGCAGGTTAGAGTTGATTGGCTTAGGGAAATCCAACCTAAGCTAGACCAATAACTCACTTCTCTGAGATTCTTGGATATCAGCCAGAGAAGCCATCCTTCGTGGAAAACTCTAAAATGTAAATTCCTCCCCTCCTGCCACCCGTATTTTGTTGCTGGGTCAAGTTTACCTGCAACATTCTTTCTTCAAGATGTATTATCTTTTAGAGAGTCAAATTGCTTTGCCTTTCACCATTGCAATCCAAAGCCCCTTCCTCCTGCCCACCTAAAGTCCCAAACGTCCAGCATGGAACTGGAGAATGAAGAGAGGGAACTCCAGAAGAGCCCAGACTCTTGGGAGTTCAGAGCTCTCATCCTCTATAATGCTGATGATTTAGGCGATAGTATACCTTTTATTCCCCCCCCCAAAAGGGAGTGGGGTTTAAAAGCATTTTAGTATTCAAATGCAAATTTCACCAGTAATTAAAATTTTTCCCTCAGGAAACTCTTAGTGCAGTAAAAAAGATACTGACTTTGGATCCAAAAAGTTTTGAGGTCTATATTCAAATGCTGTTATTTGATCTCTTCTCCCTCAGTTTCTTCATATGTGAAATGGGATTAAAAGCACAGGGATTTATGGGGTGGCTCAGTCGTTAAGTGTCTGCCTTCTGCTCAGTTCATAATCCCAGGGTCCTGGGATCAAGCCCCGCATCAGGCTCCCTGCTCCACGGGAAGCCTGCTTCTCCCTCTCCCACTCCCACTCCCCTGCTTGTGTTCCCTCTCTCGCTGTGTCTCTCTCTGGCAAATAAATAAAATCTTTAACAAAATAAATAAATAAATAAATAATAAATAAATAAAGGCACAGGGATTTAAAAAGACACAGTTTAAAAGGTGCCTGGCATGTGGTTAAGCTCTATAAATGTACAGTCTTCCCCATCTTCCTCAGCTGTTAGCAAGAGCACTAAGATAATAGAGCTTCTTCTGTATGGCAAATATTCCCAAGAGTGTTAAAGAAGGACACAACAGCAAAGGCAAAAACGATCTACCTGAGGCCTGGGGATCTCTGAGAAGGCTGCTCCTTACAGATGTTTCAAAAGGGAAAAGTAACCGAGGGGCGCTTGGCTGGCTCATTCAGTAGAGCATGCGACTCTTGATCTCAGGGTTGTAAATTTGAGCCCCACATGGGTTTAGAGATTACTTAAAAATAAAATCTTAAAAAAAAAAAAGGAACCGAGAACCCCCCTATGTTTGTCAGGCATGGTGGAGGGATGTTTAACTTGGACTTTTTTTTTTTACCTGCTTGTTTATTTTAACCATGAAGTCTATGATCCAAATGCATATGAAATATAACACACACATGATACCAACATTACTTTGGTAACATTTTTTGAGTCACGATCCCTTTGACACTTTTCCCAGAAAAACACATGTGTGTATTTGTACTCACACAACTACACTCTGCCGGTGTTTGTCCATCTCCTAAGCCAAGGACATCCCGTGAATAAATTCTGACCTACAGAGGCACTTTGATTGCACCGCAGTCCTCCTCTGCACCCCCACACCACCTGCTGCCAAGCAAGGAGACTGGCAAGTCTCACTGGACACCTGGGGGTGAAGCTGTGGTGGGGATGGAGCTGGGAGCGGGAATGGGGTGGAGGTGTCAGGGCAGCATGCCCGCCAGCTGCTCCAATGACCCCACAGAGCTAGTAGTAGTGGGTGAGTAGCCCAGGCCAAGCCATGCTGGGGACACAGGCTGTGGGCGGTGCCCCAGAGCATGGAGGCTCCCACTGCCCAGTGTCCTGGCCAAAGGGGAGGGAGAGGAGAGAGAGCAGGAGGAAAAGTGGAGGGAACCCCACTTTCAGGAGAACTGTCAGAAGATAGCAGCCTTACTTCCCCATCTCGGGACATGATTTTCCCTAGAACCTGAATGATTTCCTTCCTCCTGTGTGAGAAGCATCCTGCCACGTGTAGCTGAGGGGCATCTAGGGCCGGGCAGGAATAGAAAAAGAGCTGAGAACCCACATATTTGTCAGGCATGGTGGAAGGAGTTTTAACATGGACTTTATTTTAAACCACCAAGTCCTGATCCCAGTGTATTTGAAATAGAACCCAACACGTAACACCAGTATTAAGTAATGTTTTTTTGAGTCTTTGATTTCTTTGACACCGGCTCCATGGTGGGCAGGACCTACAGAGCCAGTGGACCTTGATTGGTGGATGGAAGCAGCCTCACCAAGCACTGGAATTATCTTCAAAGACTGCCGGGGAGTAGAGGGCTGGGTGGATTTGGCGGCCCAGGCCAGCAACTCTGAAGCCTTTGGGGGTATGTCTGAGGTCCAGACTCCTGCCAGAGTCAGAGCTGAGCTGGCCTCCCGGGGGTGAGAGCAAGGAGGGGTATGCTCCTCTACGTAGGGGGTGGGGGTTGAGAGGCAGGTGGTTGTCATCCCTCTACATGGCCCCCATCCCCAGATCTAAAGGAAGAATGCATACCAGCTATTAATTCTGCAAGCTCTTCAACGTGCAAGGGCCTAAAACAGATACCCCAGGCTGCCTGCACTAATAAATAACAACTTCATCCCTAAGTCTTTTGAAGGGTATGAAGTGGAACATTTAAAAACAAGATAAAAGATAAAAGTCACACTTTGTTCTTAGAATTAACTTACCTCCCCTCATTTTACCCTCGCACCCACAGAAATGGGTGTTTTTACCTCCCCTCTCACAAATGAAGAAACTGGGTCTGAGGTTGCTCAAGGTCACATAGTTAATAAGTGACAGAATCAAGGTCTGAACTAGGTCTGACCCCAAACTGGTGTCCTTAGTACTGCCTTCCCACTTCCGAGGTGAGGCAGATGGGTCTTCATCAGGCTGAGCGAAAAGAAACCCGTCTCTCAATGGACGAAGATGCCACTGACAAGGGACCTGGGACAACTGCTGCCTTCCCTTCTTTTCTACCCACAAGAATGTCTTCACCCTGAACTGCTTATGAAACCCCACCTTTGTGAAATGGCTTGCTGAATTTAAGACTGCTGCCTGTGAAACTTGACCCCTTTTTTCCGTTTTTGAGTCTAACTGGACCTATGATATGCCTAACTGGCCCATGTTCAGACCAAGTGACCCAACCAGACATAACTGACACGTGGCGCATAGTTCCTTCCAATAAATACATCCTTTCAAATTGGTGTGGCCATTTAACCATCAATTGTCCAACCTCTCCACAGGGACTCAGGGAGTAGCTCTGCCTTTCCCCGTGCCCAACTACTTTCTTCCTCTGCCAGTTATTTTTCTCAAACATGGTTAAGATCCAGTTACTCTTTTGCTTAAGAATCTTCCATGATCTCCCACCCATCTACAAGCATAAAGACAAGACTCATCACAAGAGGTTCCCTCCTATCCTTGCAGCTCTTAAATTTGGAGACAAAGTGAAATCCCAAAGTAGAGCGAAACGTTCTCTAGAGCTGCAAGTGTACTGATTCTTGCCCTCAGATCCTAGGTGACAATAATCAGAGTGTCAAGTGTAAATAGTAAATAAAATCTTTCATTTAGCCCACACCCATCCTACAGAGTTTGGTACTCAGAGAAATGTGGGCTACTCAGAGCGAGGGGCTCAGAGTTTTCTTTCTTTATAACCCACTCCTATCTCTTTGGAAAAACAAGTCTGGGAAGGTTTAGAAAAAAGTTAGATAACTGGAAATAGAAAAAGCAGGATCAAAAGGAAAGGGAAATGCAAATATTCTAGGTCTTTAGGTCTTTATGCTTCAGAATTGACTCTGGATTTCCTGGTAGGCAGGGCAAAAAGGGAAGCAGGGTATATTACTTGAATTTTATTGATAGAAAAAAGGAAACTTGTCATTTCTTGAAAAAAGCAAAATATTTTATGTTACTGTTTTTATCTTTCTTCATTGCTTATTTATAAAATTAGTCCATCTTTCTTATAAAAAACTCAAGTAATACAAACAACTATACAATAAAAAGTGTATGCCCCCTTACCTACATCTCCAATCTCCTTCTCCAGAAGTAAACCTTAAGCCCTGAGACTACCCATTTATTTCTAAGGCTTTTTGTTTTGGTTTGGTTTTTTGGTTTGGGGTTTTTTTGGATGGTTTTTTGGTGGGTTTTTTGTTTTTTGCCATTAGAAGTACTTACACAGTTTTCATAGAATGTGGATTTTGCTTGCTTGTTTAAAAAATATATATATATATCAAATTGACTATATTCTTTTATAACTTGCATTTTCACTTCACAGTGTACCCGGGCCATCCTTCTATATCTATATCTATATCTGTATCTGTATCTGTATCTGTATCTCTGTCTATATATCTCTTTCATTTTAATGACTATGATATTCCATTATATGGAGGTAGCATAATTTATTTAACTATTCCCTTATTTAAATTATTTCAGATTTTATAGTCTTATAATGGGCATCCTTGTATGTACACTTTTGTGAAGGTATGAGTATTTCCATGGGAAATATTTGTAGAAGTGGAACTGAGGGATCACATGGCTCATACATTTCAAATTTTGATGAATTTTGATGAAATTTTGCCCTGGGTATTAACTCCAGGGATCCAGATTGTGAGCAAAGCCTTTGGAGAGTTATAAGATGAGTAGATACTCTTTGAGAAATTCTTGCTGGAATGAAATTGATAATTAAGGATGGTAAATATTCATGGAAGTTACAGAAAAGTGATAATAAGAACGCTGTCAGTGGCCTTCCTACCTACCCCTGCCTTTTCTCCCTACCCCTACCACCTCCCTACCCTTTCCCATTTTATTGCTGTATTTCTCTCTATTTACTAATATTGTATTGATGTTATAATAAAAATTCAATTAATAAAGATTTAGTGTCTTCAAAAAGACTGCAATGATACAATTTCACCAACAGGGTTTGAATGTGCCCATTCCCCATTCACTTGCCAACACTAGATTTTATCGACCTTTTTCATTTTCTGGCACAAACTGCTAAATGGAATTTCTCCTGGCAAGGTTAGTATATTTTAAGCTAGAAAGGAGACCAATGAGACGATTTCACTTCTCTTGTTCTGGGGCGGTGGTTTTCAGGCTGTTCTCTGTGAAGCCCCAGGAATTCTCAGGGGCTAGCAGGGGGGCAGTGCAAAGGACAAAACTTCCACCCTCTTAACCAGGGCAACTGAGGTTTTTATCTGTTTCACATTTTCAGCTTTGGGATGAGATTTTATTTGAAGATAAGATTGTGTTGCTGTAAACAAGTTTGCAAACCACAGACCTGGGCCTTGTTTTTTTTTTTTTTTTTTTCTTTTTTTTGGGGGCCTTGTTTCTTATTGAACCATTAGTAGCTTGAAGAGGAATTGAAAACATATCCCTTCCAGGCAAAGAAGAAGGGATGTTAAACAGTGAATATCCAGATGTAGCCAAAATATTCTTATTTACACATTATGTGTGTGTGCACACATGTGTCTGCTAATGGCCTTGTTTATGCTCAGCCTCACCCTATTAATACCCAATTGTTATCTTGCAACCAATCCTATAACACCATTTCTTTCAAGACTTGGATTAAAATCCCCTTTCTCTAAATACGCACACACATTGCAAAACACACACACACACACACACAAATAGCAACAACAAACTACTCCACCACACAAAGAATTCCTGAGAGGAGTCCAATTTACTATTGATAACATACTGGGGAAGTCAGAGAAAGAGAGGTTTGAGTTGCAAGGATACAAACAATTTCAAGATGGCATGGTGAGCATCTTGTGGCCTTTCATGACCTAATACCAGCTCCTCTTGATCTCATTGGCTCCTCTCTTCACTCTTCCCATTTTTTACTTTCACCCACTACCCCCTGGATTGAACCAAGAACTTCAAAATAATTTCCTCTATTAAGCACTGCAATTCAACTCTTTCCAGCTTTTACTCTCCACCTCACATGGCCAGCCTCTTCATAGTGTTCATCTTCTCAAAGGGGCTTTCCATTTTGTAGAATCAATCCTCTCTAGGAGGAGTTTTTTTTTTTTTTTAAACAAAACAGTAGCAATAGGAATATTGTTTTTCTTCCTCTATATCCCTGCTATTTCTTCCTTACTGAAACACTGTCATTGTATTTCTTTTGTCCTCTTATTATTTTATATATCTGGACCTTCCAACCAACTGGTAAGCAGCCCAAGGACAAGAACTCTGCCTTTTTGTAGCTTTTTAAGTGCCCAGTCTCTGGCATATACCTCACAAATACATAATGAATAAAGCAACACTAATGTACAATTAAAAGAAGAGTAAATGATAAATGAATGTAAGAAGACCCTTAGATATTTTGTAAGATGTGGTAGATACCTCCTTGCAAATGCTGTAAAATCAGCAATTCTTAGAAGTTCAGTTCAAACATTCAGACATATCTTCAAGTTATATTTGTATTTTAGGAGATCCATAATGTAAGGTTAGCCTACTCAAAATATTCACTACTTCACATTTCTTTTTTATGCTGGCCTTTACTCCTCTCAAGTTTCTTTCCTACTTTTCCTATGAGCTAGATATTATTTTTGTTTATTCCCTTCCCACCTGGCCAGATAGGAAGGAAGCAGAGATGATTATCAATACAATATATCCTCTTGCTGGGATCCTAAGGAGAAAAAATACTATATAAAGTAGCATGCTATGTAAACCAAAGCTTAAAATATCCGTTAGTGAACTATTATAAAATATCACTTGAAATTCCTACAGGATCTTCAGCCTGCTATGTTTAATTCCTAAATCTCATGTTATTAAAAGAAGTCTGTTTGCTCTTTTACCTACACTCACATTATATAATTTTTTTTTTTCATCAAAACTGGCTTAGTTTGGAGTGAGGAAGCAGGAATATATGACAAGTTAGACTTTCTGATATTTGACCCTTTGCTATAAATTTAAGCCCATGAATAGCTCAAAGCTCAGAAACCAGGTCCAATCCCTTCCATTGTGGAGATTATATGTATATAATAAATATATACATGAATTCTGTCATACTGACAAACAGAATAAAAGAGAGTCTATGCTTTCTGTAGAAAATAAAATAAATTGTATTGGATAATAAAATTTGATAACCTACAAGAAGTGGAGACATTCCTAGAAACATAGGACCTACCAAGACTGAATTAGGAAGAAATAGAAAATCTGAACAAATGAATGAGCAAGGATATTGAATACATAATCAAATTTTATTTTCCACAGAAAGCATAGACTCTGTTTTGTTCTGTCTGTATGACAGAATTTTTGCCAAACCATTCAATTGAAAAAAGGCTCTCCCAACTCTATGCTGCCTACAAAAGACTCACTTCAGATTTGAGGACACACATATGCTCAAAGTGAAGGAATAGAAAAGATAGTCCAAGTAAGTGGATATCAAAAGAAAGCAGGGGGAACTGTATTTATATCAGACAAAAGAAACTTTAAGACAAAAAAGATCATTATGTCATGATAAAGGGGTCAATTCATCAAGAAAATATAACAACTGTAAATATATACACACCCAACATTGGAGCACCTAAATATATTAAGCAAGTAAAAACAGATCTGAAGGGAGAAATTGACAACATGGTAATAGTAAAGGACTACCCCACTTTCAGCAATAGATAAACCATCCAGACAAAAGCAACAAGGAAACATTGGTCTTGAATCATACATTAGACCAAATGGGCTTAACAGACACTTATAGAACATTCCATCCAACAGCAGCAGAGTACAAATTCTTCTCAAGTGCACATGGAACATTCTCCAGGACAAATTACATGTTAGGCCACAAAACAAGTCTTAGCAAATTTCAGAAGATTGAAACTATACCAAGTATCTTTTCCAACCACAATGGTATGAAACTAGAAATAAAAAACAAAAAGAAAGCTGGAGCATTTACAAACATGTGGAAACTAAACAACCACTCCTGAACAACAAATAGGTCAAAGAAGAAATCAAAAGAGAAATAAAAAAAAAAAATCTCCAAACAAACGAAAATAGAAATATAACACCTGAAAATCTATGGATGCTGCAAAAGCATTTCTGAGAAGGAATTTTGTAGTGGTAAATGCATCTATTAAGAAAATAAAAACATCTCAAATAAACAACCTAACTTTACACCTCAAGGAACCAGAGAAAGAAGAAACAAACTAAGCCCAAAGTTAGCAGGAGGAAGGAAATGATAAAGATCAGAGCAGAAATAAATGAAATAAAGACCAGAAAAACAATAGAAAAGATCAATGAAACTAAGAGCTGTGTTTTTGAAAAGATAAACAAAAGTGACAAACCTTTAGCTAGACTAAGAAAAGAGAAGTTTCAAAGAAATAAAATTAGAAAGAGGTGACGTTACAACTAATATCAAAGAAATACATAGGCTCATAAGAGACTACTATGAACAATTATATGACAACAAATTAGATAACCTCCAAGAAACAGGTACATTCCTAGAAACATACAACCTACTGAGACTGAGTCAGGAAGAAATAGAAAATCTGAAAAAACAAATAACAAGTAGGGATAATCAAAAACCCCCCTGGGGATTAACATAAGAATAAAAAAAAAAAAACAAAAACAAAATAAAATGGTAATAGACTCATTAAAAAAAAAAAAACAAAAAACACCCCAACACAGAAAAGTCCAGGACCAGATGGCTTCACTGGTAAATTCTACCAAACATTTGAAGAAGAAATAACACCAATCTTTCTCAAACTCTTCCAAAAAAATTGAAGAGGAGGGAATATCTCCAAACTCATTTTACAAGGCCAGCATTACTATGATACCAAAGCCAGATAAGGACACCATGAGAAAAGTGTAGACTAAAATCTCTGATGAATATAGTTGCAAAAATTCTCAACAAAATATTAGCAAACTGAATTTAACAACATATTAAAAGAATCACACACTATTACCAAGTGAGATTTATCCCTGGGATGCAAGAATGGTTCAATATACACAAATCACTAAATGTAATACACTACATTAATAAAATGAAGTATAAAAATCATATGATCATCTCAATAGATGCAGAAAAAGCATCTGACAAAATACAACATCCATTCATGATAAAAACTTTCAACAAATTGGGCATAAAAAGAACACAACCCAATATACTACCCAAAGCCATCTATAGATTCAATGCAATCTATATCAATATTCAAATGGCATTTTTCATAGAAATAGAAATAACAATCCTAGAATTTCTGTGGAACCACATAAGACCCCAAATAGCCAAAGCAATTCTGAGAAAGAACAAAACTGAAGACATCACACCTTCTGTTTTCAAACTATTCTACAAAGATACAGTAATTAAAACAGCTTGGTATTGGCTTAAAAATAGACATGATACATAGACTGATGGAACAGAATGGAGAGCCCAGAAATAACCTACATATCTGGTCAACTAATATTTGACAAGGGAGTCAAGAATACTCAATGGGGAAAGGGTACTCTCTTCAACAAATGGGGTTGCAAAAACCAGATAACCACATGAGGAAAAATGAAATTGGACTTTGACTTTACACTACTCATAAAAATTAACTTGAAATGGATTAAAGACTTAATCATAAAACCTGATACCATAAAACTCCTAGAAGAAAACACAGGGAAGAAGCTCCCTGACATTGGTCTTAGCAATGATTTTCTGGATATGACACCAAAAGATCAAGCAATAAAAGCAAAAATTGACAAGTGAGACTACGTCAAATGAAAAAGCTTCTGCACAGCAAAAGCAACAATCAACAAAATGAAAAGGCAACTTACTGAATAGAAGAAAATATTTGCAAGCTATAGACCAGATAAGGGGTTAATATCCAAAATATATAAAGAACATGTACAACTTAACAACAACAATGATAAAAAACAAACAAGCAATCTGATTAAAAATGGGTAGAGGAAAAAAAATGAGCAGAGGACCTGAATAGACATTTTTCCAAAGAAGACATGCAGATGGCCAACATGTACACAAAAGGATGTTTAACATCACTCATCATCAGGGAAATACAAATCAAAACCACAATGAGCTATCACCCCATACTTATTAGAACAGCTATTACCGGGACGCCGGGGTGGCTCAGTCAGTTAAGCGTCTGCCTTCAGCTCAGGTCATGATCCCAGGGTCCTGGGATCGAGTCCTGCATTGGGCTCCCTGCTCCGCGGGGAGCCTGCTTCTCCCTCTGCCTCTGCCTCTCTCTCTCTCTCATGAATAAATAAATAAAATCTTAAAAAAAAAAAAAAAAAAAAAGAACAGCTATTACCAAGAAATCAAGAGTAATAAGTGTTGGCAAAGATGCAGAGAAAAAGGAACCTTTGTGTACTGTTGGTAGAAATGTAAATCAGTGCACCCACTATGGAAAACAGCATGGAGATTCCTCAAAAAATTAAAATTAGGACTACCATATGATTCAGAAACTCCATTTCTGGGTATATACCCAAAGGAAATGAAAACAGGTTATTGAAAAGATATCTGCACTCTTATGTTTATTGCAGCATTATTCACAATAGTCAAGATATGCAAACAACCTAAGCGTCCATCAACAGATGAATGGATAAAGAAGATGCAGTGGGCACACACACACACCGCACGTGCACACACACACACACCACACACACAAACACACACACACAAACACACAGGAATATTATTCAGCCATGAGAAAGAAGGAAATTCTGCCATTATGGACTTTAATTAAGGGCATTATGCTAAGTAAGATAAGTCAGACAGAGAAAGACAAATGCTGTATGATATCACTTACATGTGGAATCTAGAAAAAGCTGAACTTATAAAAACAGAGTAGAATGGTGGTTACCAGGGGCTGGGGATGGGGGAACTGGACAGATGCTGTTTAATGGTACAAGTTTGCAACTAGTAGATATATAAGTTCTGGGGATCTAATGCACAGCATAGTGATTATTGCAACAATACTATACTGTAAACCTCATAGTTGCTAAGAGAATGGATCTCAATTGTTCTCACCACAAAAAAAGAAATTATAATTATGTGAAGTGATGGAAGTGTTAACTAATGCTATGGTAAAAATCACATTGTAGCATATAATGTATCAATGTAATATATAATGTATAATGTTTAAAAAATAAAGTTGCTATAATTCAGCAAACTTATTTGGTATCATGTATATAACACAGAGAATGATCACAACCAGATGTTTTACAGGTAAAATATTATGCAGTCACTTCCAAATCTAGTGACAAAGGTTGACCTGCTCACTTGCTGACATTCAGCTCTTATCTGCTAACATTTCAGCAGTCCAGCCCAAGTCAATTACAGCAGAAAAAAAAGTTTCATAAATCGAAAACAACACACAAAAGAAAAGCCATGTTCATAAACAAGATGTGTGGGCCAAATGAGTTATTTCATTTTAAGCACTTACGTTTTCTGTGGTTCTCACAATAAATGTGACCAATAAAAAGATTGCAGATGTAAGCAGGGTAATTTAAGATGGGGCTGGAGTTGGCCACACCCAGGTTTGAATTCTGATTCTACCACTAAGCAACTGGGACCTTGGAAAAGTTGCTTAACTCCCTTAGGTCTGTTTGCTCAGCTCTAAATCTCTGGTAACAATACCTTTCTCATATTGCTAGTGTGAGGACAAAATGTAAACTGTGTGCTTAATAAGTGGTAGCTGTTTTATTGTAATTATTGTCACAGAAATTTTGCTACGTAGCACTTTGCCATCCTAAATTAATTTTTGTATTCGTATTTCTTTTTTGAGCTTCTTCAAAAATACTTTTACATGCATCATTTTATTTGAATCTCATAACTATACGTGAGATAGAAGAGGCATGATTAACCTCACTAGAAAACCAAGATCAATGCTTTGCCTCAGTCATCCAGCATCTGATAAAGTAAAGTTGGGACAAGAATCCACGTCTTATCCTTA
Source organism: Leptonychotes weddellii (assembly GCF_054177405.1). Classification (NCBI taxonomy): domain Eukaryota; kingdom Metazoa; phylum Chordata; class Mammalia; order Carnivora; family Phocidae; genus Leptonychotes; species Leptonychotes weddellii. The sequence goes on along the minus strand of NC_138378.1, from coordinate 69,772,406 downwards.
TCTTCAAGAGCAATCCTCCAATCTGGTCTCACAGCAACAGGAGGGAGCTTTTAAAAGCACCACTTGATCATGACACCCCCTGCCTTCTTGTCCCTTTCCCCTCTCCTTCTTCTCTTCCCCCCCTACCCCTACCCCCTTTCTCTCCCTCTCCTTTGAAGTTTCTAGTTTGGGACTGGTCCAGGAAAAAAAAAAGTCCTGACTTTAGCTCACCGGCGTGAATCTCCACATAGGACAAGAAAACCTACAGTCCTGGGACCTCGGTCCAGAGAAACACCAGAAAGAAGGAAAGAACAGGTGAACAACAACTGAACTGAACTGAACTCTAAGTGAATACTTACCAGCTCTCTCTGGCCTCCTTCCTTCTACTTAACTCTCATTCTGCTCTGAAAATGTCACAGGGCCTTCCACTTAAAATGCCTCTGCCAGTAAACAGAAAGCAAAATAGCAGGAGGAAATTCTTTGGGCAAAAACATTTATATTCATTTTCTTGTCAAAAATGTTGTGGGCAGGAAGTATGAGAAGAAAATACAGAAATACCTGAGGCATTGCAACTATGCATCTAATATCCTAATATAAATTTGCAGTAGGTCAATGATGTCTCAACATTTTCAGAGTTGGAACATTATCCTTTATGAGATTCATACTGTTTTAAAAATTAAATTCAATTAAATCAATTTGAATAACCCTGACCCCTCTTTAGCTGATGTTACAAGACCACCACTGCTTTATACTGAGATGAAAAAACTTGAAGGTTTCAAAGTAGCATAATTGTCTGTGATTCAGGCATTATGAGGTTGGCATTTATCAGGTCACTTTTATCCACAGAGGAAGCAGGTCGGCACCTGTATTATGTGATACATGGCTATGTTGAGGGGACAATTGCCCCTCAAAACCCATTTCTCCCTCTCCTCCTAACTGTCACTAATGCCTTCAATTTCATGATTCAAGGTTAATTTTTTTAGGGAAGCAATATTGTTTAGTACCACCTTTATCAAAACAAAGATATAAACACTTGTAAAATGCGTTGCTGTTTTATGTGCCACTAAGAAAGAAAAAAAACCAATGCCAATTATAATAAATACCATTAGTGTAAGAGGCATCCCAATTTCAGAGACACTGGACTATGAAAAATGTGTGTGTTAAACTCTAGAAAATGCAGTAATTAAGAGCACGGACCTTAATATCAAATACATCTGGATGGACATAGTGATTCTGCCATTTGATAGATGGGTTGCCTTGGGGAAGTTACTTATCTGAACTTCTACCTTCTCCTCCATGAAATTAAAATATTAATATACACCTCCTTAGTTATCAAGAATTACCTAAAGTGAGGTATAAAAATATGCTTAGTGCAGAGCCCAGCCCTTAGTTAGGGATCCAAAATGAAAACTACAGTAATTACAATAGGGGAGAAGAGCATATTAAGTCCCCAGTGCTCAGGATTCCTTACTTCCAATGAGCTTGTGAGATTTGAGATAAAACAGATCTCCATAGGTCGAGGTATTTGACAAGGGGTTTGTTTGTGGAAGAGGAGATAAGACCAGAACTGGGAAACTGCCTGGGGAGGGAAGGCCTGGGGGTGGGGGAGAGCTGAATGTAGCAGAAGAGGGCAGAGGACACCAAAACCAAGCACTATTACCTCTTCAAACTTTTGAGCAGGATCACTTCTGGGTTCAGTTCAATTCTAACATCAAGAATACACTCCTATCCCCCCTCCAAAAAAAGAATACACTCATACCCTTAAAAACAATATGTTAAGCAAAAGAAGCCGGTCACAACCAAATGTTACACAATTCCATTTATATTAAATGTCCACAATAGGCAAATCCATAGAGACAGAGAGTAAATTAGTGGTTGCCAGTGGCTGAGGGGAGGGGAAATGGGAAGTGGCAGCTAAAGAGTAGGGGCTTTTTTAGGGTAATACAATTAGATTGTAAAGATGGTTGTGCAACTCTGCGTATATACTAAGAACCAATGAATAGCACCCTTTATTTTTTATCTGAGAGAGAGAATGAGTGGGGGCGGGGAGAGAGAGAGGGAGAAGGGGAAGCAGGTGCAGGGGGTTGGGGCAGAGGGAGAGGGAGGAGTCCCTGCTGAGCAGGGAGCCCAATGCAGGGCTCGAGCCCAGGACCCTGAGATCATGACCCGAGCCGAAGGCAGACGTTTAACCAACTGAACCACCCAGGCCCCCCTGAATAGTAGTACACTTTAAATGGGTAGATTTTATGGTATGTGATTTACACCTCAATAAAGATAAAAAAAAAAAAAAGAATAGATTCTCTTGTCCTGCTATTTTGAAGTCTAGAACGAAACTTTTAAAGAATTCACTTTACTTTCTAAAACGATAAAAACAACTGAGACACATTTAGAGAAATAAATGTATCAACTTTACCTTAAATTACATGAAAGTTGCTAAAATTTCACAAAGTTCACTTAAGATTTTCACTTTATTTTCATCCAAGACATACAAAAATGGCCAATTCAAACACAGTCTTCAATTTTGTGAACTTTAGAGGATTTAGTCACAGGGATAATGATTTAGCTCTATCATGAGCTGGCATGCATTGTGTAGTGGGGATGCAAATGAATTTATATCCAGAGGTGATATTCAAAAGAGTTTAAAACTGGATAAGTCAGGCACTGAGTAAACAGAATGGATGCCAGCCAGAGGTCCCTGAGTTGCTGGAATTCGAAGGAGTTTGAGGATCCAGGAGGAAGGGCCAGGTAAATGGAAAGGTATGGATTTAGGAATGAGGGTACTTTGAAGCTCCAGTTTTTAAAAAGTGATACAGAAGATTTCAATAGTTTAAAAACTGGCTAGAGCTGTTCCAGGGCATACCTGTCTACCTTATCTCTGGTATGCCATCAGAACACTCACCCAGCTCTCCAACTGCGGCCTTTAAGTAGAGATGATGTCTTCTACTCTTGACATTTTACAGAGAAGAAAACCAAGGTTGAGGAAAGGTGAATGGCTTGCCCACCATGCATGAATAGTCACAGAGTCAGGAGAATCCTCATGTCCAAAATCTCAATCCAGAACATACATGCTAGGGAAAAAAGGACAAATCATCCTCACACCAAATTAACTTGTCCATTTATATTTTTTAACCATTTCTAAAGCAGAGTGGCAATTTGTTTTCTAGTTGTGTGTACAGAGAAAGCATATATATATTCATTATGGGAAAACAAAGGGACAGTGAGTCCAGACTTCTGGGTAATTATTTTTAAATTATGTTAATGGAAAGCATCATGATATACATACAGCATCTCCCAACAGAATCTGCACATCATAGCCAAAGCAAACTTGAAGAGAATAAATCAAAGGCATTTAAGATAAAATACAGAACTTTTGTCTTCATAGGTATTAGAAAGAAAAGACCAGAAAAGAAACAAGAAATGATAGACAAAAATGATCGTACTCACCTTAAGTGTGAGTTAAGAGCATTGCCAATAGAATGCTACAGGACGACTTTTGGGATGTTTAGGGTTTTGTGAATATTGAGGGAGAGATGAGTATATTCATTCATTCCTATTTTAATAATTACTGATATTTGAATGGCCCTTTACAGTTTTAGAAGTGCTTTCCAAATATAAATGAATAAATAAATATGCTTTCCTAAACATGTAGTAGAAGACTATTGACATAGGAAATATTTTGCAATATACTGCTAAGTGGAAATATAGGCTATGAAAATAAGTATGCACAGTTAAAATGCTATTTTTTTGTATAAAAGAAAGTGTGTGCTGTATGTATACATGCATACATATAAAAAAGATTGAAAACATACTGAAATATTATCTGTTCTCCCTGGTTGGTACAATTATGGGTTCTTGTTTGGTGTTTTCCTTTGTCTTTCTGTTCTCCAGGTTTCTAGCAATGGACACATACACTTTTGTAATTAAGAAAAAAACTTGGGGTGCATGGGTGGCTCAGTGGGTTAAACATCTGCCTTGGGCTCAGGTCGTGATCCCAGGATCCTGGGATTGAGCCCTGCATCAGGCTCCCTGCTCAGTGGGGAGCCTCCTTCTCCCTCTCCCCCTGCTGCTCCCCCTGCTTGTGCTCACACGCTCCCTCTCTCTCTCTCTGTCAAATAAATAAATAAAATCTTAAAAAAAAAATAAAAGTGCTTCCATGTATATTTTATATTCATTGAGCCTCATAACAGTCATGCAACATATAACACCTCATTTTATATAAGAGGATATTGAGTCTTAGGGGTGTGTGGGTGGTGCAGTCAGTTAAGCCTCAGACTCTTTCTTTGGCTCAGGTCATGATCTCAGGATCTTGAGTTCAAGCCGCACATTGGGCTCCGCGCTGGGCGGGGAGTCTGCTTAAGACTCTATCTCCCTCTCCCTCTGCCCCTCCACCCCATTCTCTCCCTCTCTAAAATAAATAAATAAATCTTAGGGGAAAAAAAAGAGGATATTGAGTCTCAGAAGAACTAAGCAGACAGGTAGCAAGTACCAGAGCTTGGGTTTTCATCTAGGCCATTTGACTCTAAATCTTATGTTCTTTCCTCTACATTATAATGCTCAATTTTTTGAGTTGGCTCATGTGATGACTCACTGTGGCTCATTCTGGGCTATCTTTATGTTATCCTTGCTGTAGAGCACCATCCACTCATTTGTACCTGTTAGTCATCCTATGGAAAGTGGTTGTCCAATTAAAATGGAGCTGTTCTAGAAGTGGCAGCAATTGAAGCAATTAACTTCCCACAACATATTTCTGCAGCTTTATTCATTTGAGTAGCCATTATTTCAAAGCAGTACACTGCACACAGCTCTTAGATCTTACACGCTTCCTGGACTCTCTCCTCCACTCTGTCCTCTTTATCTATATCCAATTTCCACTCCTATCAGTTTTTCAAGGTATGTATTTTTCTGTGATCTTTTCCTTAAAAGCTATTTCTTGCTTCCTAATAGGCCCTGTTCTACTGTGAAAAAGAAAAGAGAACTGTGGGAAAGTAAAGCCATGGAGCTAAATGGGACCACAGACTCTGCTGGAAGCTCTGAAAATCTAGCCTATTACCCCATCACCTCACAACGAGCTCCAAAAGCTGCTGCTGATTTTCTGGGCAAGGAAAGAGTTCCCAATCAATTGAAAAGTCTTTGCCTTAGGATTTCCTGAATACTGTTTCATTCTTTGACTTTTCACACAAATTTTGCAGCATCAGGTAAATGTTCTGAACAAGTGACATTGTCCAGATTGGGAAGAGGCAGAGTGGAAGTTCTATAACCCTTTTCAAGATACATAGAGAAGTTATGGATTAAGCTGAAATATTCTGGATTTTGTGTACCTTGCCAGATGAAACTCTACTTTCATCCTTCAGAGCTGAGCTGTGTTGTTTTGGGCCCAAGGATGATGGTTTTCAGGTGTTTCTTTCTTCATTCTGCTTTTTTAAAACACTGCATATCTTCAGCCAGAGGAGAAGTTGCTGATGTCTAAGTAATGTGACCCACATTACTCGACCCTCGACCTCAGAGGCAGCTCACAGACACCTTGAGTAGGACTCAGCACTTCCAGACTCAACAAGGACAAATTTAACTTCCCAAGACATTATTGTAGATTTCATGGAGCGATGCATGAAAGGGTTATAATCAAGTACCACATGGCAAACTTTAATAGAAGTTCCTATTAAACATCTCAGTTCTCCCCCTCCCCAAAAGTTCCCCTTGGCAAACTCTTCTCCCTTTAATCTTTTCCTCACATAATCTCTAAATTTTCCCTGGTTCTAGATTTCACAGCATTGTCTCTTGTTCCTGCCCTCCCCCTCTACTTCCTGCAAAAAAATAATAAAAATTTTCTTTTTTTTTTTTTTTAAAGATTTTATTTATTTATTTGAGACAGAGAGAATGAGAGAGAGAGAGCACATGAGAGGGGGGAGGGTCAGAGGGAGAAGCAGGCTCCCTGCTAGGCTTTTCGGGACTCGATCCAGGGACTCCAGGATCATGACCTGAGCCGAAAGCAGTCGCTTAGCCAACTGAGCCACCCAGGCGCCCAAAATTTTCTAATGCAGAACAATTTTAGTGAACTCTCTTAATCTTGCACCCTCACATCCATCACTTTGTTCACCAAACAAAGAACTTTCTTTGGAATCAGTTGGGTATTATAAATTGCAAGTAATTTTTATCTGCCACAAATAATTCTTCTCTTGTCAAGTGTTGGTCATCACTAATTATTAGGGAAATGCAACTCAAAACTGCAATATTACCTCACGCTCATAAGAATGGCTATCATCAAAAAGACAAGAAATAACAGATGCTGGTGAGGATGTGGAGAAAAGAGAACTTTTGTGCACTGTTGGTGGGAATATAGATTGGTACAGCCATTAAGAAAAACAATAAGCGGGCGCCTGGGTGGCTCAGTCAGTTAAGCGGCTGCCTTCAGCCCAGGTCACGATCCCAGAATCCTGGGATTGAGTCCCACATCGGGCTCCTTGCTCGGCAGGGAACCTGCTTATCCCTCTCTCTCCCTCTGCTTGTGCTCTCTCTGTCAAATAAGCAAAATCTTTAAAAAAAAAAATAAGCATGTTCCTCAAAAAAATTAAAAATTTGGGGAGGGGGAGGATGAGTGAAATAAGTGAAGGGGATTAAGAGGTACAAATTTCCAGTTATAAAATAAATAATATGGAGATGAAAAGCATAGTATAGGGAATATAGTCAATAATATTGTAATAATGTTTTATGGTGACAGATGGTAACTACACTTATCATGGTGAGCACAGCTTAATGTGTTTGGAACTGTTAAGTCACTATGTTGTATACCTGAAATTAATATAACATGGTATGTCAACAATACTTCAATAATAAAAATTTTTCTTAAAAATTAAAAATGGAACCTTCAAATGACCCAGCAATTCTGAGTATATATCCAAAGAAAATGAAATCAGTAACTCAAAGAATTATCTTCACTCCACACCCCCCACCATGTTCACTGCAACATTATTGATAATAGCCAAGATATGGAAAAAATCTAAGTGCCCATCAAAAGATGAATGGTTAGAAAAAAAATTGTAGTATATATACACAATGGAAAACTATTAACCTATTTTAAAAAAAGAAGAAAATCTTGCAATAACATGGAGGAAACTTGAGGGCATTATGCTAGCTGAAATAAGTTAGAAAAAGACAAATACTGTATGATCTCACATATATGTGGAATACCCCGAGTTCCCTGTCTCTATGAATGGCTCCATTATCCACTCAGTTGCCTGAGCCAGAAAACTGAACAGCATCCTTGACACTCGCTCTTCCATACCCAACACCCAACCCTTCAATCATCAGGCCCAGTGGAAACGAATTCCCCATTACCTCTGGCCACATCTCACTACACATCCCTGAGCTTGGGAACCCCCATGTCTTAGAACACTCTAATAGCCTTCTCCTCTGGTTCCCCACTCTGTTCCTCTTCATTCCATTCTCCACCCTACAGCCAGAGTGGCTTTTAAAAACAGAAATCTGATTGTTTTACCCTGTTGTTTCCCATGGCTCTTAAGTTAAAATCTATACTCCTTAAAATAGCTTACAAGGTTTCTCTAATTTGCACTCTATACCCCAGAGTTAATACATTTTTTTTCCAATTCTTCAAGAGAGCCATGGTCTCTCTCACTCACAGGCTTTTACATATTCAAGTCCCATTTCCTGAACACTCCTACTTCCTTACTTTTGCTTTGCTAACATTCAGAAGCTTTTCTTGACTCCCTCCCCCTCCCCCCACACACACCTAGTTATCATAATGCACACTAATTACTTATTGCCTGTCTTTCCACTAGACTACACAGTCCATGAGGCAGGTCCATGCCTATTTTTACAGTTCTATTCCAGCACCTAGCACACTGCTTTGCATATAGGAGAAGTTCCACAGATATTTCTAGTATAATGAATAAAAAATTAAATATTGCTTTGCACTAGCAGCAATATCAGTATCGTAAGCCTACTTTATCTGCACGCAGTGTAAGCTAATTACTCAACCCAGAAAAAGTATTCTAATTCTGTTTTCTTTTTATAAACCTATCTTTAAGCAGTGGAACTCTTTTTTCAAATAAAATATGTGTTAGAGCCCAATTTATATAAAATGGACAAAAACAGAGCTGCTCATACTGAAACTGGGGTGGCAAGCTCCATCTACTTAGCTCTCTTGATCCTGAGGGATTTCCAAGGAACCCATTAGGACACTCAGAACTTAGTTTGAGATCCAACCAATCCCACTGCAAAGAGGCGGAAACATTGTTATCACCTAAGACTTTGTTTTTTAAAATCTTCTGAGAAGTCTCCATTAATAGGAGGAGGTGCTTATCTAAAGAAATAAGGAACCTAACAAGAGACCCTCAAGTAACTCTATTTCACCTTTCCTGATAATGCTTTTCTAACCTGCAATGAAAGAGTAAAGTACTCTTTCAAAGATTTAGAGGCTCAAAGTACTTCAGGGCACAGACTGAACACATTTTACCATGAACCTTGACATCTGAGGGGTGGTTCAGAGTGAGTTAAAGCATAAGAGGATTTATCCTGATGCTGTCTTTGCTTTGGTTGGAGCCTGAAGTCAATGACGCGAATAAAGTTCTAATCCTCATGCTGTTGTCCTTTTCCTTATGTTGCTGATACTCAGCACTGAAGTCTAGGATTCTTTTCATTAGAATTTTTCTCTCATGAATACTGTTTTCTGCCAAAGGGAACAAACTTCCTCCAGACAGAACAGCGTTTAGAAAAGCACAAGAAAAACATTTGTCAATAGGAAATCACACAATGAAATGTCTCGTGGGCAGATGAGCCACAGTTTGAACGGGTTGAGAGGAAAGTCTAGCTGAGGCCCCCACAATACACTGGGTAAAGCTGTGGCACACCCTAATATCACAGGGCCACGAACACTTAACGTACCAGTGGAAGCCTTGGCCTTAAAACCAGCAAGAGAGAATTTCCTCTAGATATCTTGGGGGGGAAATGGGACCACTTCCATGCTTATAAATACTGTTTCTTTTGGCTGGAGGCAAAACTCGAAGTATGAATAAAATTCCGAATATTTTAATGAGTATATGATTGGGAAGCATATGATTGCAAAGCATGGAACAGCCTCTATTAGACAAAAGCATGATAAAAAATTTATTACTTTCACTGACTATAACATTAAGAAGGAATCAAGAAACAATCTATGTAATAGTGGTTAAGTTTAGGAGCTAGTGTCATTGGAAAGAGGCTACATCGAATTTTATGTTTAGCACATTGTTGGCAATAAACTCAACATAATTGGACTATAAGAATTTATTCTTGGCTGAGGCAGATGAGGCAAATAGATCATTTTCTTAATAGCACAGTCGAAGCGTAAGTACTTATGAGATGTTCAATTTAGTTCCTAGCTCAAGAGTTTACAATCCAGCTTTAGTCTCAGGAACAGGCAGGTAAATGAAGCACTGTAGAGAGTATGGTGGGCATAGCAATAGTAGGAGAGGAACACCTACCCTGGGAAGGGTCTCAGGGGAGGCTTCTACAGGAGGTGAGACCTGGGCTGAGTCTTGAAGGATAAGTAAGATAGAAGGGAGGGGAAAGGAGAAAGGACAGCAAGGATGGAAAGGGGGAGGAGTTCCAGATGAAGAAACCAGCATGCACACAGAAAAAGAAAGTGTTGTTTGTTTAGTAGTGTCTGTGGTTAGAACACAGAGTGTTTGTGGGGGTGGCAAGAGATTGGCTAGAAAAGTAGGCAGGGCAGGATGCCTCAGTGGCTCAGTCAGTTAAGTGCCTGCCTTCAGCTCAGGTCATGATCCCAGGGTCCTGGGATCAAGCTCCCCATCGGGCTACTTGCTCAGTGGGGAGCCTGCTTCTCCTTCTGCCTGCCGCTCACCCTGCTTGTGCTCTCTCTCTCTGAGAAATAAATAAATAAAAATCTTTAAAAAAAAAAAAAAGAAAGAAAGAAAAGTAGGTAGGGCCAAGGCCATGAAGGACAAGAAAGTAGCAAGCTAAGGAATATAAACATCAGTCTTTAAGGTTACAGGGAGCCATTAAGGTAAATAAGCAGAGAAATAACATGATAAGTGATTTGGAAAATAATTTATCAGTAGCAGCATGGGGTCAGAGCATAATTTTTAAAAAGTTAAAAACATGAGACTTACATTAATATAGAATGGACACTGGTCAAAGATTTTAACTCATTAAATAATAAGGAAACCAGTAATTTAGTTAAGCTGGTTCCAAGAGACTTGAGGAATGGGGGGTTTATAGAGGCCATCAGGAGAGAAATCAAAATTAGCTTTTTATTCTTTTAAGTCAAAGACTGATCTGGTTAGTGTTAGAGCAATAAAATCTTGGGATTACCTCTTCTATGGGACAGAACTGTTTGCATCTCTACCAGGCAAAAATCTGCAAGTTAACATGTAACTGCAGTGTGAGCCCTTAATTTATAAATTCCAATAATAATAAAAAACTATAATGTGGTACACTCCCCAATGAAATAATTACTGGGTAGACCTATATTTTTACTTATTTAAAAAAAAAATTTTTTTTTAAGCAGTCTCCATGCCCACAACAGGGCCTGAACTCAGGACCCTGAGATCAACACCTGAGGCCAGAGTCGGATGCTTAACCCACTGAGTCACCCAGGTGCCCCCTACTGGGTAGACCAGTTAAACAAGACTTCACCATCACATTGAAAAGACCTACTGCACTGTCTTGAGTCTAGTCTAGAGAGTGTTAATATGAAGGGATAATCAGCTTATAAAGGGGATTTCCAACACGGGGGCCTTGTTGCAAAAGACCAGACCGGAGATACAGACAAGAGAATTGTTTGTATACAGGTAGTAGAGTACACATGCACATTTTACTTATGCAAATCCAACTATATACCTTAGGGAAAACAAAAAGAATAAAGAAAATCAATAATTAAAACGACAGAAGGATTTTCCCACCATTCCTGTCATACAGCATATGTCCCAAAACCAACATGATAAGAGAGGCAGAACTCTTAGCACGTTTCAGGTTCCCTGGACTGAACAGTCCCCTATACTGAGTGTTGGTATCTACATACTATACCTGTTTTTTAAAGTAATCTCTACACCAGACATGGGGCTCAAACTCATGACCCTGAGATCAAGAGTCAGATGCTCTACGAACTGAGCCAGCCAGGTGTCCCTATACCTTTTTTTTTTTTTTTTTACATTTATGGTCCTAAACCCAAGTTGAGTTCTTAGCTGAAACTCAATAACCTCTTCCAAAGCTGGAGGAAAAACTAACTGGACTTACGGGAGATGGTGCTATACTGTGCTCATGCACTATTCAAAGGATTTCAAAGGGTAAATTATATTATACTTGACTTTAGAATCTCCCTCTCCACCCCCTCCCCCAAACTCCCTGTTTCAAAACGTGACCCCACTATAGGTAAAGCGAAGCATTTCAACTATGTCACCCAAACAAACTGGAAAAGGTGAAAGGATAGAGATTCTAGGACATAACCCCAGAGAACACTGACATCTAAGCAGGGCCCAGGGGACAGAAGTTCTTGAAGGAATCTGAGGAGAACTGGCCAGCAAGGTAAGGTGAAGGAAAATTAGAAGAGGATGAAAGTTAAAGAAGTAGTTTGAAGAAAGGAATGGTCTGTAACTTCAAATAACCACTGAGTAAGATAAAGGCAAAAAAAAAAAAAGTCCATTTGATTTGGTGATAAGAAACCATTGGCCTGAGCACAGAGAGGTGGTAGGCGCAGAAGTCAGAATGTAGACAGTTAAAGGGTGAATAGAAGATAAGGAAGAAGAAACAGCAAGTATAGCTTCTCTCTTTTTTCCAAGAAGAGTGACCATAGTGGAAGGAGACGATTTGAAGAGGTCCATTGCAGGCAATTGCTCAGGCTGTGTAATGGTCAATCCTAGGAGACCTTACTCACCATGTTGATTCTGTGAATGGTGCCAGGGACATGCAGTTCACAATAGGATATGGTGGCCTGGTTTTGGAAGGGACACTGGGTTGAGGAAGAGTTGTTTGTTTGTTCATTTGTTTAGTGTTAAAAATTTTTAACTTGTTTTATTGGGAGGAAAGAGTATTCAGAAAGGGGGAAGTTGGAGACAGGTGTGTGTATGTGTGTGTGTGTGTGTGAAAGAGAGAGAGAGAAGGAAGGAGGGAGGATGATTGAGAACATGAGGTTTCTGATTACGCAGGAGGGGGTTTAATCAGAACACACTGGAGTATTTAATCACAGTGACTCACACACTACTTATGGTGAAATGGAAGGAAAGGGTAGGAAAAGATAATTTGATGGTGATAAAATCTGGGGGTTTATCAGGAAGTTGGAGTGTATGTGTGTATGTGTAAGGTAAGAGAAAAATTCACTTATTGTAAACGGGGGAAGGGAATAACTTTTAGCCAAAAGATGAGGAAAAGAGCTTGAAGTTTAGAATAGCTACTGAAGATAATGAGAGAGCGGGAATTACTCAGGATCCCCCAAAATAAAGTGGTTTTGAGAGTCCGGCTGATATAGGAGACCAGGACTTTGTAGTGGAAATAACCCTTGACAGAGCTTAAAAACAAATCCTGATCTAGTAACAAGGACTGAATGATGGAACAATTCCATTTAAGCCTTTCTAGTGTGTGTGTGTGTGTGTGAGAGAGAGAGAGAGAGAGAGACAGGCAGGAGGGGGGCAGAGAGGGAGGGAGGGAAGAAGGGAGAAATGAGTGGGCTCTGTAATCTACTGAGAGGCAAAATAGTATAGAAAAAAATTACAGTCATTCATTATGTCCATAAGCAGACTCTTTAACAGTCAACCATAAAAGTAAAAGAGGCAATGTTACATAGACATCAAGTACCCAGAGCTACCCCTAGGATGTGTGGGGCCACAGTCAAATATATATTTTTTTGCCAGGTCCCTCTCTATATAAAAAACTTGATTTTAAAATTGCATTACAAAATTTATGAGCCAATCTAAGGAACAATGGTTTATAGATGAAGATTTAAAATAACTGACAGAAAAGATATAAAATATTTGTGTATTGTCCAATCAGTGCAGATGAAGATTCCTTGTAGAGTCTGGACAACATCTCTTTATGTTCTTTCTCCTCAAATGAGTTGTTCCTGGTTAATTTAATATGTCCCACAGCAGGAAAAAGGTAGCAACATTGTTACTATTCACAATGCCATGGCTCTTTGGAACCTGCTAGTATTTAAACTATATGGATTTCTTACCTCTGGGGTTCCCTAGTACCATTTACTGTATTTAATACTGGTTACATAATTACTCATGAGGCTGCATCATCTATCATGTCACTTGTGAATACAGGCTGCTAGCCACTCTCTAAAAAGTTGTTTCTGTGCTTTGTTGATGATGATCACAAATGTGAGTCCAGAGTATGCAGAAAAATGTGAACAGTAATTTGTTTCTATAATTTGTTTACCAGCAGGAATTTTATAGTGAGAGCATAGAACATCTTCTGATCTTGTCTTCTCTTAAACTCATTAGGCTTTAATGACCACATGTGGCCCGGAGTCTGTGGTAGAAGTGGGGTGACAATGAGGGGAGGAGGGTATGCCACAGGGGATAGGACACCCATCACCCCCCGCTGCCCTTGGGTTCTGTATACTGGGTGGGAACACACATGGGTGAGAACCAGCACAGGGCTGATACACACAGCATAAGCCCAAGTCAGTGGTGGACCATGGGTACCTCAAAGTCCAACCTTGTCCTTAGTCCAACATGAGTGCGAAATCTCCCCAAACCAGCATGTCCGCACCAGTCTGGTGGCCCCACCATCCATGAAATGTTTTAGCTCTTCATTTAGTCTCCTTTAAGGTTTCTTTAATAAAACTTTACACTTTTTTCCATAAAGGTTTTGTACTTATTTTGCTAGATTTATTTCAGGTACTTGATATTGTTGATATTGTTTAAGTGGCATATTTTCAATTTTATATTTTCAAATTATGTTGTTGCTAGTGGGTAAAAATGTAACTAACTTTTGTCTATTGATTTTGTAAGCAACAATTTGGCTAAAATTTCTCATTAATATTCATCATTTGTATATTTGTGGGATTTTGTATGTGGATGGTCATATATCATTTGTGAACAATGAGAGTTTTGTTCCTTTTAAGCCATGCATATACTTTCATTGCTTTTATATATATATATATTTAAGATTTTATTTATTTAATTGGCAGAGAGAGAGAGAGCACAAGCAGGGAGAGCAGCAGGAGAGGGAGAAGTAGGCTCCCCACTGAACAGGGAGCCCGATGTAAGGCTCAAAACCAGGACCCTGAGATCATGACTTGAGCTGAAGGCAGACACTTAACCAACTAAGCCACCCAGGTGCCCCTATTTATATTTATTTTTAAGTTTTTGGTGGAGAATGCAGGCAATGATACTTCCACTTCTTTTATTCTTGCTTTTTTGAGCTAGCTAGGTTCTCCAGTACAATGTTGAATAGAAGTAGTAATAGTAGTATTGTTTCTTTCCTAATCTTACAGGGAATATTTTCAATGTTTCCCCATTAAGTATCATGTTTGCTGTATATTGTGTAGATATCCTCTATCAGATTAAGAATTTCCTTCTATTCTTAGTTTAAGAATTGTTAATACCCAATATATGGAAATACCTAAGTATCCACGAATGGATGAATGGATAAAGAAAATGTGGTGTATATATACGCAATGGGATATTATTCGGTGATAAGAAAGAATGAAATCTTGCCATTTGCAACAACATGGATGGACCTTGAAGGCATTATGCTAAGTGAAATAAGTCAGACAGAGAAAGATAAATTCCTTATGATCTCACTTATACATGAAATCTGAAAATAAAAACAAAAACTAAGCTCATAGATCCAGAGAACAGATTGGTGGCCACCAGAAGCAGGGGGTGGAGAGTGGCAAATTGGGTGAAGAGAATCGAAAGGTACAAACTCCTAGTTATAAATAAATAAGTCATGGGTGTAATATGCAACATGGTAACTATAGTTAATAATACTGTATTGCATATTTGAAAGTTGCTAAGATAGTTAAGCAAAAGTTCTCATCACAAGAAAAAATAAATTCTGTAACTATGTATTGTGGTGGATATTAAGTAGATTTACTTAGTGATCATTTTGCAATATATACAAATATCAAATCATTATATTACAAATATCTGAAATTAATATAACATTGTATGTCAATTATACCTCAATTTAAAAAAAAATTGTTATCAAGACCATATGCTGAATTTTAAAATTTTTTGCACCTGTTGAAATGGTTATATGATTTTCTACCTTTAATATATTAATTTATTTCATTACTTGGTTATCTAATGTTAATTCAACTTTGCATTCCTGGAGTAAATCCACCGTGGTCATGATTTATTAATTTTCCATGTGCTTGAGAATTTGATTTGCTAATATTTTGTCTAAATTTTTTGTACCAATGTTCATAAGTGAGATTGGCCTCAAGTATCAAAGTTATGCTAACTTCATAACATGAGCTAGGGCGCGTTTCCACTTTTTTGTCTTTGGAATAGTTTGTGAAAGATTGGAATTATTTGTTTCCTGAATATTTGTTAGAACTCACCAGTTAACCCATCTGGTCTTGAGGAACTATTACAGGTTGCAGGAGACTCTTAGTTGGACCTTGGGTAAGAAAAAGAACATTAATGGAAAAACTTGAGAAATTCAAATATAGTCTGAAGATTAGTTAGTACTATAGTATCAAGGTTTACATCTTAGTTTTGATTAATTGTATTACGATTATGTAAAATATTAACAATAGAGTAAGCTGGCTAAAAGGTATATAGGAATTCCTGGTACTATTTTTGGAAATTTTCAGTAAGTCTAAATTTATTTCAAAATAAAAAATGAATTAAAAATAGAAATACTATATGATGCAGTAATTTCACTGCTGGTATTTACCAAAATAAAATGGAAGCACTAATTCAAAAAGATATATGCATCCCTATGTTTATTGCAACATTATTATAACATCCAAGGTATGAAAGAAACCCAAGTGTCCATTGATAAATGGATAAAGTTGTGATGGGATATATATATATATATATCCCACAGAATATAATGGAATATTACACAGCTATAAAAAAGATGAGATGTGCCATTTGCCACAACATGGATGGTCCTAGAGGGTATTACACTAAGTGAAGTAAGTCAGACTGAGAAAGACATATACCATATGATTTCCCTTATATGTGGAATCTAAAAAAACAAATGAATAAACAAACAAAAAGTAGAAACAGATCCATAAATACAGAGAACTGATGGTTGCCAGAGGCGAGGGGGATGGGGGATGAGCAAAATGGAGGAAGGGGAGTGGGAGGCTTCCAGTTATGGACTGAGTAGGTCCCAGGGGTAAAAGGTACAGCACAGAAAACATAGTCAATGGTATTGTAAGAGTGTTGTATGGTGACAGATGGTAGCTACACTTGGTGAGCACAGCACATTCTATAGACTTCTTGAATCACTATATTATACCTGAAACTAATGTAACACTGTCAGCTATACTTCAATAAAAATAAAAAAATAAATTAAAAGTTTCTTTAAAGTTGGGGGTGAGGAGTTTGAATGAAAAGTAAATGCTGATAAGCATTGACACTTTCTTTCCTCTTTTTGCATGATTGAAAATTATTACAATAAAAAAAATTAAAAAGAAAAACCACAACAAAAAAATTGATCTGGTCTTGGTTTTTACCTTGTAGGACAATTTTATATAAATGATTTATTTTCTTTAAAAAAATTTTTTGACTATTACTTTCTATTTCCTCTTGAAAAAGTTTTGGTAAGTTATATTTTTCTAAGAACTTATCCATTTCTCTAATTTTCTTTTTTTTTTTTAAGATTTTATATATTTATTTGAGAGAGAGAGAGATCACAAGCAGGGGGAGTGGCAGAGGGAGAGAAGCAGGCTTCCCGCCAAGGAGGAAGCCCGATGAGGGGCTCAATCCCAGGATCCCGGGACCATGACCCGAATGGAAGGCAGCCGCTCAACCGACTGAGCCACCAGGTGCCCCAATTTCTCTAAATTTTCAAATTCATAGCCTTAAAGTTGTTCATAATCCTTCTTTTTAACCATTTAATTGTCTGCCTCAACTGTAGTTATGATCTCTCTTTTGTTTTAATACTTATCTGTAAAAGGCTTTTCAAAGGAAGAATTTGGGGCCTTGTTAATCCTTTTTTGTATTTTTTCTCTATTTCGTTGATTTCTGCTGTTAAATTTATCATTTCCACTTTTTTCCATTCTTTTATTTATTTCTTTACTTCATTATTGTTTTTCTAACTTCTTAGCTTATTGTTAGGTTTTCATCTTTCCTAACACATCTTAATTTCTAGTATTTTTGTCATCACACATTCTAAGTATTTTCTAATTTCTATAATTTCTTCTTTGACCCACAAGTTAGTTAGAAGAAGATATCTTAATTTTCCACATATAGGCCTTTTCTAGTTATCTTTCTGTTATTGATTTCTAATTTAATTGCATTATGGTCATAAACTATGGTCTGTATGATTTCAATCTTTTGATAAGTGTTGATATTTGCTTTATAACTCAGCATGTGGTCAATTTTCAAAAATACTCCAAAGTGCTTGAAAAGAATGTGTATTCTGTAGTTGTTAGGTGCAATGTTCTAAATACTTATTCAATTAGAGCGAGCTTATTAATTGTGTTGCTCTAATCTTCTACCTCCTCACTGATTTTGTCAGCTTGATCTAAGTACTTACAAGTTTAGGGAACTTCTTATATCTTCCTGTAGAACTGAACCTTTTATCCTTAATGAAATGATTCTCTTTAAAGCCTTCTGTTTTAAGGACTATTTTGTCTGATATTAATATATCAACATCAACCTTTTTTGGTTAGTGTCTGTATGGTATCATTTTTTTCACACTCTTATTCTAATTTTTCTGAATCTTATGTTTTAAATGTGACTTAAATAGAAGAATTTAGCTGAATTCTTTAGAACAGAATGCATATCGGGGCGCCTGGGTGGCTCAGTCGTTAAGCGTCTGCCTTCGGCTCAGGTCATGGTCCCAGGGCTGGGATTGAGTCCGGCATCGGGCTCCCTGCTCCGTGGGAAGCCTGCTTCTCCCTCTCCCACTCCCCCTGCTTGTGTTCCCTCTCTCGCTGTGTCTCTCTCTGTCAAATAAATAAAATCTTTAAAAAAAAAAAAAAGAACAGAATGCATATGTATACAATACATACACATACCATCTGTAAATTTTTGGCCTTATAAGTTGGGCAGGTAGTCTGTTTTTATTATTTTTTAAAGATTTATTTATTTATTTGAGAGAGAGAGAGTAGGGTTGGGGGGGGAACAGAGGGAGAGGGAGAGAGAGAATCTCAAACAGGCTCCACACCCAGTGCAGAGCCCCACACGGGGCTTGATCTCATGACCCTGAGATCATGACCTGAGCCGAAATCAAGAGTCAGACACTCAACCAACTGAGCCACCCAGGTGCCCCTATTTTTGCTTATTTTAATTCCTGATATATTTGAATTTATTTCTCCATCTTATTTTATGCTTTTTATGTGTTTTGAACATTCAATATTTTTTTCTGTTTTCATCTCCTTTTTTGGTATGGATTACTTTTTTCTTTCTACTTTTTTCCTTTTTAGTTAAAAAGTTATACACCCTTCTGGTGGTTATGCTACGAATTTTAACTTGGATACTAAATATCTTTACTGTTCTCCCAAACAATAAAAAATACAGAATACTTTAACTCTGATCATTCTCCTCCAAACTTACATGCTATAGATGGTTGTGTATTTCATTTCTAGCTACTTTTTAACTTCTTAAGAGATTATTCTTATTGTTGACCTTTTTAGCTGAAATTTACAATTAACTGCATATTTAACACTTTCCTTGATCCTCATTCCTTTAGTCATCTCTGACCTTCCATCTGTGCTCACTTTCTTTCTGCCTTTAGAATTTCCTTTAGTGAGAGTCTGTTGGTGGCAAACTCTCAGTTTCTGTTTGCTTGTTTGAGGATTTCTGCTTTTTCCTTTGTTCTTGAAAGATAATATTCAAATTTAGGTTGACAGTAATTTTCTTCCAGCACACTGAAGATTTTAACCTTTTTCTGGCTTCCATAGTTGTTAGGAAGTCTAACTGTTGTCCTGTTAAAAGTCATCTGGCTTTTTTCCCCTCTGGCTGCTTTTAAATTTTTTCTCTTTGTTTACAGTATTCTGAAATTTTGCTAGAATGTGTCCAAGTATAAATTTCCTTGTACTTATCCTTATTAGGATTTGTTGGGCTTGTTGAATCTGTGATTTGTCATTTCTTGGAAAGTCTCAGTCATTATCCCTTCACTTACTGCTTTTATCCCTTCCATCATCTACCTCCTGTCTGGAATTCCACTTAAAGGATTGTTATATTTCCTGTATATATCTCCATGATTTATAACTTCTTTTATATTTTCCATCTCTTTGGACTACATTATGTAAAATTTTGTGGATCTCTCTTTCCTAATCCATCTTCCAGTTATGGTTAGGCTGGTATTAAATCCATCCATTGTGTTTTTTATTTCAAATACTGGGCAGACCTTGCTTTATTGCATTTTACTGTATTGACTTGGCAGATGCTGTGTTTCTTACACATTGAAGGTCTGTGGCAACCTTGCAGTGAGCAAATCTACTGGCACCATTTTTCCAACAGCATTTGTTCCCTTCGTGTGTCTGTGTCACATTTTGGTAATTCTCAGAATATTTCAAGCTTTTTTTATTATTATGGTGTTTGTTTTGGTGATCTGTGATCAGCGATATTTGATGTTACTTTGTAATCCTTTTGGGGCACCATGAACCAGCAAGTGTGTTCTGACCGTTCTACTGAAGCCATTCCCCTGTCTCTCTCCCTCTCCTCAGGCCTCCCTATTCCCTGTGGCACCACAATATTGAAATTAGGCCAACTAATAACCTTACAATGGCCTCTAAGTGTTCAAGTGAAATAAAAGTCCTATGTCATCACAAGCTGGAAATGATTAAACTTAGTGAGGAAGACATGTCAGGGGCTGAGATAGGCCAAAAGCTAGGCCTCTTGAGCCAGTTAGCCAAGTTGTGAATGTAAAGGAAAAATTCTTAAAGGGAATGAAAAGTACTACTCCAGCAACACACAAATGATAAGAAAGCAAAACGGCCTTATTGCTGATATGGAGAAAGTCTTAGTGGTCTTGATAATAGATCAAATCAGCCACAACATTCTCTTAAGCCAAAACCTAATCCAGAGGAAAGCCCTAACTCTCTTGGATTCTATGAAGGCTCTGAGAGGTGAGGAAGCTGCAGAAGAAAAGTTTGAAGCTAGCAGAGGGTGGTTCATGAGGTTTAAGAAGCAATCTCCATAACATAAAAGTGCAAGGTGAAGCAGCAAGCACTGATGTAGAAGCTGCAGTAAGTTATCCAGAAGATCTAGCTAAGATCATTAATGAAGGTGGCTACACTAAACAACAGATTTTCTATACAGATGAAACAGCCTTCTATTGGAAAAAGGTGCCATCTAGGACCTTCATAGCAAGAGAAGAGAATGCCTGGCTTCAAAGCTTCAAAGGACAGACAGACTCTTTTGTTAGGGGCTAGTGCAGCTGGTGACTTTAAGCTGAAGTAATGCTTATTGCCATCCTGCAAATCCTAGGACCCTTAAGAATTATGCTAATTCTCCTCTACCTGTGGTAACAACACAGCCTGTGTGACAGTATGTTTACAACATGGTTTACTGAATATTTTAAGTCCACTGATGAGACCTACTGCTCAGAAAAAAAGATTTTTTTCAAAATATTACTGCTCATTGACAATATACCTGGCCACCCAAGAACTCTAACTGAGGGGCTGGCTCAGTCGGTAGAGCATATGACTCTTAATCTCAGGGTCAGGAGTTCAAGCCCCACACTGGGTGAGGAGCCTACTAAAACAAAACAAAACAAAAAAACCAAAAAACAATAAACTCCAAATGAGATGTACAATGAGACGTACATGTTGTTTTCATGCCTGCTAATGCAACATCCATTCTGTAGCCCATACAGCAAGGAGTATTTTCAGCTTTCAAGTCTTATTACTGAAGAAATACATCCGTAGGGCTACAGCTCCTACAGATACTGATTTCTCTGACAGATCTGGGCAAAGCAAATTGAAACGTTCTGGAAAGCATTCACCGTTCTAGATGCCATTAAGAATATTCATGATTCACGGGAAGAGGTCAAAATATCTACATGAATAGGAGTTTGGAAGAAGTTGATTCCAACCCTCATGGATGACTTTGAGGGGTTCAAGACATCGTGGAGGAAGGAACTGCAGATGTGGTGAAAAGAGCGAGAGAACTAGAACTAGAAGTGGAGCCTGATGATGGGACTGAATTGCTGCAAGCTCACGATAAAATCTGAACAGATCAGGCTTTGTTTCTTATGGATGGCAAGGAAGTGGTTTCTTGAGTTGGAACAAACTCCTGGTGAAGATGCTGGGAAGACTGTTGAAATGACAATGAAGGATTTAGAACATTACATAAACTTAGTCAATAAAGCAGTGGCAGGGTATGAGAGGATGGACTCCAATTTTTAAAGTTCTAATGTGGGTAAAATGCTATCAAACAGTATTGCATGGTACAGAGAAATTGTTCATGAAAGGAAGAATCCATTGATGAGGCAAACTTCACTGTTGTCTTATTTTAAGAAATTGCCACAGTCACCCCAGCCTTCAGCAACCACCACCCTGAGCAGTCAGCAGCCATCAATATCAAGGCAAGACCCTCCACCAGCAAAAAGATTACAACTCATTCAGAAAGCTCAGATGATGGTTAGCATTTTTTAACAATAAAGTATTTTTAAATTAAGGTATGTACTTTTTTTTAGACATAATGCTATTGCACACTTAATAGACTACAGTGTAGTGTAAACATAACTTTTATATGCTCTGGGAAACCAAAAAATTCATTTGACTTGCTTTATTGCAATATTCACTTTATTGAGGTGGTCTAAAATCAAACATACCATATCTCCGAGGTATGTCTATATTTTAAACTTCTAGAAGTTCTTTTGAGTCTTTTTCAAATCTGCTGGGTCATGTTTTATGTATATTTTCAATTCTTTCTCTTATTTCTTTAAATATATTTGACATAATTTATATTCCATGCCTCGTAATTCCAATAGCTAATGTTTTGTGGTCTGGTTGTGTTTGTTGTTTCTGCTGGCCCCTGCTCATGGTATATTATTTCCTTTTATATTTTGTGATTTTGACCATGAGCACATACTTCTTTGGAATTTACTGATGGGAATTCTTTGAAGCCTTTTCTTGGAGATGGGTTCCTTTGGGACAGATTTGCACCTGTTTCTTCCAGGTGCCTAGAAACTACACATTAAGGTTTACTTTAAATTTAATTCTTGACTTCAATTTTTTTGGACTCCCAGGTATAGTGTGAATTTGGGCTACAAGCCTGTGTGAGTGCTGGCTGTTACAAATTCTCAGTTTTTTCTCTCCCTCCATTCACAGTCAACTCTCAAGGCAGGTAATTTTCCTTGCAATTTGCTGGGGAGTGTGGGGGGATGGAGCAGAAAGTTTCTTTGTAGTTCATCTTTACACAAAAGGTGTAGTCTTTTGGGGATCCAGATTTAAGCAGAGGGGTCTATGCCTTGACTTCTCACTTTGTGCACACTTTAACCTTTGTATTCGCTCATTTGGCAAATGCCCTCAAGGCAAAGGCCTCTCCAGGTTTTTGCTTACTTGCTGGTCCCCACTTGCATTTAGTACTTGACTTCTAAGTATTTCTTACTTTGCTGTCAGCATAAAATGCATTTCAAAAGACTAAAAAATACTTTGTCAACTATTTTTAGTTGCCTTCAGTGAGAGGATTATTCAGGATATCTAGTCTGTCATATCGTAGAACAGGAATATTGGGAAGTCTGTCTCTGTCTGAAGGTTAAGAGTTGATCTCCAAGATCCCTTCTTGGGTCCTCCTAGCTCCTTATCCTACATGCTCTCTCTCCCCGCTAGATGATTTTATTCTAGGTGCTTCTTGCCAATTACTCCCTGAACTATACCTCTGTATTAGTTTCCTTTAACTGCCGAAACCAGTTTACCACAAAGCTGATGGTTTAAAACAACACATATTTATATTCTTACAGTTCTGGAGCAAAAGTCTGAAGTCAGTTTCACTGAGATAAAGCCAAGGGGTCAGCAGGGCTGACTTCTCCTGGAGGCTGTAGCAGAGAAGTCCTTCCTTGCTTCTTCTAGCTTATGGAGGCTTCCTGTATCTGTTGGATTATAACTTCTTCCTTGCACTCCAACATTTTGCTTCTGTCATTGCTTCCTGTTCCCTCTTCTGTAGTCACATCTCTCTCTGCCTCGCTCTTATAAAGATACTTGTGATTACATTTAAGGTCCACCTGGATCTCAAGATCCCTAACTTAATGGCATCTGCAAAGTCCCTTTTGCCATATAAGGTAACATTCACAGGTTCCAGAGATTAAAATCTAGATCTCTTTGGGGGCCATCATTCAGCCTCCCCCAATTTCCAGTCCTAATCTCCAGACTCAAATCACCAGTTTCCTTCTCAACATCTCCTGCTGATTGTCTCCTAGGCACTTTAAACTCATTTTATCTAAAACTGAACTATATTCACCAGCTCAGTTAGTGACATCATCATCTTCCCTAGCATCCAATTTCGAAGTTGATATACACTGCTTCTCCTTCACTGTTTACATCCAGTTGGTCACTGAGTTCCTGTCCAGTCTACGTCTAAAAGGTCTCTCAAATCCAGTCCTTTACTTTGTCCTAACGACCACTTCCAGACCTTGTTATCTACTGTAATTGTGACCTCACTGAACTCCTTACTTCTGTTTTTCTCCCACCTAAAATTACTCTGTTGTCATGAATTATTTTTTAAAAAGATGTATTTATTTATTTAAGAGAGAGAAAGGAAGGGAGGGGCAGAGAGAGAGGGAGACGATCTCAAGCAGACTCCTCACTGAGCACAGAGCCTGACGTGGGGCTGCATCTCATGACCCTGAGACCATGACCTGAGCCAAAACTAAGAGCCGGATGGTTAACCCACTGAGCCACCCAGGTGCCCCATGGATTATCTTTCTAAAACTCAAATGACTACGCTACTCTCCTGTTAAAATCTCTTCAATAGTTCCATCTTTTTCTACTCATTTAAATCCAAAATCATTCAAGGCCCTTTGCAATCTGGCCACAGTGTATGATAACAGCCTCATTGTTGCCAGGCCCTACCAAGTACCATGTGTTCTCACCATTCAAACTATACCCTGTTTCCTGAACAAGCCATGCTGCTCCTGCCTCAGGACCTTTACACATCCTCTTCCCTCTTCCTTGTGAAAGGATTCAAATCTATAATGGAACCAGGGAATATGATATGGAGAACCTCACTCATGCATCCTCAGGAAAATAAAACTTAAGGAATGAGAGACTGATTTCCCATAAATGCCTGATATATAGAAAACTGAAACTTATCCCTTGACCAATGAACATCCACCAAGAACCCCTCCCCACCTCAAGCCAATGACCTTGCTACTGGGACTCTAGCTAAACTCCCCCTTCTTTGCACTCCTTTCCCATAAATATAGCCTGCCTCAAACCCTCAGTGGACTCGCCTGTAGATTGCTAGTGTCCCAAGTTGTCATTCCACTGTTACTCCTGAATATATTCAATTTTTGGTAATTTGAGCTTGCCTTAGTTTACCTCTTTTATATAAATTGACAGCCTGGGAAATCTTTCCTTATCACCAACCTAGAAGTCTTTCCAAACCCTCAAGAACCAGTTGGATTCTTAATTTTTCTGGGAAGTATTATAGGACTCTACCACACAGTTAGGATTAGGGCTCTGTTAGCACTTTAGATCCTGATTCAATGATTCACAATATTTATTGAGAACCATCATATATGTCAAGGACACTATGGAAAGCATTGGGTATAAACTGGTGAATAAGGTGTAAATAGATCTTTCTCTCACAGGACTCATAATCTATAGGGGGATACAAGTGAATGAGTAAACAGGCAGTTATAACATCATGTAAGTGCTCTCATAGGAAAAGCATAAGATGATGTAGGATAAGACAGGAGGGGAAACATGTGCAGATATGGAGGATCATCAAGAGGTGACAGCTAATCTGAAACCAAGCCATGAGTAAGAATTAATGAGGGAAGGGGGTTGGAGAGAGAATGAATTCCATCATGAAGACAAGACACTGTGGTCTAAATGTCTGCCGCCCCCCCCCCCGTTCATATGTTGAAATCCTAACCCCTACAGGTGATGGTATTAGTAGGCAAGGACTTTGGGAAGTGATTCAGTGATTCAGGGCTCAGGGTAGAGCCCTCACGAACAGGATTGCTTTTATAAGAGATCCCACAAAGTTCCCTAGTGAAAATACAAGGAGAAGTCTGTGACCCCGAAGAGGACCCTCTCTAACCAAGCTGGCACACAGACCTCAGACTTCCAGCCTCCAGAGCTGTGAGCAATAAATTTCTGCTATTTAAACAAAACTGACACAAAAGTATCTAAACAGTTGTCGTAATGGAGGAACCCCCCGGGGATGGAAGCAACATGCATCGGCAGACCAGATTTCTTTCCAGGGTGGTCACAGGTGCTTCTGCAGGTACATAGAGCCTGCTTTCTCGAGGACTTTGGGCGGTGCCGAGGGCCCTGCGGAGCACATGGGGGCCAGGGATGTCTCAGAACCGCCATGGAACTTAGAAACACATCTCCTTGCCCTCATGTTTAAGTCTGTACAGAAACCTTCCTAGAGAGCCTTCAGAGGATTTTCTTTTTTTTTTTTTACACCATAAAGTGATTATTAAGTTTTCCTGTTTACTCTTTGGTTGTGTTTTTTTTCCCTTTTTTCTTTCTTAATTATCTCTTGGAAGACATTTACACTGATAACACCAGGCTGCTGTTAAGTCAGAACACTGGGACAGTATTTCTCCTCACAGGATGCACATGAATGAAATGTCTTAAATTAAACAAGGTATACCCACTTGTGCATCCTGTCCTAAATGTTTCTGGCTTTATGTGCATCTCCCCTACCCCATTTTATCTTACTTTTTAATTTAAGCCATTTCCAGAGAACTCTGCGTGAACCAATCGAGTCCGTCCCATGCCTGCCGTTCCTGGGCTCCCAGCCCTTGCCGCAGTGAGGGTGCCCCTGTACCAATATTTGGACAGAATCTAAATTCTTTATTTTTGGTAAGGTGTTACATTTTACATGTATTCAATAGAAATGTGTGTGTGTGTGTGTGTTGTGTTGTGTTTTTGTTTTGTAAAGGTGACATTTTCTATTATATATATATAATTATTTGACACAATAATATAATTATTATTAGATTAATAGATTAAATTAGTATCAGATTTAGCAAATATTATAATATAATATATACATACACATATATATATGTGTATGTATGTATATATATATATATATATATATATATATAATTATGTTGTTTACCAGCCACCCAGGGTGTGGTATTTCGTTACAGCAGCCCAAACAGACTAAGACACAGCATATATAAAAACCTAGATATAAAAGAAAACATGGCACACCCACAGAACTGAAGAAAACATCTGGAAGGCTGGAACCTAGACAGTGGGGTCGGGAATGTCAAAAGATGAGGATGGGGTAGGCAGGAGTCACACAGGGCCCTGAGGGCCATATTCAGAAGTTGGGTCTTTATTCTAAGAGTAAAGGAGAGTCACCGAAGAATTTTAAGCATGCCAGTAACATAATCCAATGAATGTTTTAAAAGATCATTCTGGTTGCAGCAAGGGTAATGGATGTAAATAGGACAGGAATATCAATTAGGAGGTTATTGCAGAAAGCCAATTAAGAGCTCACAGACAGCTAAGCAAGGCAGTACTAGTGGGGATGAACAAAAATCAGATGGATTTGAAAAATGTATAGGAGGGGTGCCTGGGTGGCTCAGTCGTTAGGCGTCTGCCTTCGGCTCAGGTCATGATCCCAGAGTCCTGGGATCGAGCCCCGCATTGGGCTCCCTGCTCAGCGGGAAGCCTGCTTCTCCCTCTCCCACTCCCCCTGCTTGTGTTCCCTCTCTCGCTGTGTCTCTCTCTGTCAAATAAATAAATAAAATCTTTAAAAAAAAGAAAAATGTATAGGACATTATGAAGAAGACAGAGTCAAAGATGCTGTTCAGGTGACAGGTTTGGGCTGCTGAGAGGATGGTGGAGCCAGTCCCTGAGAAAGGGATATAGGAAGAGGGTGAGCCTCGGGGGCTGGGGGGGGGGGGTCAGTTCTGTTTTAGCACTCTGTGGAGCAATGCTTTTTGTGCCCTGCTTTTGATCTCATTTTCTCCCCTCTGATTTCCATGCAGCTGGGGGGAACAGGCCCCTGCACTCTGACAGAATCCAATCTCTACTTTTCTGCCTCATGACTTTCTCCAGAGCTGGGGAAGTCCATTCAACCTGGCAAAGGTACAGCCCAGAAGTGCCTCAAGTTATCAGTTCCTGAGGGGCGATCTTCAACCAATGGGTGCTAGGAGCTGGTGGAATGCCCCAGCCTCCCTTCCTTCAGAGTGACAATTCTGATGGACAGAATTGTCCCTCAGGGACAATGATTGCTAGTCTATGCTCACAATGATTACCAGTCAGTCATTTATCAGCATTTCCTCCTTCTCTTACTATTCCTGCTCCCTCACTCCTTCCTGGAACTATCCTCCCAAATAAACTTCCTTCATGTAAGCCCTTGTCTTAAACTGTAATTGAGGGAGGGAAAGCCAAACTGAGATAAGTGACTATAGCACTTCAAAGTGAAGATCCAAGTTAGATCTTAAGGGGAAGAGATATGGAGTAGAAACATAAATGTGTGTTTTCTTCCCAACAGAGGCTGAAAACATAGCAGTAGATGAAATCATCCAATGAGAAGAGAAAGGGGCCTATGAGGGAAACTTGAGGAACAGTAATGTTTCAGGCTCAGGCAGAAGAGACAAGGAGATTGACAAAGGGATGACCAGAGAGAATGGAGAAGAACCAAGAAGGCTTGCAAACATGGAAGCCCAGGGAAGAGAAAGATTCAAGAAAAAGGGAGTGCTCAGTAGTGTTAAATGCTATTGAGAAGTCAAAAAAAAGTACAGAGAAGTAGCCATCAGATTTAGCAAACAAAGGCCAGTGGTTACTTGGTGAGAAAACAACTCTAAAGCATGATGAGGCTTAAGCTAGGTTACACAGAGTTGAGTGTTCATGGGGAAGTGAGAATATGAAGAGAGTGAATACGGGGAACTCTTTTAGGAAATTTGGTTTTAAGGGAGGAGGAGAAAGTCGAGGAGATAGCTGTTGAATGAGGTAGGGGTGAGAAACTTGAGCCTGTCCCAACTGTTTAAGCTCGTAAGAAACTAGGCAGAGAAAGAGGTTAAGGTAGGAGACAATTAGGAACAATAAAGATAATGAATTTCTGAAAAAGAAAGCTAGGATGAATTCCAAGTAGATAGATTAGATTTGGTATTGTGGTTACTTGCCTATTTCAGAGATGATATAGATAGAGAACTCCAAAACATGGCCACACTCCTTTTGTGCTAAATTGTCTTAGTGTAATAAATTTTAATTGAATTTAGCCATTGATAATACTTGATAACAAATATATATACATATATGTGCCCATCAACTAATTTACTGGATGCTGCCATGATATGAAGACTGGAGTCCCTCAGATGTTACATTGATATTTGTTTGACATCTGTGAAAAACCCATGTTTCTCAGGGAGAGAAAGGGAAGCATCGTTAAATTTCAGTCTAGCAATCTGGCATCATGTGACCACATCTGCCTTTTCTTAGGGGAAGTCAGCAAGTCATTTACTGCTTGGTGGCCTGTTCCTCATTTATAAACTGAGACTAATATAATAAGTATTTATGATACAAATTATTCCTGGATATTGGTCACAAGTTAAACTTCCTTACGTTAAACATTTATTATCTACAAGGTTATAAAGGAAGATAGTGTTCCTGAAGACCCATTTTATACTATAAAATACCAAAATCAATCATGAAAAGACAATTATAACAATGATTCTCTAAGTTTGTAAAGAAAAGGTCAAAGTTTTAAATGATCCTCTTGGAGGATTCTTCTTTATCCACTGGCTGAGGTTTCTTAAAATACAAATCCAAGAAAGTTCTTTTTTTTTTAAAGATTTTATTTATTTATTCATGAGAGACAGAGAGAGAGAGAGAGGCAGAGGGAGAAGCAGGCTCCCAAGGAGCAGGGAGCCCAATGCGGGACTCGATCCCAGGACGCTGGGATCTTGACCTGAGCCGAAGGCAGACGCTTAACCATCTGAGCCACCCAGGCGCCCCAAATCCAAGAAAGTTCTAATGAAAGGTATTTTATTTCTCCGATAAATCTCCCTGAAGCAAGTAAATGCTTCAGTGCTCCGAAGACCTTCAAACTGTGATCAAAATTAGGGCCATCTGTCTAAAAACTATCACTGCAGATTCAGTGGATAGAAATTTCTTTGAATGTTAACATTTTCCTTATTGTAGTGTTCTCTTCCTTTTTTTCTCCTCCTGCATCTCATCCTCTTCCCATCTCTGCTCCTGATTTGATCATCATTACATACCCATAGCACAGCAGCTTTCATCTTTCATAGACTTTGTAGGCGAATTATTTGATGCTACTCTACAGTAGCTGGCTTCTCTGAATGTTTTGCCAACTATCCTCTGAAACTGATCCAATGAGCTTTTACTTGCAATAAAAACTTTGATGTCTTGATGTAGCTCTTTTTCAATCTGAATGAACAATACCTTTGCAAGAGCATTGGCTAATTGTATGTATATGGATTTGCTTCACCTACACCTGCATCCATAAAATCAAATGTTTTTCTACTTTACTTCTAAGCACCAATCAACATAAAAGCAGCTTCAGTTTTCTTGTTACCTGGGATGAGAGTCATAGGCAGTCGCATGGCGAGATTTGGCCAATACGAGTAGAGTAATTTTTATAATAATAAAGGTCATAGAAGCAAAGGCCTAAAGTGAAGCGATTGTGAGACAGGAACCATCTGTACCCTTCTATCGGTGTTGATTGTGAGGATTAAGAGCATAACGTGCTTTAAAAACTACAAAGCCTCATACGAAACAGAGGAATTAATGTAATCCAAACCTGTGTCATATATACAAACACACACAAACCAAACAGCACTCGTGCGTGGCTCATACAGGTCTGTGTAGTTAGAATCTGAACCTTTTCATAAAAATCACAGGCTTCTGGGCGCCTGGGTGGCTCAGTTGGTTGAGCGACTGCCTTCAGCTCAGGTCGTGATCCTGGAGTCCCGGGATCGAGTCCCGCATCAGGCTCCCTGCTCGGCGGGGAGCCTGCTTCTCCCTCTGACCCTCCCCCCTCTCATGTGCTCTCTCATTCTCTCTCTCTCTCAAATAAATAAATAAAATCTTTAAAAAAAAAAAAATCACAGGCGTCTCGTTGCGTTAAAAAAAAGCATCTTGGTCACCACGGAAGAGGAACACCAAGGGAACAATGTCCCTATGACTAGGAAAGGAGCTGCTCTTCCTCCAGGCTCCTCCCTTGGCTCCCTCCATCCCTGTACATCAACCACCACCATCTATCTCTCCGGCCTTTTGCAGAGCTCACTGTCTGCAACTCCGGAATGACATCTCTCGCCCTGGACTTTTGGGGCTTGAAAAATTCTGACAGACACCCATGAAAGCACAAATAGCACTGTACCATTCAAATCTGAACCAGTCTTCTAGCTCAGTGACAGACGCTTAAAGAAAAAAGTGTGCCCCTCCCAAAAGCTTTTAAAGGATCAGTGTTCCCTTTGTTTAAATACAAAAGAAGGAAAGAAAAACTGAACTAACTTGCTATAAACAAAACAATTTGAAATTCTAGTCACATTCTGAAAAAAGTCAAGGGATCATTTTTCCACAGGAACCCCCTGTTAATGCCTCGTGTGACTTTCGAGAAGGCTTCAGGCAGCAGGATGCCTCAGAAATTCAATCTGGGTTTTGCTGTCCCACCTACTCCTGTAGTGCCGAAGTGCCAAAACTGGGTCTAAGAAAGGAAGCCTCAGAGCAACTGCCAAACCATTTCTCCCTTAAGGTTCCAAAAATTAACATAACAGGGGGGTGTTGGGTACATTCGTATGCATTAATTCAGTCATGTTTATTAAGACCCAACCACACCTGCATATACTGTCCCCTTCTCTTAGCCCCCCATGACTTGCTTCTAGTGTTTCTTACATCACCAGAACAACAGCTACAGTAACAACCACAGGAATTTTCATTAGAATAAACATGATCAGTAGCCCTTATAATCTTCCATGAAAGTTTAAATAAGAAAAAATAGAGAAACATGAAATATGTTTCCCTTGAGTCCTACCATGATTCATTTCCATGCTTATTTCCGTCGTTAGTTACTTAAAAGACAGTTTATATATTTTTTTGGGTTCCCACCAAAGACTAAACTATAAGAAACAGACTTTTGGACCTGACTTTGGTATGATGCTTCCTAGTTTACAGAGCACCTTTGTATTCTTGATTTCCTTTCATCTACACAATAACTGTTGGGGAGGCATTATTGTAGATGAAGAAATCGAATCTCAGAGAATTCAACTGCCACAGTTAGGAAGTAACACTCAAAATGGACCATCTGAGGCTTTCCACCGCCCCATGTTTCCTTAGGTAGATGAATGCAAAGATAATAAGACTTAAGGAGTGCTAATATGTGAGAAGCTCAACTATAAAGAATATAGAAAGATTAGAAAGTGAGAGGATCAGAAAAAACACCTTAAAAAGACAATCCTGATTTTCTTATACACACACAACACTGTTTTAGAATTTTTTTAAATTATAATCTATTTTTCTTCTAACAGCTCTGATGCTATTAATACATTGAAAAAAACTAAACAAAAACCATTTTAACTAATGTGTGTTTCTATTGATTTATTTGTGGTGGTGTTAACACTGGAGCTGCTTGTAGGCTATCTTCTCTCACATAATAATTATTATTTACTGATGGCAAAGCTCTGTGGATGCAACCAAAGTGTCAGTGACATAAAGAAAAGCCTGTTTAAATGATCTGCAGAGCAGGGCCACAGCTGTAACTTTGCCCGGGCAGAGCCTGTCAAGTAAATAGCATGATCTTTTCAAACACAGCCATATTATTTTCTTCCTGGCATTTGTAATTTGTTAAAATGCTCAGTGTACATGCCTTTCTTCCTAATAACAATGGCAAATGGCCAATCTCTGTACTTATCTCTTGCACACACACGACTTCTCTGTATATTTGATCTAGTTTCTCTATTTGAAGGAGATATGTGTACACACACACACACAGACACGAATGTACCTAGCTGCAAATTTTAAACAGCATTCTGTGACTGGTATGATATTACCTATAACTCAGTGATGTAAGTAACACTCAAAAATGCCAAATAAAAGAATTTCATTGAGATGCTATAAAAGTAGCCTAAGATCAACTGCTGGATCTGCTTAGAATTAAAACACACACACACTCACGCACATACACACACACACACACACACACACACACACCCCATGATGCTTCAAAACTGCTGATATTTGATTTTGTAAGACATACTCCATCTGATATTTATAGGCTTAATCTTATTGCCAGAGCCCCAAGAGCGTCTGTCTGGGATCCCAGCCATTGTCTACCAACTTATTTGTACCTTGGTAGATATGTGAATATCCAATTGCTTTCTAATTTAGAAATGATGGGTGGATTTTCAGTAACTTTTATTTTATTTATAACTCAGAGATTAGATACTAAAACAGGAGCCACCTAACATCTCTGCCAAAAAAAACTGATCTTTAATATAAATCCCTTTAGGCATGACTTTTTTCCACATAGAATTATACAATCTCAGGATTTGACAAAATCTTGAAGGTTATTGAAGCCAACCATTCTTCCCAGCCAATTCAGTGCATTGGTTAAGAGTTGCGGCTCTGGAAACAGATTGCCCAGGCCTGTCACATTTACCATCTATGGGATACCAGGCAAGCCTTCAGACTCTCCAAGCTTCTGTTTCATTTGTTAAATGGGAATAAAATAGAACGTCCCTTCTTGGGTTGCCATAATTAAATGAGATAGCACGTGGCTTGGTACATGCACACAGTGGGTGCTCAAGAAATGTGGGCTTTTTAGTTCCTATGACATGAGAGAATCCTACAGTTATCTTTCCACATGGCCACTCAGCCTTTGGTTGAAAACCTCCAGTGACAAAGAACTTTAGACCTCCTATGGCATACCTCTCCCAAGTCTGAATCACTTGGACTCTTAAATGTTCTGCTAGAGGGGCGCCTGGGTGGCTCAGTTGGTTAAGCATCTGCCTTTGGCTCAGGTTATAATCCCGAGGCCCTGGGATTGAGCCCCTCAATGGGCTCCCTGCTCAGAGGGGAGGCTGCTTCTCCCTCTCCCTCTGCCATTTCCATCTCCCCCTGCCCCCACTTGTGCTCTCTGGCTCTCTCTGTCAAATAAATAAATAAAATCTTAAAAAAAAAAAAAAAGTAAAGTTCTGCCAGAGCTTTTATCTCTCTTCCTCTTGCCTCTAAGTGACCCTGATTATGCTTCCTTGGACCTTTCAGGGAAAAAAAAAATCTGTTCTACATAACAATTTTCCTTTAAGTAGCTCAAGACAAGGTAATTTGGCTTCTTTTTTTCTCCTGTGAGTCTTTTCCCCCAGTTAAATATTCCCAAATCTTTTCCTCATGTGTCATGTTTTCAAAGTTCCCTCCTCATCACTACCATGATTATTCCCATATAAATCTCTTTTGGTTTACGTCCATACAATGTTCTTAAAAGGTGATAGACACAGCTAATGAAATAGCCCAGGTAAGGACTAAGTTAAAAGCATATGAAATTCTGATTCTGAATAGTGACAGCTTTATTTCTTCATTCCCAATCCTTACATCTTTTATTTCTTTTAATTGTCTTGTCTGGTTCAGTGCTGAATAAAATTGAGAGCAGGGGGCAGGCAGTAGTAAGTATCCTTGTCTTTTTTATTTTATTTAGTCTTTATTTATTTATAGTAAGCCCAACATGGGGCTTAAACTCACAACCCCAATATCAGAAATCACATGTTCTACCGACTGAGACAGCCAGGTGCCCCTGCCTTTTTGATTTTGAAAGGAAGGCTTGCATGAGCAAGCCCGACGATGTCAAGCACATTTTGGCAAACCTTGGGTTTGCTAAGGCCTACCGGTAATGGAGGTAGGACCACAGGAAGCATAGAAGTTTTCTGAAAAAGGTATAATGCCTGCGACGTTTATATCAGACAACCTCAAAAAAACAAAACAAAACAAAACCGTTGAAGCTGTATTTTTTATACTTTGTTTCGCTATGAAAATTGTCTACCTTATCTTGAGGATGAGGATGTATTTTTAATTACAGATTCCTCAACAACTGTTGAAATATGAGCTAATAAAATAAACAATCTCAAGCACATCTAAATCAAACATACACTGAGGTTTGATTCTCTTGACAGTGTTGTTGGACTATAGCTTTCCTGGTCCTGGAACCTAAGCTTTAGTAACAAAGCCTAATATTCCAATAGTTTTTTGGCAGCCAAAGCACACTGATGCTAGCAGCCTCAAGGCTCCCCCATCCAGAAATTATGTAATTAGTATTCAGAACCCAAGAGCTGGTCTGTAGTCTATTCAATTAAATATCATATGATAGAAGATGTAGGTAAATAGTTATATAATTGGAGGATATCATTGTAAGTAGAACATGAGAAGCAAAAACTATAAAGTGATTAACAGGTTTAACTTAAAAATTAAAATCTTCTTTGTGTCAAAAAAATAAAGTTCATAAACAAAATACAGATGACAGACTTGGAAGAAATATTTGCAACATGTATTTCAAAAAAAAGTTAATGTATTTAATATATAAAAGCTCTTAAGAAACATTAAGATACATACTGTAATTGAAAAATGCACAAAAGACATGAACATAAATGTCCCAAAACAATAAATACAGATGGTCAATATAGATATGAAAAAATGTTCAGCTTTACTAGTATTCAAAGAAAATAAAAATAAAGCAAGACTCTAATTTGTGCTTATAAAATTGGCAGGAACTTTGAAAATCATAATATCCAATGGTGAAGCAACAGGGAAATAAGCCAAGATTCTTATACACTGCTAGGGGCCTATCAGAAAGAAATAACTATAACATTTTTCCAAAAATAATGCCATAAGAATAGTTCTAGTAATCTTAAAGACAAGAAGTGGGGTGGTGGGGCAAGCATTCTAATTGCCTAAGGATAGCATATTGATTAAATAATAATGGTATAGTCATCCAATTGAGAGAATAATATTTAATTATTTGGAAAAATGTTTATAATTTTAAGCAAAATTTTAGCAAACAGTATTAGAGCATTATCCTGAGAGGAGATTGGGTAAATAAATGATGGTGTTTTAAAACAATATTGTAAAATAATATTTAGTCACTTGGAGATGAGTATGATTTCTAAGTGACAATGTTTAAAAAATAGTATTAAACTATTACCCTAATTATAATTTTCACAAAAAAATAGACTGTAAAAAAGAGAATCATTTTCTCAATATTTGGCAATAAGCATGTATTATTTTTGTAATAAAAAATGTTTTTTTTAATGTTATCTTGTTAGACTTAGCCATTGTTCCAGGTTGTAGGATCCTGCTAAACAATGCAGTTTTCCTCAGTGAATTTATAAGCATGCTTTCAACAAAGGTGGTGATAAAAATGTTAAATAAGAAGAAGGTCAAGGGAAGAACTTTATATTAAAAACAAAAGCAAAAGTAGAAATAAAAATAAGAACAAAAAACAACCTCCCTCAAGGCTGGAGCAATTCATTAATTAGTATCCTTTGGGTATGCTCACTTCATAAGTTTCCTATTCACTGATTTACACTCACATTTAGTGAAAATTTCTCAGTCTCGTCCAAAGGCATTACACGTCTTCATGAAATACTTTGCTGAGCTCAGATACACATTCAGCCACATTCCCTGATACATTTGCCTGTTGATTAAAAGAAAGACAAACTCATTTAGGTCACCTTAAGAAATGAAGTTTCTTATAATATTACATGTCCAGTACATAGAACTGAACAGATCCCAGGAACCAAAGCAGTTCTGGCAAAAATATGCCCTTTCAATCTGTCTTTTGCTTCTGTACAGGATTTGCTTTGCTCTCCTTTTGAAACTGATTAACCAATCCCTTCAACATTGTCCCACTCCAAATCACAGAGATAATCTGATTAGCCACCACTGTGCAAAGAATAGACCAACTCTGTTTCCCTGAGCAGGAGGCTGTGGGTGAGTCATTTTCATCTGGAAGGAAAGGCTGGGTAGGATAGGCACTGTGACTAATGTGTCTGATATTACCACTTTGCTAGTTCCGGCAAAAAAGAAAGTGAGGTTCGAATGACATGATTTGTTCATATTAAACACATTCTGCCTAATAATCATTAACTTTGCTTTAAAATGTACTCACTGACCAAAGCATAGGGAGAGGAAAAAAAGAAAGCATATTTTAAAAGCACGAGGGATATATGGAATGCAGTGAAAAAGTCTAATTTTAGATATGAAAGAAAGAAAGAGAAAATGGGAAGAAGTAATATCTGAATAAATAATGGCCAAGAATTTTCTAAAAATCCAATATATATCAGTCACAAGACGTGCTATGAACCTCAAGAGATATGAACTTTAAAAAATTACAAATTCATGGGGCGCCTGGGTGGCTCAGTCGTTAGGTGTCTGCCTTCGGCTCAGGTCATGATCCCAGGGTCCTGGGATCGAGCCCCGCATCAGGCTCCCTGCTCGGCGGGAAGCCTGCTTCTCCCTCTCCCACTCCCCCTGCTTGTATTCCCTCTCTCGCTGTGTCTTTCTCTGTCAAATAAATAAATAAAATCTTTAAAAAAAAATTACAAATTCACATCTAGATACATCAAACACTGAAAACCAAAGACAAAGTAAAATCTTCAAAGTAGTCAGAGAAAAAAGATACAATACCTTCAAAGGAATAAGAATGAGACTGACAGTTGACTTCTCATGAGAAACAATTGAATGGTACGTCATCTTTAAAGATTCTACCAACCGAGAATTCTATACCCAGTGAAATATTCTTCAAAAATGAAAGCAAAATAGACATTCCAGACCAATAAAATCTGATAGGATTTATTACTAGTAAACTGATACTGAAAGCAAAAGGGAATATAATCCCAGAGAGAAGCACAGAAGTTCAAGAAAGAAGAGCAATAGAATAAAAACCTACATAAATCTAAATGAACATTAACTACATAAAACAATAATAATAATAACATATTATGGGATTTCAACTTTTGTAGAATTAAAATATGTGACAATAATAACACAAAAGGCAGGACAGGGGCAAATATAATGCTCTAAAGTCCTTACATTATCTGGGAAGTGGTAAAGTATTCATGTGTATTAGATTCAAGGATGCTTTTTTCTTCAGGATAACTACAAAAGGAATAATAAAGAATGCATATCTAACACGCTAATAGGAGGAGGCATAAAATAATTTAAAATAAATCTAAAGAAACCAAGAAAGGAGAGGAAAGGGAGCAGAGAAAAGTGGGAAAAATAGAAAACAAATAAAATGATTGATTTAAACCCAGATATTTTAATCATTATTTAAAATGTAAATGGACTAAAATATTCAATCAAAAGACAAAGATTATCAGACTGGATTGAAAAAAGTCCTATATACTGCTTACAAGAGATATACCTTGTTGGAAGTAAAAAGATGAAAGAGGGGATGCCTGGGTGGCTCAGTTGGTTAAGTGTCTGTCCTGGGATCGAGTCCTGCATCAGGCTCCTTGATCAGTGGGGAGTCTGCTTCTCCCTCTGCCTGCCACTCTCCCTGTTTGTGTGCCCCCTTACTTGTGTGTGAGCTGTCTCTCTCTGACAAATAAATAAATAAAATCTTTTTTAAAAAAAAGATGGAAGAGGTTGGAAGTAAAAAGATGGAAAAAAAATATACCATCAAACATTTACCAAGAAACCTAAAAGAGCACACTGTAAAGCAAAAGAATTTCTAGAGTTAAAGAAAGACATTTTATACTGATAAAAGGTCAATTCACCAGGAAGGAATAACAGTTCTAAATTTCCAAGTTCCTAAAACATCATTTCAAAATATCATAAGGTACATTGACAGAACTAAAAGGAGAAATGGACAAATTCACAATCAGAATGGAAGATTTTTTAACATAACTTTCTCAGTGATTGACAGAACAAACAGACAGAATATCAGGTTTTGTTTAATAAACATGTTTAATAAACACGACCTAATTGAACTGACATAGAATGCTTCTATTAGTCAGGGTTCCCCAGAGAAAAAGAACCAAAAAGAGACATAGGAATAGAGATATATATGGAGATTTATTATAGGAATTGGCTCACTCAGAATTATGGAGGCAGAGAAGTCCCACAATCTGCCATTTGTAAGATGGAGAACCAGGAAAACCAGTGGTATAATTCAGTCTGAGTCTGAAGTAATTCAGGGGAGCCAATGTAAATTTAAGTCCAAGGTCAAAGGCCTGAGAACCATAGGGCCACTGATATAAGTTCCAGAGTCCAAAGACCTGATGTTTGAGGACAGGAAAAGATGGAGAAAAGTCACCTTTCTGTCCCCCTTTTTGTTTCATTCAGCCCTAAAAGATTGGTGAAGGTAGATCTCTTCACTCAGTCTACTGAATCAAGTACTAATCTCTTCCAGAAACACCCTCACAGACACGCCTAAAGATAATTTTTTACCAGCCCCCCAGGCATCCCTTAGGACAGTGAAGTTGACACATAAAGTTAATTAAACATCATAACACTGCATCCAACAACTGAAGGAAATACATTCTTTTCAAGTGTACCCGGACATCTCTCAACATTGAGCATATGCTGGGCCATAAAGCAAGTCTCAACAAATATCAAAGGATTGGAATAAGTAAACTGAGTATGTTTTCTGACCATAATGGAATTAAGCTAGAAATCAATTATAAAAAGATAATTAGAAGTTTCCTAATATTTGGAATAAAAACAATATACTCCCAAATAACCCATCCAGAGATCTAGATGGAAATTAGAAAATGTTTTCAACAAAATTATAACAAAAATACTACATATCAAAATTTGTAGAGTGTAGTAAAAGGAAAACCTATAACTTCTAATGCATATTTTAAAAATTTGAAAGTCTGGGGCACCTGGGTAGATTAGTCAGTTAAGTGTCCAACTCTTGACTTCAGCTCAGGTCATGATTTCAGGGTCATGAGATCGAGCCCTGCATAGGGCTCCACAGTTAGTGTGGAGTCGGCTTGAGATTCTCTTCCTCTCCCTCTCTCTCTGCGCCCCCCACTTGTGCTCATGCTCTCTCTCTCTCTTTCAAATAAATAAATCTAAAAAAAAAATAAGAAAGTCTGAAAACCAATGATTTATATATCCATCTAAAAAGTCATATCCAAAGAAAAAAAACAAAATTACAGTAAGTAGAAATAAGGAAATAATAAATAGAAAACACATATACAACAGAGAAAACCAATGTGCCAAATATTGGTTCTTTGAAAAGACAAATGCAATTCTAAACCTCTGCCAGAACTGATGAAGAAAAAAAAACAAGGTACGAAAAACAAAAACAAAAACAAAACAGTATCAAGAATAGGAGAGACATTGACATAGATCCTACCAGCATTAAGAATATATACCTTACACCTATCAGAATAGCTATTATCAAAATGACAAGAAATAACAAGTGTTGGCAAGGATATGAAGAAAAGGGAACCCTTGTGCACTGTTTGTGGGAATGTAAACTGAAAACCAATATGGAGGTACCTCAAAACATCAAAAATAGAACTATCATATGATCCAGCAATTCCACTTCTAGGTATTTATCTGAAGAAAACAAAAACACTAAGTTGAAAAGATATATGCACCCTCATGTTCATTGCAGCATTATTTACAATAGCCAAGACATGAAAGCAATCTACATGTTCACTGATGGATGAATGGATAAAGAAAATGTGGTACATAGATAGAGAGATAGATATAATAGAATATTATTTCACCATAAAAAAGAAATCTTGGCATTTGCAACAGTAAGAATGGACTTTGAGGGCATTTTATTAAGTAAAGTAAGTCAGACAGAAAAAGATAAATACCTTATAATCTCACTTGTATGTGGAATCTAAACAAATAAATAAACCCAAGCTCATGGATATAAAGAACAGATTGGTGGTTGCCTGAGGCAGGGGTGGGGAGTGGGCAATATGGGTAAAGGGGGTCAAAAGGTACAAATTTCCAGTTATAAAATGAATCAATCACAAAGATGTACAGCACAGTGACTATAGTTAATAATACTGTATTGCATATTTGAAAGTAGCTAGGAAAGTAGATCTTGAAAGTTTTCATCACAAGGAATAAATTATAGCTATGCATGATGATGAATGTTAACTTATTAACTGGACTTATTGTGGTGACCGATTTGCAATATATATATATAAGTACTGAATAATTACGTTGTACACCTGAAACTAATATAATATCAACTATACCTCAATTTTAAAAAGGAATATAGGGTGCCTGGGTGGCTCAGTAGATTAAGTATCCACCTCTTGATTTCAGCTCAGGTCATGATCTCAGGGTCCTGGGATGGAACCCCCTCCCCATTCAATGGGGAGTCTGCTTGTCTCCCTCTCCCTTTGCCCCTCCCCACTGCTGGTGTTCTCTCTCTCTCTTTCTAGAATAAATCTTTTTAAAAATTTAAAAAGAATAGAGTAAGAGGAAATTAGAAACAACTACATGCCAATGAAATGAACAAATTCCTAGAAATATACAATTTACCATAGTGAAAAAAGAGGAAATAAAATCTGAGTAGTTTTATACCTATAAGCAAAAATTAAATTCATAATTTTAAACTTTCCCACCAATAAAACTCCAGGCATAGAAGTCTTCTCTAGTGAATTCTTCCAAACACACAGGAAAAACATGGACCTTATACAAAATCTTCCAGAGAACAGAAAAACAGTATTTCCAACTATTTTATGAGATCAGTAAAACTGTGATGCCAAAAGTTAGCAAGAACATCACAAGACAGGAAAATTACTCTCTCTCATGAACATAGATGTGAAAGTCCTAGATAGAGTATTAGCAATTAAGTTTAGCAGCACTCTTTCTAATAGCCCCAAACCGGGAAAAAGCCAAATGTCCATCACCATTTGTGTAAATAAAATTCATGGTATATTAAAACAGCAAAATATTATGCAGCAGTGAAAGTGAATAGTTTTTATTTACTTCTATACACAACATGGATGCACCTCATAAATGTAATGTTAAGTGAAAGAAGAAAACACAAAAGATATATGATGTAGAACTTCATTTACATAAAAATAAAATCAGGCAAAATTAACCTACAGATACAGAAGTCAAGATAATAGAGATGTTAGGAGGAGGAGGGAGATAATGACTAAGAGGTGACTTAAGGGGGATTCCTGGGGTGTTGGCAGTGCTCTATTTCCTGATCTGGGTGCTGGTTTCACAGGTAGGTTCACTTTGTCAAACTCTACACTTAAATAATTTTTTACGTTTCTGTGTATGTTACATTTCAATAAAAGAAAAAATAAGGGGCGCCTGGGTGGTGCAGTCAGCTGGGCATCCCACTCTTGATTTCTGCTCAGGTCTGATCTCGGGGTCATGGGATCAAGCCCCTTGTGGGGTTCCACACTCAGCTCGGAGTCTGCGTGGGTATCTCTCTCTGTCTCCCTCTGCCCCTCCCCCCACACTCTCTCTCTGAAATAAATAAATCTTTAAAAAAAAAGAAAACCATTCTAGTCTCTTAACTTGAATTGGTATCAATCTCACCAGTCTGTGTTATTCCAGAATCGACCATCACACTCTCATAAAAACTATAGTGCTATTTTATTTTGTAACTATTTCTTTAAGGACTCTCAGTTCTTTGGGGTATAAATATGAAATGGCTTTATTTTTCCAATAATCCCTCCCCACTAATTGTGCTATGGCCCTGCCATTTTCTTGCTGGGTGTCAATTCTCTTAATATCACACTTTGGCTTCATTCCATGTATCAGCCTCTTCAAGTTATTAGGATCATCTCATTCTGGAAAGTAAGGTTCAGTTCTGTTCATTTTCAATTAAGCTTCAAACCGAATTAAAAACTATTTTCTTCCCTTCCCTCCAGAGAAAGGCAGACAAGTTTGTTGTTAGTGGCTTGGAGTATATGTGTGTGGGAGGAGTGACTATGAGGGCAGCAGTGCTCAAATCTTTATGCCCTTCCCTCTCCTTTCTAGTGTTTCCCTTGTGATGTGAGGGCAAGAGTAGGAACAGGGAAATAGATCTTTTATATGGCTCCCATATAGGAAGAGTGTAATTCCCTCTCTATAGGATGCTGCTGCTTCCCTAGTGAACCCTGTCAGACTTCCGATGTCTCTATACTGGAGAGTATCCATCATTGGCAAGGGTCCCTGGGGTGCTTCCCTGCTGTCCAGTTCCTTGAGGCATATCTTACACCTACTTGACCTCTTCCACAAGGGGCCCAGCTAGCAGCCTGTCTTAGAGAGGGCAATGTGGGCTACTGCCCCGTCCCTTCCCTCCTCTAGGCCCCTCTCCTTGTCCCAGAACATGAAGCTCTGTGGTCCAGGAGAGGTAAGAAGTGAGACAGTCACCAGTCTCTAACCTAGTAAAGTGGGAAGGTTGAGCATCTCTAAACTTTAAAAGCAATCTTCTTGAGGGCTTTTCTCTAGACTTTGAGAGAAAGAAGTAACTCCATCACTTCCCTTACAGTGAGAATGGAGTGAAGGGAGGGAATACAGTATTCTTACAAATATTCTACTTCACAAAAGGCTTCTCTACTCACTCTTATACTTCAGGGAGTAGGGGTGGGGTGGTTTGGGGAATGTTTGATGGTAGGGCTGTTTCACTGTACTAACATTTCTTAGTAGGCTGGCCTAACCATAGGAGGTCCCTGAATTTAGAATATGTGAACTTACCACCTTCTGGGCACAGCTCTGGGACTTAGCCAGGCCCAGGGAATATTTCTGTTGACATCCTATTACACTTGTCTCCAACCACCTGGAACTTCTGTTAATCATCACAGCATGTGTTGGGGAAAAAAAAAAAAAAAAAGAACAACAATTCTGTATTACTAAAAATACAGTAGGAAAGGGAATGGGATACAGGAATAATTACAATGATTTTCTATTTTACAAAGCAAATTTACCTTCAAGAAAATTTGGAGAGTTGTGTTATTCATCTACATAAATACAATAATTCAAATTTATTTGAAATCTTTACCTATGTGTACACTTTTTGTTTTAATACTCAACTGTCCGCTTACAGGCTCTTTTGTTTTCTGGGTTTTTTTATTTTTTTTAAGATTTTATTTATTTATTTATTTGAGAGAGAGAGAGCATGAGAGGGGGGAGGGTCAGAGGGAGAAGAAGACTCCCTGCTGAGCGGGGAGCCCGATGCAGGATTCGATCTCAGGACTCCAGGATCACGATGTGGAACTCGATCCCGGGACTCCAGGATCATGACCTGAGCCAAAGGCAGTCGCCCAACCAAATGAGGCACGCAGGAACCCAGGATTTCTACTCTTACAACCTTGATGTGTTTGGGGGTTAAAATTGAACATGACTAAGCAATGTGTAGCATGCTCTTACAGACAAGAGTACACTATGTTAAAAGCACAGAATCACAATTTATAACAAGCAAGATGTTACAATGTATCAATATTTAGTGCAGGGGGTAACATTGTATTATAGTCAACAAAAGGTAAAGATTAATTTTCTTCTATAAAGAGAAACATGATGTACATTTTACACAATGTAATATAAAAATATTATTAGTACAGTAATACTATCATTACTAAAAATGAAATTTATTACTTATTCAATAAAATGGCCACTTGCTTCTTTTTTTTTTTTTTAAGATTTTATTTATTTATTTGAGACAGAGAGAATGAGAGAGAGAGAGCACATGAGGGGGGGAGGGTCAGAGGGAGAAGCAGGCTCCCTGCCGAGCAGGGAGCCCGATGCGGGACTCGATCCAGGGACTCCAGGATCATGACCTGAGCCGAAAGCAGTCGCTTAACCAACTGAGCCACCCAGGCGCCCTGGCCACTTGCTTCTAATCAGTATCACAATTCACTTGACAGATCTGAGGTTTCCTGAAGGAGGCTTTGCTTTGCTGATCTTCCCAAGCTTGTCATTCCCATCTCCCACATAGTTTGATGCATGGAACAGCTGTTTGCCATAGCAGATGAGCAGTGTGTTTGCCTAACACAAAGAAATGCCACAGAACCAAAAAACTGTAATATACACAGCATCTTAAAAGGGAATGAATTTTCTAATAAAAATGTTCAATGGGGATGCCTTCAAAGACAAAATATTAGGGGGGCCTGGGTGGCTCATTCATTAAGCATCTGCATTCGGCTCAGGTCATGATCCCAGGGTCCTGGGATTGAGCCCCTCGTAGGGCTCCCTGCTCAGCAGGAAGCCTGCTTCTCCCTCTCCCACTCCGCCTGCTTGTGTTCCTTCTCTCGCTGTGTCTGTCTCTGTCAAATAAATAAATAAAATCTTAAAAAAAAAGACAA
The DNA here is from genome assembly GCF_054177405.1 of Leptonychotes weddellii. Lineage (NCBI taxonomy): Eukaryota > Metazoa > Chordata > Mammalia > Carnivora > Phocidae > Leptonychotes > Leptonychotes weddellii. The sequence goes on along the minus strand of NC_138378.1, from coordinate 69,727,904 downwards.
AATATTAAAGTCAGCCTTCAAGTATCATTTAATATGGTAAGAAAAAATCCTTTCATGAGATTTGACTTTCTATGTAATTCATAGCCTGATTCTTTCTTATAAACTTTTGAAAAATATTATGAATAGAATATACTGTACTTGAGATTCAAAAAGCTTTTGATTATCCATTAACAATTTCAAGATTATAAGATTACATTTCAGGTAATTTAGAGTAAGATTTTTTTTTTTTAAAGATTTTATTTGTTTGACAGAGAGAGAGACAGCGAGAGAGGGAACACAAGTAGGGGGAGAGGGAGAGAGAGAGGGAGAAGCAGGCTTCCCACCAAGCAGGGAGCCTGATGTGGGCCTCGATCCCAGGACCCTGGGATCATGACCTGAGCCGAAGGCAGATGCTTAACGACTGAGCCACCCAGGCGCCCCTAGAGTAAGATTTTTTTAAATGTGGATGCTGATGTAGAATCATATCGGAAGATGTTATACCCAAATATATATTTTTTGGATTTATATAAATTCTTAGAAATGTCTCACAGATCATTTTAAAGCAATAAATTGAGTAACATGTTCAATGTACAATATTGTTTCTGAAGTCTTTACTAGCATCAAAAGGTAAGACTTTATATCTTTATTATGCCAAGGAGTGATTTAAATAACTCCTCAAATCAGTTTCCTGTCACATGAGATAATACATTATTACCAGACAACTTTGCCTCTTGTCAAAGAGAGAGAAACTATTCCACTAAGCTCAAAATTTTTGTGAAAATAAATATTTAGGAAAGTAAACCATACATGTAATTAAACCCCAGTGAAAAACATTAAGCAATTATTGGAGAAGAAGCTATTACTCTGACCATCAACATTCATATAAAAAGTAAACAGTTTAACTTTATCGGGTTATTTATTAATCTTTCTGGGAATGATTCCCATGATTTTAAGAATGAAGACTCCATACTTGTCTTTAGATTGAGTAATATATCTAGGATATGGTAAACACAAATTATATTAGTCTGTTGATTCCATGAAGGTGAATTCCCTTCTTTGTTCTTCAGTATTTCACTAATGTGATTGCCTATAAATATTGTGAGCATGAAGTAACAAAATAATATTTGAAAGGTTTTCTCAGCCCTTTGGACATTTGTGACATCAATGATAGGATTCTTTTTAAACCACAATTTTTCCTCTTAAAACTCTTCTCTAATATATTTTTGTGCCATCATTGCCTCTTCCTTTCAGTTTATTTTAATAAGATTTATTTCGAACTATGAAATGCATGCTTATTATGGGAAATTTAAATAATAAATAAAATTTAAAGGGAAAATACCTATAAATCTATCAATTTTTTCCCCCACGATTTTGATGAAATAATTGCAATCTGAACAAGGTGTTCCACATCCTTTTTCAATGCTAGGAAAAGTCTTTAAGAGAATTCACTCAGGCTTTTGATAAATTCGGTTAACACACATATACTGTTTTGTGGTTCATCACATCCACGGTCTTTACTAGGAAAGCAATGGAGATATGGCCTAGCAGGTACAGTCGAATTCAGAAAATCAAATGATGGCATGATTTCACTCCACTGTAGGGGATTCCTCTTTGCAAACATCGTTTTAATAGATGTGTCAATGATAGCTATCACTAATAGAAAGCCTTTTCTATTGATACAATCTTCACATCAACCATAACAGTAAGTTACCATTATTCTCACTTTATAAAACAAAAGTCTGAAATCCATTGCACAGCTCTCAGGTGGTGAAGTGAGAATTTTAGATGATTTGAACCTGCTCTCTCTGCTTCCAGGGGTATTTTTTTTCCACTATAGCCCAAAACCTCACCATGAATATCATATTCTGCTTAACTAGGCCTGTGGTTGGGCACTTCAGATGTTCCCTCTCCTTCTTTTTTTTGTTTGTTTTAACTAATATTGATAATGTTGGAAGTAATATCTTGGTATATAAAACTTTATTATAGTGTTTATGATTATATCCCCAAAACAGAGCCTTAAAATTTGGATTATTGTGTTAAAGGCAGAAATATTTTTAAGACAATTTGTACATATTGTCAAAAGCTTCCCTCAATGAGATTGTTCAAATTATAATTCAATCAGCAAGCATGAGGCTTCCTACTTCACTGTGCCCTTTATAAAAATCTTGGCTAATTTAATAAATGAAAATTCTTTGTTGCTAAGTTTAAATTTTGAGGGGACACTATAACTCACTGTGTTTTAATATATCAATTCTCTATTCTATAGAATGAACCCTATGTAAGGACTGGCTAAATCCTTAAACTAGAAATGGGAAGATATGGGTCTTTAGATCTTTTATTCCCTTTATTCATTCAGTAATTATCCAGCTCCCACTCTAGGTCAGGCACTGTGCTAGTGTTCAGGATATAAAGGTGAAAGGTCATCCCTGACCATAAAGAGCTTGTGAACTAGCAAGCAAAACAGATACAGATAGACAATTCTAGGACAGCAGGGCTAGCACTGTGACCAAAGTAACACAGAAGAAGATGCTTTGCGAAACACTGAAAAGCCACGTAAGCCAGCTTCAGGGAGGTCCTGGAGCCTTTTTGGAGATGCCAAGGCTTAGGCTCCATGCTGAAGAGAAGCAGAAGTTAGCCATCTTTCCCCTCACATCCCCAATCAGAATTAAGTGCTTCCTCGTCTCTGTTCCTCTACTAATGTGTACATACTTATTTGTTTCTACATCTCTCACTGGGCTGAGCTTCTTGATGAGGAGGGACCATATCCCTAATTAGCCTAGTACAATGCCCCCCAAATAGTAGGAATGCATCAAACATTTGTTGAATTATTTTTGAAATTCTAGCCATGTAGCTATCTCCTCCCATACCTTCGTAAATATACCTTGACATTTATGTAAATATGTGTGGGTTTCCTTTTGATTGTAAAAGTAATACTACTCACCACACACCAATCAGAATGGCTAAGAGAAAAGGATAGAAGATAACAAGTGATGGTAATGGATTTGGAGCAACAGGAATGCCTAGACATTGCTGGAGGCAGTAGAAATTGGTACAACCAAAAACCACTGGCAGTATCTGTTACAGCTGAGTCATACCTTATAAGCCAGCAATTCTACTCCTAGAAATAAGCTCAACACAAATGCATGCATATGTTCGTTCACTCAGAGGAATATTTTCACCAAAAGCAGCATTATTCATACATAACAGCTCCAACCTAGAAAATACACAGATGCTCTTCCACGGTAGAATGGTTAAACTTATTGTGGTATGTCACAAACAGCAAGGAAAAAGAACCTACACTCAACAATAGGAAAGAATTTCTTAAAAATTATTTTGAGGACAAAGAGACAGATTTTTCTTTTTAAAAGCACTTACTATATGATTACTTTTGCAAAAAGCATACAAATAGGCAAAACTATTCTATGCTATTAAAAGTTAGGAAAGCTCTGTTACAGTCACTAACTGTAAGGGAATAGGAAGGGGAAGCTGCCTGGAGGTGCTGCTAAGGTTGTTTCTTGATCGGAGTGCTGGTTACACATGTATATTCAGTTTGTGTCCTTTTCTGTAAGTATACTATACTTAAATACCTTTAAAAAAAAAAGATTTTCAAAATTTATCTGGGAGAGCGTGGGCGGGGGGGGGGGCGGGGAGGCGGTGAAGGAGCAGCCGGAGAGGGACAAGCAAACTCAGCGCTCAGCGCAAAGCCCTACCCTGGGAGCTCCATCCCAGGACCCTGAGATCATGACCTGAGGGGAAATCAAGAATCCGCAGCTTAACCGACTTAGCCACCCAGATGCCCCACTTAAATAGTTTTTTAAAAAAGTAATACATCTTATTTGAGAAAAAGCTGGAAGATACAGAAATTTTTAAAGAATTTTAATCACCCACAACCCAGAAATAAATATTAACATTTGGATTATTTCCTTCTAGTCTTTTTTTTTTTAAGCCACAGTGCTTGTGCCACTTCCTCCACCTCTGCTTCTCACATATTCACACACACATTTTGCAAAATTAGGTTCACTTCTGTTTTTCTTATTTTTTTAAATTTTTACTTAAAGCTAATCCATTTAATCAAATTTTCATTGCAAGCATGTTTTTTTTAAGATGCAGCAATATATTCCATCAAATGTGGGGATGTGTGTGTATGTATATACATATATATACATACACACAGAGTTCTAGGAATATATATTATATATATATTATACATTATTTAAAATATTTTATTTACATGCCTACACAGTATATGTTAATAATAAAATAATACAAATTTAAAAATATATATTCCTAGGAAAGGAACCATCAGGTCGTGAACATTCTTTAAGCTCTACATTCGTTCTGTATTTCCTTCCAGAAAGCTTACATCGCACTGGCAAGGTGTGAGAGCTCCTTGTATCACAATCCAACCTCAGGTCATTTATTATTATTTCTATTGGTTTTTAAGATTAACAAAAAAAAGATGGTGGGGCTTAAAACAGGACTAAGGAATCTGCCGTTCCACACCCGGCTGAGGCGCTAGGCAGGACGCGACTCTCACCACACCTCTCCTTTCCAGGCGCTCGCGCCCCGCTCCTCTGCCTCGCAGTGCGGCCGCGCGTGCGCCTGGGCCCCAGCATCTCGCGCCGCCCGGTTGCCGTGGGAACCGCAGAAGGAGGCTGCGTCCGCAGACCTAGCTGTAAGCTGTACCGAGGCCCGGGCATGGAGCTGCCGGATCCGGTCCGCCAGCGGTTGGGAAATTTCAGCCGGACCGTGTTCAGTGACTCCAACCGGACCGGGCCGGAGTACAGCGAGGGTCCGGGTGAGTGGGCGAGGCCCAGCGCAGCGGGTATGGCCTGCGGAGGATTTGGCGCCGGTTTGGGAGTGGCCAGATTTTGCCCGGACCTAAAATGGCGGCCTCGCCTTCAGCTGGTTCTCCGCACTGCGGGGAAGCGCTCTGGAGGAGGGGCCGAGCCTTGGGCTGGGGTGGGGACTGGGACACCTCCAGGCCTGTATGCCCGACGGGTCCTGAGCTGGCGGTGCTGCGGCCTGGCCGGCGAACTGTAAGCCGAGCAGCTGAGGTGGCGCCAGCCTTCCTTAAGAACTAAAAATATAAAAATCCGCCTTCGCAGCCCATGTCCGGTTTCGCATACTTCGCGAAGGCCGACGGTGTTTTTCCTCTGCGACTGCCGCCCTGGCTTTTCGGGCCAGGTTAGAGTGAAAACAGCCCAGGCAGTCTCCTCTTCCCACTCCCCACCCTGGTTAAAATATCTTCTCCTTTTCTCTTATGGAAGAAGTGGAAAGAATTGCTTTAATGATCATTTTAAAAACCGCTATCCACTTCGGCATGGCAGCAGCCACACTAGCCTCGCTTTCAACAAAGCTCGCTCCCTTCCCTGCCGTCTCCAACCCCCATCCCCCATGTATAACTCTTACCCTAAATCTGGTAACAAAATACCACGGTGCTGCGTTCAACTTGACGGCAAGTGATCACTCAGTTTTCTCCCAGTTTCCCCTTCTTAAATCATGATGATAGCGTACTATCAACCAGATCCATGTGGTTTTTATCACTAAGCTCTGCTAGGGAATAGCAATCTTTTCCTCTTGCTTGGTTTAGGGATTTTTAAAAGAGAGCAGAGAAAAGTAAATTCCCATAGTTGCATTGTTCTCACCCTGAATTTAGGCCTCTTAAAGATTTAGGATGTACAGAGAAATCAATGTGAAAAATGAGGTTAAGTTTCTGATGCTAAAGCTAAGGCTTAACAGGCGCTGAAATCTGATGATGTAAGGTATCACTGGTCAGCGGACATTTTCTGTAAAGGGCCAGATAGCAAGTATTTTAGACTTTGCAGGCCATAGGTCCCTGTGGCATGCGTAGATAATGTTAAATGCATAGATGAGGCAGTGTTCCAATAAAACTTTATTTATGGACACTAAAATTTGAATTTCATATGATTTTCAGTGTCACCAAGTATTATTCTTTGATTAAAAATGTGAAAAACCATTTTTAGCTCACTTGCTATACAAAAACAGGCAGCTGGCTGGTAGTTTGCCTACCCCTGATTTATATAATGTTTTAATTTAAATTCCGTTTACAGAACTCAGCTTGTACTTTTGCAAAATTTAGTAAATTCATGTCTTGTGCTTTCAAGGTTCATTTACATATTAACTTGATTTTCAGTTGCTTGATTATAAGTTTGAAATGCTGAAATATAGACATAGCATAACTCTTAAGATGCTCATATACACAATTTCTTAACATAAAACTTCTTTGCAAAATTTGACTAGTTTCTGCTCCAAACATACTAAAATTTTCAGCTTAACTAATTTATCATTTTTTCCCACATTTTCTTCCTTGTGAATCCAAAGTAGGTTTGATTATTTGCACTGTATTTACAAGTGTATACCATTACCCTGTCCACTGACCAAGAGTTGTACTGTTGTTATGAAAAAAAATCCTAGGCTGGTGATTTGCCTTCAAGTTTAACAAATTTTAAGAATTCATTCTTTATCAGTGATAATTTAAAAAATAGGAATAAGCAAAATAAAAATAAATATAAGCAAAAGTAGATCATAATAACAGAAAAAAGCTAAAGGAAACCTTACTGTGAGAGTCCATGATTATTTCTTATATTTTAAAATTATTAAATGACATATAGTCAGCTGTAGAGAAAAAAATCTGTTTTTAAGAAATTTATTTTGGAGCCTTTATAAATTCTTACATTTAGGGCAATTGATTTCAAAATACATATCTGTTTTTAAATTGTTAGAATTTAGTCAAATTTAGGATGTATTTGAAGGGTTTAATTTAAAAAATCAAATTCTTAATTTGGGACCCTTCTCCCTTACATAGAAGCAAAAGGCATCTTGCAGTCAGCCTTAGATAAATGAAGCTCATGTATCACAAATGGCTACATTGATGTCTTTATGACATTACGTTTCCATTAATTCAGTCATTCTGCTTATGCATATTTGGTATGTACCCTGTATAAAGCAAGATTTTAGGTTCTGTGAGGGTCTCACATTTGGGTGGAATGTAGTCTGTGCTTACAATGAGGCTGTGTATTAAGTAAAAGAGAAGGAAAGGGAACTAATGTTATTGAGTGCCTACTAAGTACCAGGCGTGGTAGGGTGAAATAATTCTGTCTCTAATCTTCACAAGCAAACTGTGAGGTACTTTCAATGTTACCATTTTACAGATGAAGAAATTGAGACAATTTCTGATTGAGAAATTAATCAAAAAGGTTCAATAACTTATCCCAAGTCTGGCATCCAGGGTTACAGGGGTATTTGAGGAGTTACGGGTTTACTTGGACTCCAAAGCTCATGATCTCTTCAGCACACTAGACTGTGTCTAGAGTGAAGGGATGTGGTTCTTTGCTAACACTTTCTTACACACAGGTTAGAGATAAGTACCTAGAGGGGAAGAGATTTCTGCTGGGGTGCGAGAATAGGATCAAGAAAGGATTTGTGGGAAAAGTGGCATTAAATTGAGTATTAATGAATGGGTGGGATTAGGGTATGCTGAAGAGGGGTATGTCTATAATTTAGTTTTTGTATGAGATTAGTTTTTATGTGAGAGATTAGTTTTTATGTATTTTATAGGCTCTTCACATAGAACTCTACAAAAGAGGTAATGATCATTATTATCTGTTCAATAGGATTCATACTGATATTCCACATTTAATCTATACCAATGGTGTGTAAAAAAGTTGACAGGCTGTAATGGCAAAAATGATAAAGTAATTGAAAAATATGAAACATACCCCCAAGAACTCAATACATGAATTAAATAGTATTGTGATGAATATTTCCTTTCACTGTCAGTGATTATAAATAGGCTTAAAATTTGGAGTTTTGTTGAACCAACACTGTAGTTATTAATTTTAAGAAACTAAAGGACTTATAGGGCAGTGACCAAGATGAAGAGTTTGTTCTTTTTCTCTGTTTCTTTTGTAGATAATGAAATGGTGTCCAGTTTGGCATTGCAGATGTCACTTTATTTTAACACTTACTTTTTCCCACTTTGGTGGGTAAGCAGCATTATGATGCTTCAGTTGAAGGTAAGTCTGTGCTTTAATACTTCTGCTGAGATCTCTTCTGCCCATCCCTGGCATTGTTACATTGTCAATAAAATTAAAGTTCTTAATATTTGTTTTCTATTTCAGGTCAGTTTTACTACATGTGAGATTATACAAACATGTTTATTTTTGTGTGTTTTGGTTTTTTGGTTTTTTTTTTAGTATTCAATCCTGCCCGATTACTACAAATTCATTGTGGTCACTGTTATCATCTTAATAACCTTAATTGAAGCTATCAGGTTGTATCTGGGCTACATGGGGAACCTACAGGAAAAGGTAGGCTCTTCTTCCCTTTCTTTCAGTGCAACCTGTAAAGGCAATATGGTTTTCATAGCGAGGAAAAGGCAGAGAGAGGTGGTGGAAGGAGCAAAGGCCTGCCTCCAACTTGACTATTTCTGTCACTGTAGTCTGTTGGCTGAATCTCTTGAGCCTTGGTTTCTTTGTATATAAAATGGGGAAAATATTTACTCCAAGTTTTGTTGGGATTAAATGAAATAATTTGTATAAAGTACCTGAACATAGTAAATAAATACTTAAGAATTGACAGTTTTCCCTCTTCTCACCAGTCTTGAAAATACTTGGTCAACTAAACATGTTTAAATCCTGATTATGAAAATGGGGGGAAATTATAAATTCAGGAATCTTATGCCAGGCACACGTTTTCTGAATCGTCATGCTGCCTAAGTATTTACAGTTACCAGAGCTTAGGGATAATGCCTGAAGATTTCTCTAGTTTTCTAGGCCCTTCATAATTAGGTCCCACCCACAGGCCTCACTGTATTTTTTGCTATTTCCTAACGCAGGCATCCATTCCAGGCTGACATGTTGATTCCTAGTCATTCCCATTCCACATCTTTGCTTACTTACTTTCTTGTCTCTTCCTCCTTCTACCCAACTTTAAAAGCCTACATCCTTGGATTCTTTCTTTTACCTACCCTAATCACTCTCTTGTCTTATTTCTTTTAGTATTTAGTTCATACCACTAAGTGGTGCGTTTAATAATTCACTAAGGTATATCATTCTAGCATTGCTGCATCAGTTAGTTTTCACTTTTAATCTGGACTGTAAATTCTTTGAGGACAAGGACCATGTTATATTCCTTTTGAATTACAGAGCTCATAATGTAGGTTCATAGTGCTGATCTGTATAAACAAAAGACTGTCCTTTACTGATCTGATTACTCTTGCTATGTGTCATTGCAGGTTCCTGAGTTGGCTGGCTTTTGGCTTTTGAGCCTTTTATTGCAGCTGCCTTTAATTCTCTTCTTGCTCTTTAATGAAGGCCTAACAAATCTGCCCTTGGAAAAAGCGATACACATCATCTTCACTTTGTTCCTTACTTTCCAAGTTGTTTCAGCCTTTCTTACCCTGAGGAAAATGGTAAATCAGTTGGCAACTCGTTTCCACCTCCAAGACTTTGACCGGCTCTCTGCATATAGAGGGGGCATGACAAGAATGAGATCCTGTGTAGAAGAGATTTGACTCAATGCTGTTGAGTGAAAAGCTGAAAGATCAGCTTTTCTACCAGACTGTAAAGAGGAAAACATCAGAGTTCTAGCATGAGAAGGACAAAGCAAGTGTTTTGAACTGTATATTCTCTAGGTCTGAAATTCCAAAGTTGGGGGCAATGATGACTGTACAGTACATGAAAATAGTAAGTCAACCCTAAAGCCTAGATATTGTCCACCTTGTGCTAAATATCTTAATATTTTTGCCCACTTTTCAGGTGTGTAGAAACTGGTGTTGGTAGTCACAGTTTACCAGCCTTACGGGAATATTTCTAGTTAGCACCTAAAACTAGAAATGTGTATATTTCTTTTAAACTTGTTGGCTGTTCATGTCTTGGCAGTATATCTGAAGCACATGGCAATTCTTGTCAATATTCTGGTGTATTAAACTATATTTGTAAGTCAAGACACCAAATTTTCATGTCTGCTAGGGTTAAATTCTAACCCTACTCTTAGCTTGTATACTGAGGTCAAAAACAGGTGGATTATCATGGTATTTAGGAAATCATAAAATTGTAATTTTTATAAAACCATGTTCATGGTGGTGTGCAAGATGTCTTTATAGTAAATTATGAAATATTTATGTTAAAGTATTTGCAACAAATCATTCCTGTCTCGTATAATTCTTTCGGGCTATGGGTTTATTATTTTTATTACAGGGTTGTCAGGGAAGGAAAGAGAAAAATATATACATTAGAGAGCCTTTTATGTAGTGAGCACTGAACTAGGCACATTAACCCTTGTGATCTCATCTACTAAATCAGTGTTCACTGAAGAGCTCATAGCCAGTAAATTTACATGAGGCTTGACTTGAAAAGTAGGGTTCTTCTTAATACACAGTGAGTGCTGAGATGGGCAAGGGGACTATACTCATGATCTTAAATCAGCATGTTCCCTTGCTAATAGGAGAAACCTATTTAAGGAAGTTCTGTTAAGAATAAAGCTGCATGGGTGTATCTGAACATTATTTTTAGTGATTATTGGATTGTCTTCAGAGATATAATATTTTCTTCTTTCCTACAGGGAAATGTGCCTTTATAAGTAATGTATTTTACTGAGAGACAGTTGTAGTTACATTAAAAAGAATTCCTTTCAGTTTTCATTTTCTGTGATTCCGGCTTGTCCTAGTATCCCCCTGTTTTGCTTATTCTTATATTGCTTAATTTTTGAAAATGTTTTTACTTCCCATTCTTAATTACACCTGACTAAACTAATTGTGCTAATTTTATTATTTCTGCTTCCTATTATTATATATAAAGTTCAGTCAAAGACTTCTCCCCGGATGCACTGGCTGTTTAACTTCTCCCTTCTACTAAAGTAGTTACTCGATATACTCCAATAATTTGAAATTCAAAATACAATAATGTTTGGATATTTTTCTAAAACTTACATTTGTTTGCATTTGTTTCCAGATGGGAATAGATAGGTGATTCTATAAGAAAATATAAAATAAGAACATTAAGTCTTTGAAGCAGATAAACTAAGGGATGATCAAGAAAGACTATTTAACAGCTGTTTCCAGACTTTCATCTTAAATATCAGAGCCTCTGATACATTTAAACTTTAATTTAATTTTAAAAGATTAATAGCTAAAATATTAGGGTCAATCAAAAAAATTTAAAGGCTATAAAAATTTTGGTAAAATGATTTATTAAAATTTTCTATAAAATTTTTTTTGCTATAGTAAATATATTGCTTAAAATGCAAATATAATAAGGGTGGGAAAAAGAAAGAAAATCAGTTGAGAACATGACCAAGTCATTTGTTTTTTCCTCTAAACTATGAAACCCTGATTTTGTGTCAGGCTGAAAAATATTTCCTGTTGGAGGATACCTGGTTCCCTATGGAAGCATATGAAAATTGAGGGAGAGAAGATATTTACATGTCAACTTTTGGAGTTCATGCAGTCCTTGTTTTTATTTTATTTGAATAAGTTTGTCTCTTCTTAATTCCTACTACATCTCTCTCTAGGAGTCCACAACACTGTTCTGAAAATTTCTCGTTAGGATGTTGACCTTCACAAGTATTTTGTATTTCACATATTTTTTATTCCAGAGGCTTTTTCTCATCACAGACAAGGTGGATGCAAATTTCTGTAGATCAGAATGATTTTTAAAAATTGGATTTTCATCATCATGTGTTTGAATGCCTAGTATATGAAAGGGCACAGGGGAGGGTTCCAGACAACTAAGACCACTCCCGCTGCTCAGCTGTATGATGTGGGAGGTACAATATTTGCAAGACATCCCTAAGACAAAGTAGGAAAGTCTAACTTCATCAGGGAGATGCACTGAACAATTTCTACCTGATAAGTAGCTGACAGATAACAGTCCTTCACTTCCAGCACATCTCCCCTCTTTGTTCCTAGCATCTAGTATCCGGGATTATTAGTATGTTGGCCCTTCATCAACATTACTTAGCAGATGCTATTCCTCTCATTGTCAGAGCACAAGAAGGGAACATGGTGAGGGGTGCTGGGGGTGTGGTTAAACACATACATACTTGCACTTGCCTGTGAACAAGAACAAATGTACTGTCTGGTAGGAAAGGCAGATGAACAAATGAGTGATAGCACAATATAATGGGCACTGCGGGATTACAGAGAAGGGACATAGAGAAGATGGAGAATCTGAGAAGCCTTCCCAAAGGAACACTTGAGATTTGAAGAATGAGTAGGTATTAACTGTTCATTTCAGGATGAAGAGACAGAGATAATAGTGACTCAGAGTATGGTTTCAGGTACTACATGGAGTTTGGTGAAGTTGGTGGGGAGGGTACATGAGAAGAAAGGACACAGAATAAGATAGAGAAGCTTGCAGGGCACCTTGGTGGCTCAGTCGTTAGGTGTCTGCCTTCAGCTCCGGTCATGATCCCAGAGTCCTGGGATCAAGCCCCACATTGGGCTCCCTGCTCCGTGGGAAGCCTACTTCTCCCTCTCCCACTCCCCCTACTTGTAGTCCCTCTCTCGCTGTCTCTCTCTGTCAAATAAATAAATAAAATCTTAAAAAAAAAAAAAGAGAAGCTTGGGAGCAGCTAGTAAGCTAAAAATTTTAATATTCTGAATCCCTGAGTGATTTAAACAGTGGAGTATCACAAACAGATTGAGGTTCCAGAAAGATCTCTCTGAAGACTGTGGAAATGGATTGAAAGTTTGGATTAGATGTTGATTTGATGGAAGTAACTCTGGAGAGAACAAAGTTTTAAAAAAATCACTTTATATTTTAAAATAGGTATTGAAAGTTTTTTCCTAATGCAATTTTTTTGCGGATTACACACAATGCTAAACACAATGACGCCCTCACTGTCTTATTGCCCCTTGCCAGTTGTTAGTTTATTACTAGACTTAAATAGAGCTCTATCTGAAATAGTCTTACACATTTTATTTGACATAACCTAAATAGGTTCTTAATTTACATCAGTTAAAATTATAGCTTTTAAAAACTCAACTTTTAAAAGAAATTTAATCAAGATTTTGAGAGTAAAGAAAAATCATCTCTAATTTTACCACCCTAAAATAAGCACTTCAGCAAATGTCATGTTTCCCTGCTGTTTTCCCTTTGTAAATTCTAAAAACATAGTTGTGATCATTGGCACTTACAATTTTGCACTCTGTTTTTCTGAAAACATAAATATTTACCCATCTTTCTACCTGGTCACATAGCCATCATCTTAAATGATTGCACAATATTCCATCAAAGAGATAGATGCTAATTTTTTAAACTTCTCTCCTATTGGATATTTGCATTGTTTTCTTCTTTTGCTTTTATACATAACATTGTAATGAGATCTCATGTATGTTGCTTTTTCTACATCTTAAATGACTCTTTTTAATTAATAAGCTAGATTCTCAGAAGTGAAATTGCTGGATCACAGGGTATGAACATTTTTAAGGACTCTTGATGCATGATGCCAAGTTATAATATCCACTTTCTGCCATTTACCACTCACACTTCTAAAGATAGTACAATGAAAATTTTGATAAGGACAGACTTATGGACCTTGGTTACCCATTCATCTTTGTATTTCTGAGTGGCTACCACAGGTACACTGAATCTCCTAAGGAGGAAAAAAAACAAAACAAAAAACAAAACCTAAAAGCTGTGAAAGAAGTGCAAAGAATTAAAAAAAAAAAAAAGATTTTTGAATTAAGGGAAAACTGATAAGGGACAGGAAAAGGATTAGGCAAGCTGGTCGCAGTCAGCAACAGTGAGATGTGACACAATAAAAACTGGGTCATTGAGTTGGGACAGCCCTAGGACATAAAAAGACTGAAATGAAGTAAAGCTCTGGATTACTTTGTTCTTGAATATTGAATTTTTTCAGAAGCATGGAGCATGAAATATTATAGTGATAAGCCAAGATTGGAAACATAGCCAAGAAAAAGAGGTCTTTAAGGGATTGTTTAAAATGTGCTGGAGGGATAATTTGGTTTGGTCTTAAATGGCTCAAAAAGTAAATTGACATAAAGCTTTTGCATAGCAAAATAGGCATGGAGGCAGAAAGCAAGGAGGCAAAGGGAACAGTGGACCCTATTTGTAAATTTGTTATAGTGTAAAACATTAGATTTCGGTCCTAGAAAATGCTCCTCAGGAAACTTCAATGCTATATTTTAAAAGTACAACCAACACTAATTTATTATGGGTATATATCTTTATTCTAGTTTTAAAAGATTGTTAATTTGGAGATTTTAATTAAAAAAAACAAACAGTTAATTGTAAGAATCATTCTAAAAATCTTTTCCCCCCAGTGTGGAAGCATTTAAAAACATTCAGGCCCTGGAAAGATGTGTTTAAATACAGGTTTAACCACAATGTTTAAATTTATCCTGGTGCTTTCATAGATTTACATCTTTCTAAAAATGAGACCAGTCAAGAAAGTATAGAACTCTTCAAAACAAGATAAAAACCTGAGGATATAACGTATATTCTATGAAAAACCAAAGACACTCAGAAATTGATCTTATCAACATGCTCTATCTAAACAAGTTCCACAGCAAACACCCATGGCTAGAAGCAGCTTTTCAACCTCGCGTGGTATATGAAATCACAGTGCATATATCACAGCTATTAGTCCTTCATTGCTCCACAGACCCAAGTGTTTAGCACTAGGTTACATTAAAAATGCAGATTTTTAAAAACACCAAGAATGGCCTCCTAATTTTTCAGAACTGTAATAGCACTATATTCAGCTAATAGGGAAGTGGTATCATCGCTTAATTTTTAAAGGGTTCTAGTTCCTGATCCTGAGTTATTATATTCTAATCGAAACCATGTTGGAGACACTGCTCAATATTATAGCTTAAAAGAGAAAAATTTTAGTCAAATTCAAAATCACAATTCAAATTTAAAAAAATGTTTGCTATATACATTTACTAATTGTTTTTGTAAATGCTTGATCCATTAGTGCCTAGAAGGACTAAAATGATCACTAGGGAGGGTGGAAGTTTAGGACTTTGCTTCAATAGCTTTCCTAAAAAGAGCTAGTGAGAGTCAAATTTTTTGCTGTTCTAAAAACTAGAGCTCCCTATGGTCAATAAACCCTTGCTAAGGAAGGCAGCAGAGCAGTTAACTGTTGATTGTTCGGTAATTTACAAAGCAGGGCAACAAAAGATATTCATGCTTTTTATTTTTAGTATGCTATTATTTCATTCTGCAAAGTAAATGTAATTTAGTTAGCTCCAACAATATCCCATCCACTATGTTTGATGTTTCAGGACAGAAAGAAATAGGATTGAGCCCTCCCCTTCCAACCAAGGCCCACAGGAGACAAATTTAAGGTGATCATAATGGCTCAGGATAATATTGTATTAGAGCAATATAAAACATGAAGATAAGTGAGGAATCCTGTCTAGGGGGCAGGATGGTCTTTAGGATAGATGGAACAGCATGGGCAAAGGTACAGACATTTGAAAAGGCCTGAACAGAACCAAAAGTAGTTTGATGTGAATAAAACATAAGGTGTGTAGAAAAGGGCTTGAGATGAGCTGGAAAGATTGTCATCAAGATGTTATCAGTCTTTTATATATTATAATAAAGGGTTTGAACTTTATACTATAGACAGTGAATAGTGTATCTATATTGAAACAGAATTAGAAAGCATTGTTGCTGTATTTGAAAATGATCGAAAACTGAAAGGGAGAGCTAATTTGATAGATGATACAATCTCATTTCAAAAGAATCTCATAACAGGCTAAAATGCTAGACACAAATACATTTTACCCCCCCCACACACAATCCCTCCAACATACACCACTCAAAAAATCAGTTCACTTGTACATAATTAAGGAGGTTGTTGTGTGCTATTTTTCAAAGGAAGATATCCGGGTGGTCTTAGGAGAGCACAAGCATGTACTGTATTAATAGAAATATAATGACCAGATCATACACAGTAGCAAGCTCACCATAGTCTTCCATGTAAATGTCTCCACTTCGTAGTACCTTCCCTACAGTTGTGTTTATCGAGAAACCTAAAATCAAATCTAATCATGTTGCTACTCTCCTCAAAATTCCGTTCGACTCTCCATTTCCTGCCACGTAACACCCAAACTCCTTAGTGTGGCCCAAGAGGCCTCTTCCCCCCATCTGGCCTCCTCTTGCCACCCCTCCGATCAAACATCTGCAGCCCCTCCAGTGCACCATTCTGGATTTCACCTACGAACCTCTCCCCTCCACACAGCTCTCTTTGCCAGAGTAATCTTACCCACATGGTGACAGTTTATTTACCCTTTAATGGCCTGGCTCAGCTGTCATATTCTCTATGGAAATTTCCCACTGTCCCCTACCTACTTCCAAGTAACACTTGTAGAATTTTTTTGTATCTCTGTTGCTCATATTTTATGACTGCATCTAAAACAATTATATGTATTTTTATATTATACTCCTGGCTACTTAATTGTAAGGTCTTCACAGCAAGCGTTTTTATTCATCCTTATATTTCTAATGTTTAACACAGTGTAAGTGTCCAATAAATATTTGGTGAATAAGTGAATGAATGGACTTAGTTGATGGAGTCAGTGTTGCACAATGGTTAAAAGGTGGCTTAAAAGGTGGCTTTGGAGGGGCGCCTGGGTGGCTCAGTCGTTAAGCAACGGTTAAGCGTCTGCCTTCGGCTCAGGTCCTGATCCCAGGGTCCTGGGATCGAGCCCCGCATCGGGCTCCCTGCTCAGCGGGAAGCCTGCTTCTCCCTCTCCCACTCCCCCTGCTTGTATTCCCTCTCTCACTGTGTCTCTGTCAAATGAATAAATAAAATCTTTAAAAATAAGTAAATAAATAAATAAAAGTGGCTTTGGAGGCAGATAGACCTATGCTCAAATCACTTTTCCATTTATCAGCTTGGTCAGGTCAGTTAACTTACCTAATCTTTAATTTATTCATCTTTAAAATGGGTGCTCATAGGGCGTTTGCAAGAATTAAATGAGATAATCATGATAAGCATTCATAAATGGTAAATATTCTTATTATAATTTAATATTCTATATTTCCTGGGCAATTGAATTTCTGCTCACTTTGTTGCTTTATAGGACCAGCAGCTTTCCCCTCAGGCTTGATTAGGCTTTGATTACCTTCCTGTAAACTGGTAAGAGACTTACTGATATGGTATAATAGGAGCTATATCTGGTCTGACTACCCTAAACACTGGGCACAGGCATAAAGTTGTCCCTTCCTCTGGGGCCAGGCCCATTTAGGAGATCAAGTTATAATTGCAGAGGCTGCTTAGAAAGAAAAGCTTTAGAAGAAAGGAAATTAGATATTGTTACAAGGATGTTTTTAACAAGAAAATATGTATCTATTAGGGACATTCCACTAGAATAGGTCACATTCAAGTTTTTTGTTTTTTTTTTCTTCTCCCTTTCTCATGAAGTAGTGATGATCTCAGAACTGTAAAGATCTTTAGAAGTCATTGTTGATGTAGGGAGGTGAGATAAATCCATTGTCTCAGGAGGCCAGCGAATTTCTTTGGTGCTATGTGGGCTTAGCAGTTTTATCCTGGGCTTTTCTGTCCAGAAATTCAATTTTAACTAAGAGACTCAAAAGGAGTGACCACAGTAACTAAACTCATAGAAGATGGATGTGCAAACCAGGGTCTATCAATTTATAATGCAAACTACAACTGCCAGTATATTTTCTTCCTATAAAAAATCTATTTAAAAAGCCAAATTATAATCAAAGTTGCTTATTAATCACAAAATGGAAGAAATGGATATTCATATCATCTAGCTATGCTAATTTGAGGTACTCACCTCTACTCTAGAGATATGTCTGCCTAGAAACTGGCTACTTGAATCCATGCTGATCAGAGCTTCCCCCCACCCCCACCCCCCACAGGACTGGGGGATGCCATGAGCAAAGTCAGGGAGGCCAGAAATGTCATGGTGTGTGTAAGGAATTGCAAGCAGTGTGTGTATAATACTCAGTGTACAGGGAGAGGAAGAGAGCAGACAGATGAGGCTGAAGAGGTAAACGAGACCAGATCATGGGATGTAGAGACCAGTAAAAAGGAATGGCCAGGACCACAAGGATTTATTAAGTGGCTCTGAGAGCTGAGCTGGGCTATGTGCAGCAATTCCAACCTATGTAATTGCATCATTTTCTATAGCTATCTGGGTTATCTTGGACAGAAGGTAGATGGTTACATTGATCCAGAGTTAAGCATATATAAAGTAAATGCAGTGGGAAAACAACAACACAGAGATTTCCAGGTGTTGCTAAGGGTGGCAGAAGGAATGAACCATGGCATCTCTACTAGATAGAAGAGTAAGTGAAACCATGAAGGATAATCAGCAAACAAGGGTGGGGCAGAGGTCTTGATGAGTACCTGTCTGAAAAAGCATCTTGAGGACAAGAATCAGGTCTTATTCACTGTATCCCCTGGGCCAGAGACCATGCTTGGCACATTGTAGGCTTTGAGTAACGTTGACTGAATGCACAGATAAATGAATAAACCAACCATAGTAGAACTCAGAGGTCCTGCTTCCTGGTCTTAATATATAGTAATTTCTTTAATCAGTACAATCCCTAGAAGTTAGAATTGCCACATTTACTCATACCTATTTTGGGGGCATGAAAAATAATTCTAATTTTAAAACCAACAAGCACTCTCACACTAATAATAAACTTGGAAATTTGGCTGGACTCCCAAAACTAATACAAGTAACAGCCATCATTTAATTGAAGGCCTGCTATGTATCAGATGCTGTGTGCTAGGGCTTTATTGTAATCTCATTTGATTCTCATGACAACTTTGTAAAGCAGGAATTATTCCCATTTTATAGAAGCTGAAACTGGGACTTGGGAGAGGTTAAGGAACTTGTCCCGACTCACACAATAAGCAAACAGAAGACAGGAGTTAAACCTAAACCTGTTGGGCTCTAAAGAACATGCTTTTTCACTAAGCAATGCTCCCTCTCTCCAAACATAGCTCTGAAGATGTATTTCCATTGATTTAGACCTGTCCAATCTAGAAGCCAAAGCAGGAATAATGACACTATTTCTCAGCCTTGCACCCCTAGACTTCTAGGGGTCAAGGAAAGTAGTAAAAAAAAAAGGGGGGGCCCACAAGTTACTGTTAAATCGAATAACATGTTTATCTACAGAAAGGTTGAGCAGGCCAACTAAAAATCTGTGTTTTAAAATGTTGCTTGGAATTACACTCAGGGTACAGCCTTGGTCATTTCAGGACAATCAAAGTTGACTGGCAGTTAAAGAGATGTGTATTTGATTAATTTTTTAAATGGGGAACACTATTGGTAGATGAATTAAAAGGATTGTCATTTTCTGAAGCAGATCCTTGTGAAAGCAAAGTACTTCTCATGTGCTATTTTATTTACCCCTCCAAGGAATTATAAGTATTGTATTATTGTATTGTTTTATATATAGTAATAACATTTTCCAAATAAGAAAAACAGTATCACTGAGGTCTAATAAGTGAACCAAGATCATATAGCCTGTAATTAGCAGAACTGGGAATCAAATTACGTCTGATTCCAAAGCTTTATCACACAGTTCTACAGATCAGTTAAGGTCCTGTTGTTTGGCAGGCACAGAGGGCTCTAGGATGAGTTAGATACTGTTCAGGAGTCGTACAGTCTAGTACTAGCTTTCAACACTTGGGAGTGTAGGAGAGAGTAATCAAGAGGTCCTTGATGGGGGAAACTCTGGGCCCCACTGGAGGGGATTCTGTCCTATTTCGAAGAGCCAAGGGGTCCAGAGCATGAACCCACTGCTGGAGCCAGGAAGCCACAGGGCTTTTAAAGCAGCTGGTCATGAACATTTGCTTCCTTTTCCCTCTTCCCTTAGAATAAACCCAAAAGCTACATTTTATAAAGCAAAATTCCTACAAACGCAAATTAAGGAAATACAAACTGAGAGCTCACACAGATGCTGACAAAGGAGAAAAATGGTCATATGGGGTAGTAAATGGATTCTGAGAGAGGCAATTTGAATCATTGGTGGTTCTGTGCCAGTCAACGGACCCACGTCCTTTTCTGTTTCTCTGAGTAATGGGTTGATTATTAAAATTAACTTGAATCCTACAAATTTATTACTCAGAGTGTTTTTAAATTATAATCTTAAAAATATGAGAAGTTGCCAGATGTTACTCAGTGTTTCTACCTCAGCATTTATGAGTTTGTTTTTTAAATATCTGCATTAAATATTTTCTGAAATCAATTTTTGGTCCTATAGAAACAAAAAGGAACTCACTGGTCTTGGATTCCATAAATGTAAACGCCATGGAGCTCAAATGTACAAGCTTACCTGATAACATTTTGATGGACAGTTTTTGTTTTGTTTTGCTTTGATTTTTAAACGTAAAAAAAAAAATAGTTAAGGGTAAGGCATGTGTGCCCTTGGGGTGTTATTGCGTGGCTCCATATCAAACACAATCCGAATAACACCTGCAGCTTGTTCAGTTTCTTTTGAAAATGTCAGTCTTCTAGGTTATAAAACCAGTCCCCGGTAAGCTGCTGCCTTTACTGCATGAAATGCAATGAGCCCAATATTTCTTCCCTTTGCAAACAAGCCCAAATCAGCACACGAATTGGGGAGTGAAAAGACACAACAAAAATACAAGAATAATCCAGCCCCTCACAAAAATGCCCACTGCGACTGCAGGGCACAGGCAATCACGAGTCAATGCGATCCTCACCGAAGACAAAAACAATTTGCTCAAAGAAAATGCAGCTGCAGTTAATAACATGAGCAACATCAAGGGCAGATCTGAATGCACACATGCCAGTGAAGAGATTTTCATGATTTCAGCAGAGAAAACCCCCCTTCTACCCCATTCAGGGCCAAGAGCAAAGTCAGGCAAATGGAAAATATGCTGGAAACTGTGTTGGGGCTCTCCAACAAAAACATTCCTTCCTTTTTCGTTTTAACTGTTTGAGACAGCCATGCTTTGGAGCTAGAAGATGTGGGAGCAAAGTCACCACTGACCCTGGGGGCAAACCCACCCTGGGAGTGTTTTACTATAATTGCTTTCTGAGATGCTGGGCCACTCCAGGATACATTTACCATTTCCAAGCCTCCGGGAGGATGCGTGATGTATGCTGCCAACCTCCAATCACCTGGTAAAGGTGTCGGTGAAAACACACGGTTTTCCAGTTTTATTCCTGCCTTAACAGTATAAGCCTTTGCATTGTTGACTAACAGATGGCCAAATGCCTCAATAAGGTGGCCCAACTGTGTGTGTGTGTGTGTTTTTTGTTGTTCGTAAGTTTGGATCGTAAGCAGAGAAATTGTGCTAAGGTCGGGGAAAGTCTTTAATTTTACTCAAAAAAAAAAAAGAATAAAACAGAGGACGTGTCAGCAAGCAGGAACTCAGTGTAAACCTTTTAAATCCCGCCTCTTACAGGTTAGGGACTTTCTGTTTCTTTTGATTTCCCCAGACTCGGGATTCAATTCTTGAGTTCCCTCATCAAACCGCAAAAGGAATTTAGCCGTTAGGAGAACTGCATAATCGGGTCCTGTGTATTTGAATGGCAATCATGGAATGGCAGTCAGAACTCCTCCTTGCTGGTAGCTTTTAGTATCGCCCTAAATAGCTTAGGTTTTAAAATTCTTCTTCATAAGGCTCGTTCGTTATTTAAAAAAAAAAAAAAGTTTGTCCATACGTTGATTGCTTGAATAGCCTATTCCTCCTTCATGGAAAATTCAACAAGGTCAGTACCCGGGCCGTGGTTTTTATTCTCTGACATCTATTTTAATAAATACGAGTAGCTTTGCATTTAGGTCACACCTTTCTAGAGTAGCTATGTGTGTTAAAACTATCATGTTGGTCACTTACCAGGGCATCACAGAATCGGGAAGAGGAAATGACATAGCTAGGTCAAGTTCGTGTGAGCACAAAACTTGAATCCAGGTCTGACAGCTGGTCCTATAAGGTCACACTCCACACACACACACACACACACACACACACACACACACACACACACACACACACACACACACACTCCTTCTCTCCTATGTACTGTCATCTAGAGTTACAGCCTGGAAATGAACTGAATACCATGACCTGCATCTTAACTACGTCCCATCCTCTATTTCAAAGTAAACTCAGGGTGAGATCTGTGCGAGTTGAATTTGTTTACCTTGGTGTTTTGGTTCTTACTTCAGCTTCCTTATCCACTAAAAGACAATCCCACCCACTCACCTATTTTACAGGCATTTTCAGGGTCTATAAATGGCTTGGAGAAAGGTGAGCGTTTATTATTAAAGTGGGCAGAACAACAGTCCCCCAAAGATGTCTATGTCCTAATCCCTGTCAGTAAGAACCTGTGAGTAGGTTAGGTTACATGGCAAAGGGGAATTCAGTTTGCAAATGCAATTAAGGTTGCTAGTTGGCTGATTTTAAAAGAGGGAGATTATCCTGGATTATCCAGGTGGGTCCAAAGTAATTACAAGGGTCCTTGAATGTGGAAGAGGGGAGCAGAAGAATGTCAGAGCGGTATGATGTGAGAAAGACTCAACTGGCCCTTCCTGGCTGTGAGGATGGAAGGGGGTATAAGCCAAAGTATGTGGGCAGCCTCTAGAAGATGCAAAAAGAAAATGGATTCTCTCCCGGAGCCTCCAGAAAAGAACACAACCCTGCCCATATCTCGATCTCAGCCTGGTGAGATCCATTTGTGTTGTTTAAGCCACTAAGGTTGTGGTATTATTATGTATCCACAGGAAACTAAAGCAGTTACTAAAATGAGTAAACTTCTAAGGACTGAAACAAGTTCTAGATGGACTGGGAGAGCTGAATGAAATAACAGAGAGTTGCTGGCACAGTGTCTGCCTTGTAGGTCACCAAAACAAATCTGGTAAGAGAGCCAGCAAGACAACAGGGATCAAGGGAGCATACAGCCAGCAGGGGAGTGGTCACGGGCAGACTGGAGCTGCCCCGGGGTGCCCTGAGTGTGGACATGTGCTAAAAATGACAAGAGGTTGCAAATCATCCCATCTATTGGGTCAGAGACCCTCGCTGACACCAAGGTAGGCAGATGATCCTCCCCTTGTCCCCACCCCCAACCCCCCAGGCTGCACCCATTTTGTCTCTTTTAGGTTCCTGCTACCCTTTTCAACCCCCTCAGGGCTGCTCTCAGCTCACATCCCAGAAGCAGGAGTTGGAGCACTATGATCTGCCGTGGAGTCAAATCCCCCAAAATACCTTTGGGGGTCAGTTTCCAGATTCAGGGATGGGGCAGAGTCAGGGAGCAACTTTATCCTTATTCCGTTCTTGCTGGAAGATCATTCCGGCTTCACAGACATCTTATCACAGGGCCTCCAGGGACAGAAGCAGAGCAAATGCCAGATTTTAAAATTATTTCCTTCCAGCTGTGCATTAATATTTTATTTCAATCTTGCCCCAAAGCCTGCTCAAGATGAAAAGCTTGAGGGGGTTCCAAGGTGGATCGGAGCCAAACTGATTTTTGTCCATGTCTCCAGGCCCAACTCTTCCCCACCTACAGCAGCCGTATCATTAAAATGAAAATCCTGCCCCGGAGAATCCTCTATTCCTGCAGATTTGCACACACCTAGCACCCTAGCCAGGCCTCAGAGGCTCCTTCCTGGTCAATTCAGCAGCCACATGAGCGTCCACTCTGACCCACATTCCTGGAACAATTTCTTTTGCAAATCAGCAGGTCTTAAGCAAACAAGGGCACATTCAGGACACTGAACTACACAATTAGCTGAGGGTAAATCTGGCAAAGCATCTGGTCTGCTCACCAAAATGGAAAGGCAAAAAAAGTCCAGCTTTTAAAATTAAACATTAACTGTGTAAGGTTAATTCTGTGCAAGTCTACGTGAGGTGGCACAGAGAGACACTGGCTCTGTACGAGGGGTGGAGGGACTGGGATTCCTGGGACCGCTCGGGAGAATCATCGTCTGATTGGGACAGATGCTGAACATGGAGACAAATATAATTTAGCAGTGCCAGAAAATGAGAGCAAATAGCCAGTCATCTTTTGATGGCATTTCCTAAAGTCACCTTTCAGCGGGGTTTAGCATTTTACTAACTGTGAGCATTAGAACTGTGAAAAGGACACACCTGATTAATCAAATGAAAGATATACTCCCTGATCTCTGGGACCTTATGACACACATCTTATGTAAAACCCTGTACCCCTCTTACATAATGCAAGGTCAAAAACACAGGTCAATGAAACAATGAGAGGGCCACGGAGAGTAGAAAGGAGCGGTGGCAAAGGTATTCACTATTAGGTCCTTTGAGCCACCTCCAGCTTGGGAACATTTGTGTTGAAGTTCTGTAATCTCCACCCCCAACCCCCCACCCTCCCAGCCCCCACTCTGAGAATCAGAAAGATCAGTGTGACAGAATATTTCCAAACACTGGAGTAAAATAATACATATAAATATCAGGAAGATCAGTCAAGCTGGTTTTCAGGGAAATAAGGAAGTCAATATTGTCTTTTCCCCCACTTTTGCAGCAATAGGCAGCCCCTATAATAGAAATGATGAGTCAGATAGGAAAGTCATGACTACTTTTCTACTTCATTCTGCTCATCTGAGGAATTCTTATGTAATTCTCCACCAGCTGACTTTGCAGTATGACCATCTTTTTTGATCAAAGTCAGACTATTCTGAACAATATGAGAAAAGGGGGTAGAAAAAAGATTTCAGTGGCAATAAATACAGACTTGGAGATATGGAAAAATATCAAAACACTCAAACAGAAGCTGAAAACTATACAGAGGTCACCCAGAGTAAAGTGTCTTAGTGGACCACAAAATGAGCAAAAGTTGGCAGGTATTTAAAGGACAAGGATAATACTTGGGAGGCCAGAAATAAGATCAGAACACATATGCGCTATATACAATTGGGGGAGCTTCATGTGACTATTTAAGTTTAAATTAATTAAACATAAATGAAATGTAGAATTCAGTCCCTGAGTCACACTAGCCACATTTCAAGTGCTCGATGGCCACACATGGCCAGTGCCTACTGTACTGGACAGCACAGATAGAGCATATTTCCATCACTGCAGAAAGTTCTACTGGAATGCTTGCTACTCTAGAAATAGAGGAGCCCTGGAAATAATCTGGACAACTACCACCTAGATCGATGGAACCTTTGAGAGAGGCAATAGAGACTAAACTAAGTTTTTTAAACTTTGAAAGGAAAAAGGTGAAGGTGACTTTAGGCTTTAAAACTATGATAACTGCACGAAGACCAGATGTTTTTCACTTATTTGAAGAGCTAAAGCAGGAAGCTTCTAGATTCATCATAAAGAACCTCTAACTGTGAGGGGACTGGACACTGGAAGAGAATAAGAAGGAACACTGTCAAATTTGTATCCTGGGAAAGATGTAAAAATAAGGTAGTGACCTGGCATCCAAGATTTTGTATTAGGGGATTGACTAGAGTGAACTTTGTCTTCAGCATCAACTTGTTTTGATCAGTTCAAGTCCAACACACAGAGTAATCAAAGGACAGCCACAAATAAGCATTGCTGCATGAATCCCCAGAAGATTTTGTTTTGGTCTCTCATACCTACGGGGGCTGTCATCCTGAATCACAGCCTTAGATGTTGAACCCAAAGTCTGGCCACTTTTTCTCCCTCCTACAGTCTCCTTTGTTTCCAAAGAGAATTAGAGAAGCTCACCCCAGCCTTTCCTTTGAGCAGCCCCTCCATCCCCTTTGAGAAGCTACAAAGGCAGAGCCCATGGTGACCTCAGACGCACTGACTGAATTGGCACGGCTATGGTATGACCCAGTGGGTAAGAGCCTACGCTTTGAGTTCCAACACTTCCTCTTACTGGCTGGGCAACCTTGGGCCAGTCACTGAACTTTTGTATTAGACATTCTCTCTTGGTTGCAGGTAACATTTTCTTTTAAAAAATTGAAAATTTATTGGTTCATGTACCTGAGAACCCCAAGGGTCCTCCCCACATATAAGGAACCTACATTTTAGGATCTCTCACTCACAATACTCCTCTTTGTTACCAGTTTTGTTTATTAGTCTCTTTTGGTGGCACCTGGCAAAACTCCAACCCAAACTAGGTAACATAAATAGGGAATTTATAGGCTCATGTAACCTGGGTGGTTCAAGAGTACAGCGAACTTCAGGCATGGTTGAATCTAGGGGTCCAAATGATATCTTTCCATCCTCAGATAAGCATGTTCTATATGGTAAGTAAGATGAATATCAGAAGCCAAGACCTAGACTTAACTTGAACAACACCCGAGGGACAAAGATCATATCTTTCCTGGTAGAAAAGTCCCAGGAAGTTTCTAATTGGCTCAGCCTGGGTCAATGTGCATTTATGGACACTGTGACCAAGAGAATGGAGTGCTCTGATTGGTCATGTCAGGTCACATGGTTATTCTATGGCCTAAAAATAGACTGGATAACCAGTACCCAACTGCAAGGAATGAGTTCCTCATAGGAGAGAGGCGTCTTGAGTACTATATGGTCCATAAGAATTTATTCACGGCAACTTCTCAGTCTTGGTTTCCCCATCTGCAAAAATGGCAATAAAATGCTTTTCTCATAGGACTATTAAGAGATTAAATGAAGTAATTCCTGTAAAGCATTTGGGACATTGCTCAAAAGATAGTAGCTTATATTTTTGTCAAACAATAATTTACTATTACTTTGTTTAGGACACTTGGTGGCTTTTTAATCTGTCAACATGGCCGGGCTGAACTACATTTCCCAGAATTCCCTTTCCTAATGTTTCTGCTTAGACTGAGCTGCAAGAGAGATTCTTTTGTGACATGTGGAGGGTGGAAGTGAAGCAACAGCCATTTTGCAGTTCACACATGTCACGTATCTGCTAGCTCAACTTGTTGGTGTGGGGCAGCAGTCTAGCCTCATAAGAGTTCCACTTTCCCTGGAACCTTCTTCAGCTTCTCGGACTCCTGGGCCAGGTGTGTGTTTAGTTTTGCAGTGGAGGTTGCTGTCTTCTCCTGCAGCACACTCATACCACTGGTCAGAGGCAGCGCAAACTAGCTTGGGTTTCAGCCCTTCTGGGGTCCCACCCCATGCATGTGCGTTTCAGCTGTGTTTGTTCTCTGCTACTTTATACCCACCTGCCCTTCCCAACTATCTTCCCAACTCCCGTAATTGCATAAGGTCTCATCCCTGCCATATACACTCCCCATCTAAGTGGTTCTGCCTCTTTCCTTGGACCCTGACGGGTGAAACCAGAACTTCGTTTTTCTGAACTCCCCCCAATCTCCCTGTCGGGCTTAAAGGAAGTAAGACTTTTTGGAAATGGTTTCTCGAGAAACACGAGTTAGGATAAAACTGGAGCTGATGATTAAGGTAAACTTCAAAATAATAATTTTAAAAAAACAAAGAAAATTTGGGGCGGGGGAACAACACCACAGCATCAACCACATTCTAACTTCCACCCCAGAGGCACAGCAGATGAAATAAATGGGACTAGCAGCCTTTATTATTGATCCTGATTATTGGCTTGTACTTGCCCAAGGTCAAGCACAAAACCCATGCAAGAGGCAATGAAATGTTTGGGCCACGGAGAGGAGTTCATTTACTTAAATCAAGCAGTAATCCTTTTCTCTCTACTTACACATAAGCTTAAGGCCAGTGACTGAGGGTGTCCATCACACCCATGTACGTGCACCATGAGAATTTCTTGCCATGTACCTTTCTGTACTTGGAGACTTGGCTGGGTCCCCAGGGGCAGCTGCCCAGGACAGTGTTCTCTGGACTTCCTCACTCCCTCCCTTGCTACAGGAAACAACAAAACAGCACATGCTGCTCCCTTCTCTGCTCGGGAGGGAACTCATAACAGACAATGCTGGCTAAGAAAGGAAGTATTCCCATCCCGTCACATGAACGGAGGGGAGTTTAGGAAAAAATGAGTTCACTTTGGGACTACATCAAGGCACCCCTCAGGATAGGGAAGCTCAGTGGCTTCTTGACCCCCCCTCCCAACTCTGTCCACAAATCTCTCCTCCTTGGATGTCCCTACCTGAAATTTACCACTACAGTAATTTATTGTGGACTCAAGTCACTACCATGTAAGATAGTTTGATCATCTTTTTGTCTTTTAACAGTAAGTAGAGACAGCAAAGAGTGGGAGGGTTGATGGCAGCTGGTAAGGTTTTGGGGAATGGTGGTAGATAATAGGAGCCAGGTAGTTAGGGCAGGGAAGCTCTGAAGAAAGGGGACAATGAATGGTAGCTCCAGGAGCCACCACAGCATGAGTGCCTTGGATTGCTCAGTGATGTGTGGGGCTATGGGTCAGGGAGCCCCTCAAGGTAGGAGAGGGCACATAAAGGAATGTAGAAAGACTCTGAGCTTCCCTCTGCCGAAGCTTGGCCTAGGCCTACATATCTTTCCTCCACATACCCTTCCTGTCTTCCTGTATCTCGGTCGTTTCAAGGGTCATGTCAGGGGCCTGGCCCATGTTCTCTGTGATAGGTCAGATGCCTCTGGCTTCCTGCCCCCTATCCTTGACCTCATCTCTGATTCTAACCACAGCTGTGCCGGCCTCACCTTCATAGCCACTTGTCTCAAGGGCTGGCCCGTGTCCTTTGCTTCCTCTGTTTGGGGATTTCTAGGATGCTTTGACAATAGTGGGAGCCCACTTACCTCTCCCATGTGCACAGCCCTGACATACAAGGGAGTGAGTGCCTCCACGGGAACCTTCAAACAGTGGGTGAAGGGAACTGATGGATGAATGTCTCTTCTGACTGATTGTGTGGACAATCCTGAGAGATTACGTTTACATGCTCCTCAAAATGTCCTGGGTGGGATTAAGCTCCACCTGCACAGTGATGACCTTGATAACACACCCATACTGTCTTTTCTTCCTTCCTTCCTTTTTCCCAGTCCCGCATTTCTACTCTCTAGGATTACCTCCCAAATACACTACCTGCACACAATCTCTTATCTCAGGCTCAGCTTTCCAGAGGGGGGTACCCAGGACAGCAGAAATAACTTCTCTGTGTAATCCCAATAAATCCCAGGGCTCCACGAGGCTCAGTCTTGGCAGGATGTCCAACGCACAGTCCAGCAAACAATAGTGGCATCACGAAAAGGAATTTCAATCTTAAGCATGTATAAAGGTGCATCAAAGAGAATCTAACACTTTCTAAATTCTCCTTGTCTGGGCCCCAAACCATCTCACAGCTACTCCAGACCCCTTTGCTTGCCATTATTGCCCTTATTCTTTTCAATCTCTTTTATTGTATGAATGTTTTTAGCTTCTCTGGCTTAAATCAGTCACATACACATCCCCCTTTCCATCTCTCTACAGAAGCTATTCTGATTCGGCTCCCCAGAAGAGTAAGCAGCAATCTTCTTTGCTGGTGGTGGTGGAGGAATGAGGGACTCCTACTCCCTCCCAGTCCCTTCCCCCTTTGCTTCTGGGATAAAAGTTAGACTTCAAGCTTCCAGGGCATAAACCTAGGTATAAATACTGATCTACATAGTGCCTAGATAGAAGCCCACAGCAAACCTGCAGGGAGACCACCTTTTTCCTGTCATGACACACACAGAAGTGGGCATTCTTATACCATATACTCAGGTACATGGATAAAATTGCCATCCCAAAGGACAACAGGCTCCCTGTCTTGCTTGGCACAGTGTCCCCCATTTGCAGTGTGTCAGACCCCCCTAGCTGGGAAAGCTGTGGGGTGTGCAGGCAGTGACCAGGGCCCTCCACACTGTGGTAGGTCCTGAGAACACGTGGAGAGCTGGCTTGCTCTCTCGCTCTCTCTCTCTCAGCTTCTAATGAACACAAGCACTTGCTTGACATTTTCCTGTACATTCTTACATTTTCCAACTGCCTCCCTGCCCCCATCTACACATTCCACAACATGGCAATTAATTGTTCTCTGCTGTTCAGCAGCATGCACAGCCGTGACCACAGTCTTGCTTTGTTCCCAGTTTAATCAGTGGCTGTCCCTGGCCATCCCTCAAAAAAACAGACCAAACCAGCCAGCTGCAGCCCCAGCTGTCCGCGGGCACCAACACTGGCATTCATGTGGCCGCAAGAGAGCCCACACAGTGCCCAAAGAGAGCTCATTCTTCTCCTTTCTCCTCCTCACAATTGACAGGCTCTGAGGAAGGAAACCATGAGCTCTGGGCTTGGCAGCGGGGCAGGAGGCTCTTGTTAACAGCTTGCCTTCCTGTTTATACGGGGTCTGGCAAAACTGTTAATTTCTCTCACAGAGGTGACAAATGGGAAAACCAGAAACGCCAAGGAGTAGCAGCTTGGAAAACTGCCTCAGAGAGACTTCTTGAAGCAAGGCAGGGGTCGCAAGTGTGTTGGGGGGGGCGGGGGGGCAGGGCGCATCTTGGGTTTCAGTCCCAAGAAGAGGACATCCCTCCAGAAAGATGCGCTGAGCCCACTGTATGGGCCTGCCTAACCTGCTGTTCTGCTTTCCACCAATGGGTCCTTAGAGAGTAAGCATCTGGAATAGGACCTGCAGGGTCTCATGCCCATTATCCACGAGTGACTCTGATCTGGCCCTGAAATGGAAACCACTCCGGGAAATACACCAGGATTCAATGGCCCCCTTCCTGCTGCCTCCCCCTGGTACCTTAAACCCTGGGCAATGTTTCTCTGCCCCGGCTGTACATTGAAAGCACTTGGGGGAGAGTCTGATTCACTTGTTCTGGGGAGGGAGCTGGGCCCTGATCTGTTTTAAAAGCTTCTCTAGTGATTCTAATGAGCAAGCCCAGGTTGAGAATTTTGGGAAGGAAAAACTTTCCTCTACCCTCTTGGGTTCAGTAACTGAGGAACTGCAAATTTAACTGTCAAAAGATTAACAGGAGAAAAGGAATACAAGTCTATTCATATTTGACATGCATGGTAACTCACATAAAAGAAGTCCAACTCAAAGAAGCAGTTAGACTCAGAGCTTCTATGCCCTTCTTAACAAAGGTAAAGAGGTTTTGGGCTTTAAGGGGCAATCAATTATAGGGAAGTGACTAGGAAAGATATGGGGGAAAATGAATGTAAGACAGGGTCATTTTAGTAAGGCTTGTTAATGCAGACTCATCTTGGTGCTGACTCCAGGGAGAAGAGTTGTTTTTCTTTCCTGGTATGGGAGAGGAGTACATCTTCAAAAGGGAAATCTATGCCACCTTCACGAAGGGAAATTTATGCCCAACTTTTAGGTAGATACGGTGAGGGCAAAGAATTCTTCCTGCATCTATTGCTTCTCAATTGCTTTTAGCTCAAAATAATCCTTATTCCAAAATGGCGTATTTTGAGGTGGCATATCCTAATCTCCTTCAATAACTACTATAAAGGATAGATTGTTGTTGTGTTGTTTCCATTATTATTGTAAATTAAATGTGAGCTCATTTCAGAAAGCTGTTTATAGGGGTAGGGCTGGAGGCAAGGAATGAGATGATGAGCAAGTCATTCCAACAGGCACAGCCCCCTGCTAGGGTGACCAACTGTCCTGATTTGACAGGGACTGGGGGCACGGGTTTAGGGAAGTGTTCCCTGGATGTGGATCTTTGGGTGCTAAAACTGGGAGAGTCAGTCACCCTACTAGACCCCAGGGTGCCACGGACTGCCTTTTGTCATGGGTTCCCTGGGTCCCTGAGTCTCTTGAAGGCAGGCATGGAGTATTATTCCTGTTTATATCCTTAAGGATCTGCCATATAGTAGGTGCTCATTATTCAGTTCCTGAATTTGCTGCCTCCTGTTTAATACAACAAAGGTCCCTAGCTTCTGATATTTTATGTGGGAATGTTACCATGCTTTCATGGCCTGAAGAAAGACATAATGTTATTTGTTCTAGAGAGAGGAGCAGCTTCCGAGTGGGTGGGAGAGCAGGTTGTAGGCTGGCTTTGGGAGACTATTTGCAAGCCTGTGGACCCAGAATGCTGTGACTGCAGAGAAATGGAGCTATTCTCAGCCTAGATACAGAACTCACTTAAATATCCCTGTGCACACAATTCCCATCAAAGGCACTGGATTACAAAAATTAACTATTTTGGAGCTTTTTGTCTCTTATAGAAGGAAAACCAAGATATATTCTCCCTCCCTCTCTCTCTCCTTCAGTCTTACATGAAGAGGGTAAAACGAGGATTGGTAGCTTTGTGGAGAACACTGCAGCTTTCTACTAAGGCATTCTGAGGACTCGCAAAGCCTGACAGGCTGACAGGCAGGCCTTCCAGAAGCTAATAGTGAAGACCTCCCCATCCCACCACACTGGCCCCCTCCAATCCTTAGTGCAGCCACTTTGGCTTCCTGCAGAGCCCTGGAGACCTGCCAGGGTCCTGTGCATCTCCTGTTTGGGAGGCTCCTACCCAGCCCCTCTTATTTCTGCTCCTTCTGCAATGGTTGGCTCATGCCTAGGCAACTCCAGGAAGTCCTATCTCCCCCTCTCTCTTCTGGACATTTCTAAAGCAGGCAGAGTCCATATCACACTGTCCAGCATCCCTCTGTGTTCCTTTCTGGAAGTAACCAGGTAATTCATTCTGCCAACATCTCTCTTGCTGATATATGCTCTGCCCCTATACCTCAGTCTTGGTATTCCTGGGACTATGTGAAAACCTGGGTGGCTGTGGTCTGCCCACCTGCTCACCATGGTGTCTAACCAATAGGAAAGTGGTTTGAGTGGTGTTGGGGCGGGGGGCATAGTGTTGGCTCTGCTGCCATGAGGCCTTGGGTGTGAGTTCTCTCACAAGGTCGCCTTCCCTGGTTCTGTATTGTGGGCATCCCTCCAGAACCTCCAGGATTACAGGCTGTCTACCATCTCTGCTACAGTCTCTACTGTGTCCTGGGCCCCTAAATCCTGGCCAGATCCTCAGCTCAGCCCCACAGAGAGCAGCTGAGCACACAATCAGGAGCCTCACTCTGGAGTCAGTTACCCTGAGTTCCAGCTGTGTGGCTAGATCCTCCCAGTATCTGAGTTTTCTCATCCATAAAATGGGGATAAAAATAGAGTGACCCACTTTTGTTAAAGTGATTAGCACAGTACCTGAGACATAACAAATACTGGCTATTATTTAATATTATGTTAATGGAAGGGAGAGAGGCCACCTGATTAATATGAGTCCTATGCCCCAAAGTTTTCCCATCTTTGGGTTGGTTCTTATTGTTAGAGCAGTTCTGGTCTCTCTAGGAACTTCTAACCCCAGCCACTCCTGGGTTTCTGGCCTATGCCTCCCAAAGAGGCCAGCCAGGGCCAAGTTCTAAAAAGGTTTCCTTTAATTGCCACCGATATAGTCCATTTCTAATTTCTTTGTACATGCTCGTTTTGATCTCTCAAACCTCTGTGGGTTTGTTGAGGCAAGCAATTCTGTCTTGTGCAATTTCTTTATCTCCCAACTAAGCCTAACATAGTTCTAGGCACTGGCTGAGTGACACATTAGAATCTGGGAGAACCCAAAAGCAATTTTTTACCCATGTTGCCTAATGTCCCTGAAATAACACTAAAGGGAGCCCCCTACCCAGCCTTGTTAATCTTGGACATCTTCATCTGGAATAGGCGAGTTAACACCTGCCTTGGATTTTGTCAATTGGGATTGTGGAGTGACAATTAGGAGAACTTCCAGTCCTAGCCTTTGTCTACTCCCTGAGGTTTAGAATAAGCCCAAATAGCTTTACTGGGAGGCAGACAGGGGAGATACCAGCCAAAGTCAATAAATAGACATCCTTTCTCCCTCAGTTTTATTTCCTCAGCAGTGCACCATAATAATGCTGAGCCTAGAGTCTGCAGTAATAAAACAGACATGAGCCATGAAGAGGCTATAATTCTAGGCTGCAGGGAAAGCCCCCAGGCTTGTCCTCCATGGCCACCCTTCTTTTACTGAAAAAGAAGCTGTTTGTGGCATCTCTGAGGTCCCTCTGGCATTTTAGAGCCTTTGTTGGAAAATGCTTCTATATTAGCATTAAGTCTGTGCTATCCTTGAAAACACTGGCTCAGTAATAAGTGAGCTAACAACTTTCCATAAAGAACTCTAAATTCCCCCACTTGTCTGAACAAAATATCTGTATTCTGAGCTACCTGCTGTGAAAGCTGAAACCCCATCAAGTTTTGCTTTAACACTACTGCTCCTGGGGCTGAGGGCTGGTCCCCCATTCTAGCCAGGGTCCCCCTTTCTCTGAGTCCTTGCTCTGCTCGGAGATAGATACAGGCATATTAATGGGGCCAAGAGTCCTTCTGCCAGATGGAATGAAACACCAGAGACTTACTGCAGTCAGCAACCCTTGGAGGAGAGTCCAGACGTTAAATGCTTTGCTGTGCAGAAACTGACAACCAACAGCAAAGCCGACCAGCCCCAGCCCACCATGCACATCATATTCCTGCCTGGGCATCCAGGCTCAGCCTGTCCCTTGTCTGAAAGGCCCTCCCTTCTCCTAGGCACATGACAATCTTACGGTCTTTCAACACTCAGCCCTAACTCCTCCCTCTCTTCTCTCCATTCATTCAGAGTGCCTTTATTGAACACCTATTGAATTTCAGGGAGTAGGCTGGGGATGGGGATATGAAGATGAAACTCATAGGACCTACCTGCAAGGAGCTCCCAACCTAGGAAGCCTTCTCTAATGACTCCAGCCCACAGGCACATGCCCTTTTTTGAACTCCTGTGAACATCATCTGGTTGGTCCAGCCGTGGCTTTCACTAATATTATCCCCAACTTATAGATGGATTTAAATGAGTCCCTGGGAGGTTCAGAGCATCGTCCAAGGTCACTGAGTCAGTTGGTAGTTCTCCACCTATCTCTGTGTTGGTCTTATTTCCCCAACTGGCCTCCAAGCTTCCAAGGAAGTGGACAAGACACTTTAGCTTCTCTACCCTCATAGCCAACTCCTTTGCATGCATTTAGAGCCCAATAAAGGCTGATGCCTTGGTGATTGCCCTTGGGCCAGCCCAAGGTCACGGGACTGCTCTGCATGGGACCCCACAGCCCAGACCCTGCATCTTGAGAGGCTGAGTTAGTTCTCCGTTGCTCTGGACTCATGCTCACGTTGCCGTGGTGTGGCCTCCTTTTGAGAAGCAGCAGCTTTCAGCTTCCAGAAGTGGACCTGCATCTTAGGGTTTACAAACAGCTTTTGCTTACTCCAAAGTTGCTATTCTCAAGAGAGGCCACGGTAAGAAGGCCTCAAGATGGGAGAGGTTTACTTAAATAGGGGTCTTGGTTGCCATGTTCTTCCTCAGGGAAAAATCACATTACCCTGGTCTCTTTTGCCCATGAGCCATTTATGGGGAATAAGCGATAATGAAGAAAACGGAATTTTCCTCCCAGGAAACTTCTGGGACAGCTCGTGTGAGGGGCTGTGGTCTTACCAGGAGAGCACAATGTGCGGGAGGGATTAGTGGAACTGTGCAGGAAGCTCAAGTGGACCCGCCCCCCAATGGTGGGCCAGCCACGGTGAAGTCGCCAAGGACCCTGTGGGCTGGGCCTCTGGCCAAGAGGGGTCGGCCTGGTTGTCACCCAGCCAAAGGCTGCTGTGCCCATGAAACTGTTCCTCCACAGACCCGGACTCACTTGCGATCCACAGGCTATGGGCCATTCTGCCCGGTGGGTTATCCCTCTAAGGGCAGCCAGAGCAGGCAGGGGGATTTAGGAAGCAGGAAGTGAGGACTCTGCATGGGAACACTTAGATTTCAGGACTCAGGTCAGAACCTCATTGAAGATTTGGTTGATGTCTTTGCGGCAATTTAAATGTCCATCTCTCCAGAGCCAGCTCCAGAATCTGGTAAGCTGGGAGAGAGGTCTCAGGGCCTTGGAATGAAATCCTGGGGGTAGAGAAGCAGGGAGGGAAGTGCTCAGAGCAGAGAGAAAAGGTGTTCCCCCACCCAGAGGTGGTCAGTGTGGTGAGAGAATGTGACTAATAAGATCTAATTGTGCCAAAGGGAAACAAACCCACTCTAGGGGCATCTTCCTAGAGCTCAGAGACCAGGGAGAAGGAGCCACCCACAAGGTGACCTTGTTTTAGGGACCAGGGAGGGAAAGGAGAGGACACACTCTGGAAGAGTATATTCAAGGCACTGAGAACATCAGGATACAAAGGCGGAGGTCCTAGGGCTGGGCTAGGGATGGACTTTCTCAAGGGCAGGGGACAGGAAAGAGATAGGACACCTTGAGACAGACTTGCCACCAGTCAGCAGGACCCAGGCTGCCTGGGTGGCCGACAGCCAGGAGACAGCCTGCTTCTAGGGCAACAGACACCGCCTCTTCCCAGAGACCATGAAGTGTCAGCCAACAGAAAATCCACCTGGGCCTCCTTGTGCATTTTCTTATTCTCAGGAGCCAGGAATGTGCCACTTCCTTCTGTCTCCCTGACCTCAACTACACTCAGCAGAACAACTGGAGAGTCTCCAAAAGTGATTTGGCTCCCATCACCTGGCAACAGGCAACAGGCAGACTGAATAACCATCACCTTTAATTTTTGTTTTCTTGAAATAAAATTCCTTAGAAAGAGCTCTGAAAATGAGAAGAAATCCTAATTTGGCAACACCATTGAATGTTTCCATATTTCAGAGCAATTCAATCTCTGGATTTTTAGAGAAAGAAAGAAAGAAAAAGGAAAGGAAAGAAGGAGGGAAGGCAGAAAGGTGGGTAGGAAGGAGGGAGAGAGGGAGGGAAGGAAGGAATGAACTGGAAAGGACCTAAGCAAGAAGCTAAATTAGCCCGTGCGGTTTGATAATGAAGATAAAAGCCCTAGCAAAGTTCTCACTTCTCCAGATCACATGTGGGACAGGGCCAGGTGACCGCCCAGCCTTGCTCACCACATCACCCAACTCGGGGCCCATTTTGAGGGAAGAAGAGCTTAGCAGTCTCTACAAGCCCAACCACTTCTACTGGGCCTAGCCTGAGGCTGGAATATGCCACTAGCCAATTTATGGAAGTTCACTCTTGTATATTAAAAGTTGCCTGGGGGTGTCTGGGTGGCTCAGCTGATTAAGTGTCTGCCTTCTGCTCAGGTCATGATCTCAGGGTCCTGGGATGGAGCCCCTCGTCGGGCTCCCTGCCCAGCGGGGAGCCTGCTTCTCCCTCTGCCTCTGCCCTCCCCCCGGTGCTTTCTCTCTCTCTCTCAAATAAAATCTTTAAAAAAAATAAATAAAAGTTGCCTTATAGCATACGCAAATTAAAAATTAAGTGTGCCTGACATAACAAAGTATAATTGTACATTTTCTGGAACAATAAAGGTGTTCTTTGGCTTGGCCCTCCAGGGCTGCCTTGACAAAGGTAAAAGAGATGGCTGCCTGCTCTGGCTGACCCCATGGTCCACATCCAGGGATGGGGTGTGGGGCTCCTAGGTTGCCTCCTGTCCTGTTTGCTCCGTCAGACTCCCCTGTCCTCCCTCCACAAGTCCCCTCCCACCTCTGATGGCCCCTTTGTTCAGCTCTGTAGCAGTGAGCTCTGTCCTTGAGGTCAGATTTGCTGGCACACAGGACTAGGAGCATCTTTGGATCTCTCCCGTGTGTACGTGCCTGTTCTGCCTCATCAGCTGGGCTGGAAGATGTTACTCTTTATTTTTTTTTTTTTAGGATTTTATTTATTTATTTGACAGAGAGAGACACAGCGAGAGAGGGAATACAAGCAGGGGGAGTGGGAGAGGGAGAAGCAGGCTTCCCGCCGGGCAGGGAGCCTGATGCGGGGCTGGATCCTAGGACCCTGGGATCATGACCTGAGCCGAAGGCAGACGCTTAACGGCTGAGCCACCCAGGCACCCCAGATTTTCCTCTTTAGCTCACCCGTGTTCACAGGGGTGTCTGGGATGAACAGTCTGCACTCTGACAACCGTCCACCCCCAACACCCACACACACCTACACACCAGTTCTACCCAGAAATCTAGAGATTAAACACGGTGGTGACAGACCCAGGAACAGCTTAAGTCAGGACCCCATTTGTAGTTCTATGGAAAGGCACTGGTGTTTTGAGGTGACAAGTGACGGTCCTTTGGACTTTCAATTAAGTGTCAAATGATTCTTCCATCTGAGGGGTTCTTTCGTCCGTCCCGGAAACCCTGGCAGGGCAGGAGCTGGTGTGAAGGGCTGACACACCCATCACCTCCACCCCATGCAGCCTCAGCCCCCGCAGCAGCTTCTTTAAGAGCAGGGAGGCGGCGGGGCCAGCTGTCTTCACAGAATCGCGTGGAAGAACACCAGACCTGGGATCCATCCCGGCCGGGGATGAAGTGGAAAGGAACTGTCATAATGGCAGGGAAGGAAATAACTCTAGCCCTTACACATTGACCAAAGCCGCTGCAAGCCCAGGTGTCCCCAGCTCTGAGGCTGCGGTTAAACACCCGCAACCCCAAGCCTTCAGACCAGACCCAGCCGACCACACGGTGCTGAGAATTCGGTTCCTCTCAAAGAGGTCCCAAGTCACAAACACCTGTTTTCCCAATGAGCACCTGCTCTCTGACTAG
Source organism: Leptonychotes weddellii (assembly GCF_054177405.1). Classification (NCBI taxonomy): domain Eukaryota; kingdom Metazoa; phylum Chordata; class Mammalia; order Carnivora; family Phocidae; genus Leptonychotes; species Leptonychotes weddellii. The sequence goes on along the minus strand of NC_138378.1, from coordinate 69,689,528 downwards.
AAAAGACAGCAGACATGGCATGTGAAAGCCCAGCAGCAAGCAGACATGCCTGTCACCAGGCCCCGCTGAAACTTGCTGGCTGCCCGAGGCCCTGCTGCCTGGCCCCTGGGGGAGTGGGAGGCTCCAGGGACGCGTGGCCTCCATGCCTCCGGAGCTGGGGGAACCCAGTGGGACAGAAACTCCCCCACTCTCCCAGCCCTGAGTCATCACAGCCCCACCTGGTCCTGCAGGCAGGAAAGAGAAACCACTGAATTTCAACCACAGGGCTGAGAGCTTAAGAGGCTCCAAGCAGGGCCATTAATAAGCAGCCTCGCAATGAGACTAAGCAGAGCAAAGTGAGACAGAACTCTGCCAGGAACCAGAAGAACATCAGTTGGCACCTGGGGCAGAGGCCTGTTCTGCCTTTGGGAGTCCTTGGCTTGGCACCAGGGTGAGGCTTCTCAGAAGTGTTTTGACAAGAATACTCCAGAAGTCTCTATGGTGCATCCAAGTTCATGCGTCCATAGAATGTTAAAGTGGGAAGGGACCTTTTGTGGGACTTTTCTAAGTCCTTTCCTCTGTGGGCCACAGTTCAGTTTGCTTATCTGTACAATGAAGGCCTTGGACTAGGTCCATGGGTCTCAACTCTTGTTTGCACATGGGAACTACCTGGGGATGCCATGATTATGAGCTTGTGATTTCCGAGATTGCTTCCAAGTAACCCGGGGAGCCAGGTGTTGGGGGAGTCAGCGGACATAGTGCTATCCCAAAACTGGCCAAGACTTGTACATTGTTTCAGTGGGACGAGGGGCTAATGGAGGGGGGATTATTCTGTTTACTGGACTATTTTTCTGAGTAAAAAGTTAGAAAAATGAAACTACTAGTGTCCTAAACCTACCTATTCCTGATTCTCACCTGGAATCTATTAAACTGGAACATCTAGGGGCTGAGGCCCTGGCTTGGGGTTTTCAAAAGGAGTCCCCAGGTGATTCTAGTGTGCATCCAGGGTCGAAAGCACTAGCTAGACGCTCTCCATGGTTCCCACATGCAGCTGAGCCCCTGAACCACCCACACCTTCAACCAGACATAGCAAGTCACATTCAGATCCCATTTGCTTTAACTGCACACTGCTGGAGCCCTTCCTCTCGGGACAAGAGGGGGGGCCTCGAACAAAGGCCCTCGACTGTGCTTAGAGTAAGGAGCCCCTGTTAGGCTGTTACCCCAGGTCCTCTAGTTAGCCCACTCTGCCTTGAATGCTGAGCCCTCAAACTGGCTGCTTCCTGAGGGCTCCAGGGCCACCTGTGCCAGCTCAGGGAGGATGGGGGGGCTGCCCCTGCAGGTGTCCCGGGAAGTTCTGGACAGGACTGATCCCGCTCACCTGTTACAGTGAGCTTGAACTGGAGCCTCGTTTTCAGTCTCCTGGCTGGAGACTCGTGTGACCAAGCTGCCAGGCCTCCCACCTCTCTGAACACAGCAAGTCACATTCCTATTGCATTTGGTTTGACTTCCCAGCAGACACTGAATGTTCCTGGATGGCTTCCCAGCATCCTTTCTTTCCCTGCTGCCTTTCGGCATCTGGGACCAAGCAGCAGCAAACAAGCTCAGTTTGGATTTCCCCTCAGGATGTGCAGCTTCCTGGGGCCCCTGAGAGGTTCCACCTGCTTTCACTGCCCCCTCACTCCAGAACACCAACTGCAGCCCCCTGGGCTCTGCCTCTGCCGCCCAAACTGATTTTCCTTCACTCTCCCCACTGGTACAGACCTTTACATTCCAAACTTAGCAAACTCCTCAGAAGGTTCCCCCTCTCTGCTGGACCCTTCGTCCTTTGTTAATGACAGATTAGCTCCACAGGGGAGAGGGTGGGCCTTTCTGAAATGCAGGAACTTCTTAGGTTATACTGCTATTTCGTTACATAGGTACCTCTTACTGCCTTTTCTGTAGCTGAAGTTGGTTCTCCAGTTTGGCATTTGAGGCTTTTCCTGTCTCATTTCCCAGTACTTTGCTATTAGCCTTCTGCTTTGGTCTGTCTGGTCTGCGTATGTCTCCCAAATGTTCCATGTACCTTTAGGTCTCTGCTCAGGCTAATCCTCCTGCTTTGAAAAGTGGATTGCCATTTTCTCTACCTGCCATCCTTAGTACTTGCCAAACCAAACAACAATAATAGATGTTAAAACTTTTTGAGCACTGTGCCAACAGTGCTAAGCACCATCTATGCATCATCTTATTTATTCCTCAGAAGACCCTCAGTCACTTAAAAAAAAAAAAAAGCAAACTTTAGACTTACAGAAAAGTTGCAAAAATAGTACAGGGAGCTCTGTGTACCCCTCACCTAGCTTCCGCTAATGTTAACATCTTATACAACCATAGTACAATTGTATTTTTTTCTCCCTAATGCCCTCTTTCTGGTCAAGGATCCCAAATTTAGTTATTGGGTCTTCTTGTTATCCAATCTGTAAATAGTTCCTTAATCTTTCATCGTTTTCTGTGACCTTGCCTTTTTTGATGGGTGCTGTTTAGCTATTATGTAGAAAGTCTCTTAATCTGGGTTGATCTGATGTTTTTCTCATGCATGGTTGAGGTTATGTGCTTGTGGCAAGAATACCCCAGAAGCAACGCTGTGTCCTTCTCAGAGCACCATACGAGGGGGTTCATGATGCCGATTTGTCAGCTTCCAGGTCACGTTAACCTTGAGCCCTTGATGAAGGTGGTATCTGTCAGGTTCCTCCATGGTAAAGTTCCTCTTTCTCTCTTCACAATTCATAAGTACCTTGGGGGAGACACTTCGAGACTATGCAAACATCCTTTTTCCCCTCTCATTCCTGACCACGGAGTTTATACCCACCCACGGATTTTCGCCTGCAGCAGCTATTACTGTGATGTGGGTCTAAAGGGGATTTTGTATTTCATGAGGGTCCCTGTTTTACCCCCTTGATAGAGGACAACACTGTGCCTCTAAGTCCACATCTGTCCATAATACAATCAATATTTACTGATCACCTTCTATGTGGCACCACAGTGCGAGCTACTGGGAATACAATTGTGAGCAAAACCAGGGTCCCCTTGGTGCAGTGGGAGGGGTTGGTTTGTCTGTCCTGTCTTTTCTGGGTGGTGGGTGGAGTAACTAAGATAGAAGAAAAAGAGGGACAAACATACTAAATAATGTCTTGTACAGGCCGGGGAGAAAGTCAGGGACTTGCTTAAGTTCACATGGAGCTGCAACTCAGGTCTTACAATGCCAATTTCAGGGCCTTCCCTATGCCAACATGTTCTTCATTTATCTTTGTTCACTTTTTAAAAGATTTTATCATTTATTTATTTATTTATTTGAGGCTGGGAAGGGGCCGTGGGGGAGGTAGAGGGACAAGCAGACTCCTCGCTGAGCACGGAGGCCGATGCAGGGCTCGATCTCACGACCCTGAGATCATGATCTGAGCTGAAATCAAAAGTTGGATGCTTAACCAACTGAGCCACCCAGTTGCCCCATCTTTGTTCACTTTTTGATGCAGGGGGCAGAAGGTGGACCACAGCATGGTGCAGGTGATTATGAAGATGTGCATGCACGTACGGCTGGGGCCAGGACTGAGGGCAGGGAGCTGGACATGTGGGAGGACTGGGGCTGAATGGCAGAGGGGATGGTTCATAAGGAAACCACAGGCTGAAAACACAGAAATAGCCTTCGGGAGCCAGTTTCAGACTTCCAGTTTCCAGCTCCTGGGTTCTTTGCTCTTACAGCAACTGTCAGCCCACTGACCTGGCTACGCAGGCCAAATGCCCAGGACCTGGACCCCAGGTCTTCACAGTGAGAGGACAGTGGAGGTGAAAACTAATGGTGCTGAGTGTGGTGACAAGCACTGGACTAGGAGTGGTCTTGGGGTCTCTTCCTAGCTCACCCAGAGTGTCTATTCCAATCCCTTCACCTGTCAGACTCCAGTCCACTCACTGGATGCCAAAGGAGGGCGGGCTCAGAGGTTTTCCATCTGAATCACCCAGAGAAATTGTGAAAATAGATCTCAGGCCCATCCCAGAGAAATGGGGTACAGGGGGCCTGGAAGTAGACTCAGGGACATGCCTTGTAACAAGAACCTCCAAGGAACTCTGGGGCCATTCTCAGCCCTGGGCCCCACTTCAACTACGAGTGCACTTGGTTACCTCTGGGTTCTGTGACAGCATTTCCTTGAGCAAGCCAGTTTCCTTGGGCCAAGTAGAGAGGAGGCCACATTTTCCAGGTGCTCCCTACCTGTTAGTGTAGGATAGGCCAGCAGAAGAGTCTGGGCTTCTCCCACTGACCAGGCAGGGTGGCCAAGCAGGCCACCTGCCTCCAGGGAACCAGCACCTGCGGTCAAGCTTGGGGGAGCTGAAGTGGCAGAACCTCCAGATGAGGGCACACTCTGCTGTTTCTTCAGGTGCCAGAGGTCATGCTCACCTCCATCTCCCCCCTTCTCTGGCCACGTCAAATCCCAGCCAGACCAAAGCTCATTTGAACATATTTGTATACCAGAGTTCAGGGCCTGAGTCCTGAATGCACTTTGTGTTTTCCCAGACTCCAGGAAATCAACAAGTTGAGGAGACCTATAGGTCTACAGGAGTCCAAGGGGCTAGCCAGAGACCCCAGGACCCAGTTCCTTTGTGGGAAATCACATACTCACCAATGGATAGCTTTGAATCTCAGTCTGCCCTCAAAGCTCCATCTTTCAAGGGCTTCTTCCTCGATAAAGCTGTCTGCACACCCCCAGCCATAATTACCTGCTTCCTCTTCTACAACTTGGCTAGTCGTTTTAGTGCCCATCTCCAACACCAGCTGGAAGTTGGGACTGTCCCATTTTCCCCCCCAGAGAGCTTGAGCAGGTGTTTAGCAAATTGAAAATAGAATTGAATGAGGCAGGGATGCCTGGGTGGCTCAGTCGATTAAGTGTCTGACTCTTGGTTTCAGCTCAGCTCATGATCTCATGGGTGGTGAGATAGGGCCCTGCACTCAGCAGGGAGATTTTCTCCCTCTGTCCCTTCCCCCACTTGTTTGAGCTCTCTATCTCTAAGCTAAATCTTTAAAAAAAATAATAAAATAGAGAAAGACAAACAAAGTCACACAATTGCACACACAGCTTATAATTATGTTAGAAGAATGACCTAAGAATAAGGGAGTGTCCTTTGACTCTAAGGACTCATTTCTCCCACAAAAGACAGAGACAATTAAGAACCTTGATGTAGCAGTGCTGGTGGAAGGCAAAACCTATTCACATCTGGGTGTGAGGTGGCCCCCAGCAGCGAGGGAGGCTTCGGGACACAGAGTTCTGCAAGCTAGTGGTAGTGCCTAGAGTCAGTGAGACTGGAGAGGGGCAGCTGCAGCCCATATGGAAAAGGCTTATCAAAAAAAATAATAAATAAAAATTAAAGAATCTAGTACTCAAAAATGTTTATGGCAAGACGACATTTTTAAAATAATGTTACAGTGACATTGGAGCTGACTGTGAACATTCTCTTTTCCCCTCTGGTTAGGAGTTTATGCAGACCACATGAAAATTCAATTAAGCAGTACAGTTTGTTTTGTAGGCTTGTTAGGGTGTAAAGCAGTTCTGGCATTGTTTGTGGAAATGAAGTGTTAGCCCTGGTTGACTGCTTAGAGAAGTCCCTCATTGTGACAGGGCTGGAAAATGAACTCAATGAGAATGTTTTTATTCCACATAGTGACTTGGTCAAGAGAACTAGTCAGGAAGCAGAAACATGGGCACCTTCTGAATGCCACGTGTCTATGACCCAAGGGCAATCTGCAGGAGAAGGCTTCTAAATTCTGAGTAACTTACCTTCAACCAATGGGAACAACAAGGAAGTTCCCAAAGCCCCTGAAGCCCAAAGTGATACAGATTTCAGTGATATACAATAAGGGGCTGCTGCAGGGTCGTGCCGAGGCCCTGCCTCTCCACAGCTGTAGATGGGTCCTAAAGAGCCAGTGTGCCCTAGCTCCCATCCCCCAACACAGATAGGTCATTATTCACAAAAACCACCCACTGACTCCCAACCATACCTGGGGCATCCTCCCTACTGTCACATCTGATTGAGACCTCTCTCATGAGGGAAACAAAGCTTCAACTAGCTCACAATTTTCAATCAGAAATTCTACAGGGCTTCAAAGTTACACCCCTAGATATTCATCTGAGAGAAGTGAAGTTGTACAAAGTTGTACCTGAATGTTCATAGCAGCTTTATTCATAACAGGTTGTGCATTTTCCTTAAAAACTAAGGTTAAGTTTACTTCAAAACCAGAACTTAGTTTCTCCTCAAACTCTCTGCAGGATTCCATGTTGGCAGTGTCTGAAGATGCCTCTTGAAAGGGACTCTTTCGGTCAGCGATCATGCTCACAAATATTCCAGGAACCCTAACAGCACCATCCTGGACCCAAGTTTGCTGCAGACATGAGCATGTTGACCAGCAGTTGGAAAAACCTCTCCAAAAGGCCCAACTTATCCTGGGTTTTCTACTCTAAACATCTTCTGGCCTTAGTCTCACAATCCAAGTGTTCATCATCTGTGCCAGGCTGCTGAGGGCCACATGGCTGGCTTAGCAGCAGCACACACATTACCTCTTGATCTTTATGAGGTGTCAAGACAGGAGGTTAGGTTATACCCATTTTGCAGATGAGGAAACCAATCCCCACAGAGGTGAAGTCACTTGCCCAAGGCCACACAGCTGGTCCATCTTGGGCTGGGACTGAACCCAGGTGCTCTGGTTCCTGCAATAACTGAGGTTGCCCCCTCATGAGCAGGGTGAACTACTGGAGATGGAGGATCTCTGAGCTGCACCAAAGCATGATGGTCTTATCCCATGCGGGCCTACCCTACTGCATATTGCTCCACCAGCTTGGCCAGGCTATATTTCCTATCCTACAGCGTGTGCTCACCAGGCCTCCATACACATAATTAACTTCACCTATCAGCCGGCCTGGATGCCCTCCTGGGATGCCCAGACCAAGAGATGGGGTTTTAAAAGCCTTGGGTTCTAACCTTAGCATCTTACAAGTACTAACTGATTCCTCACAATAGCCCTATGCAGTAAGTTCTGTTGACATCCCCATTTAACAGAGGAGAACAGAGACAGAAAGGTGTGAGGAAACTTTCCCAGCCTCTCACACTAGCAAGCGCCGAAGTCAGATCTAACATCCAGGTCTTTTTCTGACACAAGATCTGGGCTCTAATCTGTCTTCGAAGAGGTTAGAGAAATAAGCCAGAGGGAAAATGCTGGTGCAAGAAATGAAGGTCTTAGCTCCTTGGCAGTGGCAAAGCCCTGATCAGCCGGAGGCTGCTGGGGAGCAAGCCCTCAGGTAAGGCCACAAATAAGTGGGAGAGAAGCCAATAAGATTAAGGCCTTAATCACAAGCTTGGCTCAGAGCCTAGCAGCAAAAGCTTACAGCAGCCTCCTACTGCGCCCGGGGCCAAGAAGTTCCCACGGGGCTAGCTCAGCCCTGGGCATCCCGGCAGCCCATCCACACCCCCACCTATCTCATTAAAACCACAATGAGCTGCCACTTCGCAGCCCAGAGGACAGCTACAGCAGAAGAGACAGGCAATAAGAGATGGCAGCTCTGCCACCTGGAACCCTCAGGACTTCGGAACCACACTTGCCGGGAATCTGACGTGCTCGGTGAGAAATCTAACAGCCCGTAGCTAGCTATCAGGACGTCCTTCTCGGAGCTGTCGGGGCACACTGACGCCTCGGACCCTCCTGCCTTTGTTCCCCGCGGCACCACCACACCCAGGCGCACACCCTCCCTTCCCCCAGCCTCCAGGCAGGGGCGCCCTTCCTCCGGGCCCAGGTGGGGAGGAAGCCCCTTCCTTCGCAGCCCTCCCGCCGGCCACTCACTGGCTGCCACGCCCCAAAACGGTTCTCTGCCTTCTCTAGGCTTAGAAGTCAGGCGGGCCAGCGACACAGAGGGCCGTGCGGTTCAGGCGGCGACGCGGCGACGCGAACAGAACCGAAGGTGGTTGGAAGAAACGCCGAGGGGCGCGGAGTCCCATCTCTCGGCGTCGGCAGCCTGGCGACCGTTTGCGCGGGGGATGCTGCCCCCTGCTGGCCGCACGCGAGGACACAGCGCGGCTGCCGCCCTGACTGCGCCGGCGACCTGGGAGGGGGCTGAACTGTCCGGCTGGCCACAGCCCCACCCCCGCCGCCGGAGGGCTAGGGGACGGGGCGGTGGGGTGGGGGGAGACCTGGGCATCAGAAGCCCCGAGTTCGAATTCTGTCCCCCACACCCTCTAGTAGCAGTGCTGGCTGCCTCAGCCCTTCTCAGCTCTAAAATGCTGTCAACTCTTCAAAAGTTCTAGAAGGAGATGAGTAAGAAGAAAAAAGCAAGAGGTCTGTCATAGCAGAGGCTCTGATATCCCTCCAGGGCCTACCTGCGCTTCCAAAGGCTTCCCTGGTCAGGTCTTCCTCGGGAGCCGCCATGCGCCTGTGAAGCAGTGGTGGTTACTGACTTGGGGGGGGCGCTGAATACCGGCCCCTAAAGATATCCAGGCCCTAATCCTTGGAACCTGTGAATGTTACTTTAAATGGCAAAAGGGATTTTGCAAGTGATTAAATTAAGGGTGTTGAGATGGGGAGATAATCCTGGATTATTCAGGTGAGTCTTAAATGTAATCACAAGCGTCCTTACAAGAGGGAGAGAGAGGGAGATTTTACTATAGAAGAGAAAGAAAACGGTATTACAAAGGAACAGGGGGGAGGGAGGGGATTTAAGAGGCTACTGCTTACTTTGAAGATGGGTAAGGGGCCAGAGGCCAAAGAATGCAGCTCTAAAAACTGGAAAAGGCAAGTAAATGGATGCTCCCCTGGAGGCTCTGTTGATTGATTTTGACCCGGTGAAATTGATTTCAGACTTCTGATTTCCAGAACTGTAAGAGAATAAATGTGTGTTGTTTTAAACCATGAGGTTTGTAATAATTGGTTACAGCGGCTGTCAGAAACTAGCACATGGCCTTCTACTCTCAACTCTTGTGTTAGGCAGTTGAGATCAGGCAGTTAAAAAAACAAAGACCCCTACTCTACCCCTGGGGAAATTTATAATCTCCCTTTCTTGGGATTTTAAGAAGCAACGGCCAAAGAGACATTTCACCACAGAAAAGAAATGAATGACTAATAAGCACATGAAAAGATGCTCTATCCGTAGCATTAGGAAGGGCAGGAATCGTTAAAACCACAAGGAGATACCACTTCACACCCACTAGGGTGGCGATAATAGAAGACACTAACAAGCTTTGGCAAGGATGTGGGAAAACTGGAATCCTCATACAGTGATGGTGGGATGGCAAAATGGTGTGACCACTTCGGAAAATAATTGGGCAGATTTTTTAAAAGTTAAACAAAAATTACCATATGACCCAGTAATTTCATTCCCAGGAATCTATCCAAGATAAGTGAACATTTATGGGGCGCCTAGGTGGCTCACTCGCTTCCACTCAACATCCAACTCTTTTGGTTTCTGCTCAGGTCATGATCTCACGGTCATGAGATCGAGCCCCGTATTGGGCTCATGTTGGGCATGGAACCTGCCTAAGATTCTCTCTCTCTCCCTCTCTCTGCAACCCCACCCTGCTCCTGTGTGCTCTCCCTCTCTTAGAAAAAAAAAAAAAAAGGTGGTGCACCTGGGTGGCTCAGCTAGGTAAGCGGCTGCCTTCAGCTCGGGTGATGATCCCAGGGTCCTGGGATCGAGCCCCGCATTGGGCTCCCTGCTCAGCAGGGAGCCTGCTTCTCCCTCTGCCTCTGCCTGATCCACCTACTTGTGCTCTCTGTCAAATAATAAATAAATAAATAAATAAATAAATAATAAATAATAAAATCTTTAAAAAAAAGGTAAGTGAACATTCATGTCCAAAGACATGTATGCAAATGTTCACAGCTGCATTATTCATAATAGCCAAAACCTGTAAATGACTCACATGTTCACCAGCAGTGAATGAAAATGTGGTAAATACAATGAAATATTATTCAGCAATAAAAAGGTAGATTACTGACCTGCTACAATATGGATGAACCTCAAAAACATTATACTAAGTGAAAGCAGACACAAAAGACCACAAATTATACAATTCCATTTATATGAAATCTCAAGAGGTAAACCCACAGAACTGGAAAGGTTAGTGGTTGCCTGGGACTGAAGGTGGAAAGGGAGAATGACTACAATATATGCAGAAGGGATCTTTTTGGGGCGACGAGAGTGTTGTAAAATCGGATTGTGATGACGGTCGCATAGCTCAGTTAAAACAGGTGAATTTTAGAGTATGTAAATTATACCTCAGTAAAACTTACTAAAAAAGAAGGTGCAGCCCCAAGTACATAGGTTGATGTGGGTTCACACCTCTTAGGAGTATTTGCATTTTAAAAGGGGCTCATAAAAAAAAAGATTTCAAACCCTAGAGTGTGACAGAAGGCCAAGCAGACAGCGGCCAGCACTCCTTCGGGTCATCCTAGTCGGCAGGGTCCTGCTCCACCAGCAGGCGCCCCCGCTGTACTCATGCCCTCCTTTACACTCTGGGGCAGAATGAGAACAAAGCCGCATACTTTCATCTCCCACCTTGGCTGGGGCCCCGCGTGGAAGCCGGTATCTGCCTTACGTAGCCCCATTCATGCAACAGTACCCCGGCTCTCATGCCTCAACTTTCTACAAGGCAGGCCTAGGATCTGCTGCAGCCCCACCCCATAGCCAGGTAAGTCCAGCTGGAGCAGTGGAGACCTTCCTCCTCTCAGCAGGGCCCCGCACCTCATCCTGCCCAGCTCCTCCCGAGCTCCATGCAGCTGACAAGCCAAAGCAAGTGTAGTGAGGGCAGGAACCATATTTAAGACTTCTTGCATCCTCTCCAATGTCTCCCCCACAAAATGCCAAGTATAGACAAAAGAGCTGAGGAATGTACAATATAATGACTTATAAGTAATATATTTTTGTCATTCAGATGACCAAAATACATCTCTCAGGTGTATTTGGTCTTTATCCACAGTTTCTGAAAATGCTTCAGGGACATAAAGGTAAAATGGGAGTCTTGTTATTAATGAGGTAACTTTCAGACCCCACCCCAGGGGAGGAGTCGGTTGGTTGCCAGGAGGACAAACGATGTGATTAGGGAGTTAGAACTATCCATCCTACCTCCCATCCCCACTCTCCCCACCACCCTCGGGAGAGAAAAGGGGCTGGAGGTTGAATCAGCCAAAGCCCAATGACCTCGTCAATTATGATGGTGTGATGGCGCCTCTATAAAAATCTAAGGGGACAGCTTTTGGTCCTTTTTGGAGAGTTTCCACACTTGGGAAACCAGAATGCTCCCACATGCCACCAAGCCAGACCCCAAGCCCCATGAGGACAGAAGCTCCTTTGTTCAGGGCCTGGCCCTATGTAACTCTTCATCTGGCTGTTGATTTGTATTCTTTATCACATCTTAAATAAACTGGCAAATGTGAATAAGACATTTCCCTGAGTTCTGTGAGCAGTTCTAGCAAATCAGTCAAACCAAGAAGGAGGTCACTGGAACCTCCAATCTGTAGCCAGTTGGTCAGAAGAACAGGTCACATCCTGGGGTGTGGGGGACAGTCTGTAGGACTGAACCTATGGAATCTGATGGCATGTCCAGATAGGTAGTGTCAGAATTCACCCAATTCTCTGATACCCTAGGGTGCCTAAGAATTGCTTTGTGTTGTGTATGGGGAACTCCAGCATCGGAATTAGGTCTGGAAACCTTTTTTTTTTTTTTAAGATTTTATTTATTTATTTGACAGAAAGAGAGAGAGCACAGGCAGGGGGAGGAGAAGAGGGAGAGGGACAAGCAGACTCCTCGCTGAGCAGGGAGCCCGATGCAGGGCCCAATCCCAGGACCCCTGGGATCATGACCTGAGCCAAAGGCAGATGCTTAACCGACTGAGCCACCTGGGTGCTCCGTGGTCTGGGAACCTTTAAAACAAATGGTGACCACCTCATTTTTTAAAAGATTAAGAGCCAAACACTAGTGGTAGATTTAAAAAAGATAATCCACAGAGTTGTATTTCTTTTAATATACAAAAGTGTTTCTTTTTTATTTGAGGTCAAGCTATAGGGCTCTAATATCAACCTGGCACATGTGGTGGTCGAAACAGAACAGAAGGCAGAATGTCTCCATAACAATAAATTCCTAATCCAATAAAATACAACCAAGTATGAAGGAAAAAGAATCAAGAATTCTTACCCTCTACTTTTAGGGGAGTTTCTCCCTAAAAAGGGAGAAAAGTGCTGAGGTTGAGGTTTCTAGACCATGTTAACAGTTCCCTAGTCTGTCCATTGATAAACTCATTCAACTTTGTAAGTTGGTACCATGAGCTTCCTGCTCTGCTGGACACCTCCTGTGGACCACACTCATCACCTGAAGTGTCTGCGTCATCAGAAGTCTACCTCAGCCCTTGGCTGGGTTTATAGGCTGAGTCCTGAGGCAAGACCCTCCCCCCCCACCACCACACACATGCCTTCTCCCCAGGGAGAGTCAGGAACCCCAACACAGCAGGATCATAGAGAACAGAAGTGACAGGCAGGATCAGATTCAAGGCAATTCTTCCTAAATTCACAAGTGTGTGATTTGATGGCACAGTGAGGTTTTTACTTCCAAAGGACAATTCTCCTCCCACCCTCCTTTCTAGAGGTAGCAGCTACCCCAGAGCCTCTCTGATTGCTCCACCCACACCTGCACTTCCCTGTTTTGAGGAACATTCTTGCCTTGAGCACCATCTGGAACCTTGGCATGGGACTTAGGCTGGGAGGGGTTGAAGGGAAGGTGTCTGCAGAGGTCCATCAGGTCAAAAGCAGGCGCTATAGGCAGGCACTCCTGTGGTGCCACATTATGACCCAGAGAATTTTCCTTCTTAATGTAGATTCTAGTCAAGAGCCACATGAGGCCAGTAGCCAACATGAGCAAGACTGCAGTGAACACAGCAACTCCAGCCAGCAGGTCCAGGTAATTTAAGGATAACTCAACTTCTGAAATACAAAGAAACATTTTTTTAAAAAAGAGAACCAAATGACAGGCTTATATTCCATTACCAAAGGGACTCTCAAAAGCACCTTCAGAGATTTATATACTCTTATCCCCTATCCCTAGCATATTGCCTGGCACATTAGTAGGTACTTATTTTTTGAGAGAATAAACAAATGAACTGACTGCTAATATTTTATCAAAGCCAAAGCCAGACTTGGAACAAAATGAACGACCCTGATAATGTAAAGACTTGTTACCAACTTTGGCTGTATAGCTCCCTCAAGAACCCCTATTCGTACACACGGAGTTAACTTTGAAAAATGTCCCACATCCTTTTGCAATGTGGATTCTAAATTGCCTATGAGCTAATGACTAAAAGTCTTCCATCTTGGGTATATCAGAAATTAATTTTATCTATTTTTAAAAAGACAGAAACCGTTAGGGGCGCCTGGGTGGCTCAGCCATTAAGCGTCTGCCTTCAGCTCAGGTCCTGATCCCAGGGTCCTGGGATCGAGCCCCGCATCAGGCTCCCTGCTCGGCGGGAAGCCTGCTTCTCCCTCTCCCACCCCCCCTGCTTGTGTTCCCTCTCTTGCTGTGTCTCTCTCTGTCAAATAAATAAATAAAATCTTAAAAAAAATTTAAAAAAAGAAACCATTAAATTTGATACCATTCACCAAGCACAAGAGCCAGTTGTATTCCAAAATGTATCATGTTAACTTACTATAGATCCAAAGAACTATAACTAGTTTGCATACCATCTAGAAACTATCTTTAGAGCAAAATCCACAGACGCAAGTTTTCTGAAACTTCAAGATGGCTGCCTCACAGAACTTATTTCAACTTAACTCTTGTCACTGCAGGCAACGGACTGAATGTTTATGTCCTCTCCAAATTCATATATTGACATCCTAACCCTCTAGGTGATGGTATTAGGAGGTGGAAATTTTGGGAGGTGATTAGGTCATGAGGGTTGAGCTCACATGAATGGGATTAGTATCCTTATAAAAGAGGCCCAAGGGACACCCTTGCCCCTTTCCTACTGTGTGAAGACAGAGCAAGAAGGCCATTTAAGAACCAGGAAGCAGATTCTCACCAGACACCGAATTTGTTGGAGCCTTGATCTTGGACTTCCAGCCTCCAGAACAATTTCTGTTGTCTATAAGCCACCCAGTCTATAGTATTCTGTAAGAGCAGACCAAACGGACTAAGACATTGTCTTATCTGGACACTTGGAGGGTGCAGGAAGTGAAAAAACATAGAAAAATTACATATTGTCGGTCACAAGTAGATTCCTAGTCATAAGATATTCAGTTAATACATACTGAGCCTGTATTTTGTACCCAACTCAATCTTCCTTTGAAATATAAAAACTAAGAAACACACACCCATAAAAACCCAAAGAACTATGCAAACAGCATTGCAAGGTCTCCCACCTGCTCTCAGAGTCCAATAGCATCTTTGCTGGAATTTCAACATCTAATATTCAAAGAGCTAGACAAAACCTTTGGTGTCTAGTTGAACCCTTTGTTTCATAGGGGTGTTCAAGACATGAGGACCAAGGTCACACAGCAAGATGAGAAAGAGAAATCTTATCTATTGATCTGACTGTGGTGGCACCAGGTAGTTTATATTATTTCACAGGTAACTGTACCAATGAATTACCATCACCAGCAAAAATTCCTTTAAAAAGCTAAGGGCATCAGCTAGTTCATTATCAACTGCTTTATGCCGAACCGCTCAGAAGAAGCTCACTCAAACCCATGCAAGTCCCTGCCCAGTTTCATCTTTGGTAATAAAACGTCTAAAAGCAAGGGCATGACAGACAGAGCCTTGGGGAAACAACCAGATGTTCAAGGTAAATTCTACACACCTACTTTGATCAGAGTCAGGAATGGCATCCTTATGGAAGTGCTCCGAAGCTAAAGTTTGCAAAAGAAAAATCAGTGCAATGAAGATTCTTATAGTAAATGGTTTTATACTGTATTCGAAGTTCTAGAACAGTTTCTGGACTTTGTCTCCTTCCGGGAATGTTTGCTTTGGTGTTTGTGACTGGAGGCATCAGATTGAGAGCTCGACCCTGACCTGAGGATGGTATAGATCTCAGGAGATCCCCGCAGCTCATAGGCACACAAACGAGAGGGCATCTGGGCATCCAATGCCTTTGTGAGGAGTGTGCACACACAGCATGTCAGGCTGCATGGGGTATGGTCTTCATACTCCTTTTGGCAGTGACATTAGTAAGAGCCAAATCTGTTCACACATGCTGCTCCATTATCACAGAACTCCAGGCCAATTTCACACTCATTCACATCTAAAAATAGAAGAATAGACTACTCTGGTTAGTCTCACTCTCTGGTCCCTTCTGCCGTACTATCCTCCAGACTATTCCAAAGACTCATCTTCTGCCTTTTCCCACTCTTGCCGGTCTCATGCTGTTCCTTGAACACATCAGGCACAGCCCTGCCTCGGGGCCTCAACACCATCTGGAGGCCTCCTCACCCTGCTGGCTAGCGGCATGGCTCTCTCTCAGGTGTCTTCTCAACCAGGCTTTCCCTTACCACCTTTTAACTACTATAATGACCGCATTTCCCAATAGAACATATCAACTTATCAACTAATCTACTCTATAGTTTTCTTGCTTGTCTCCTGGCTAGGGTGTAAAGCCACTGGGAAGGAATTAGTCTTTTAGGTTCACTACTGGACCCGGAGTACCCAGGACAATGCCTGATCCATAGTGGGAGTGTAATAAAATAGGACATAAATAGATGAACCCTCTCCCTCTGCCTCTCCCCCAGCTCATGCTCTCTTGTGCTCTAACAAATAAATAAACTCTTAAAAAAAAAAAAAGTTTCTCTCTCACATGAAAATTTAGCCTGAGGAGGTGGTTTTTAATCACATTCTCCTTAGGATGTTAGCTGCTCTAGTTTGTTGTAATTTGCCAAATTGTTCTCCATTTACAAGGCAAGGGAAAGTTGTGTCAACTTTATTTCAGGTATGTGGACTATATATAAATGAATTAGGCTTCCACCCCCAAAAAATGGAACAACCACATATTAACACATCTTGAATAAACAACTAAACCTCCAGAACATGTACTTTTCCATTCCAGTCAGCCCACCCTCATCATTTTGGGATTAATAGTAGTCCTTTTCTCCTAAGATCTGTAAGCAAAAGCAGAGATCGTACGAGACCACCTTTGCTCTTATTACAGCTGGTCAACATTCAACACATTCCTACCAACTGATTATGGAGGCTGCCTTCAGCCCCAAAACACAGGGAGTGTTACCCCCACCCCCAAAAAAGGAAAAAAGGTCTGGCGCACCACAGCTCTAGGTAGATAGCTGTTGCTTATCTTTTGTTTTTTTTTTTTTTAAGATTTTATTTATTTGTTTGACAGAGACACAGCAAGAGAGGGAACACAAGCAGGGGGAGTGGGAGAGGGAGAAGCAGGCTTCCCGCCGAGCAGGGAGCCCGATGCGGGCTCGATTCCAGGACCCTGGGATCATGACATGAGCCGAAGGCAGACAATTAATGACTAAGCCACCCAGGCGCCCCTGTTGCTTATCTCTAATGGAGTGTCTTTTTCTGAATAAATTTTAAGAACAGAAGTTAAATGAAGGATGAGCACTGGGTGTTATACGCAACTAATGAATCATTGAACGCTACATCAAAAACTAATGATGCAGGGGTGCCTGGGTGGCTCAGTCGTTAAGCGTCTGCCTTCGGCTCAGGTCATGATCCCAGGGTCCTGGGATGGAGCCCCGCATCGGGCTCCCTGCTGGGTGGGAAGCCTGCTTTTCCCTCTCCCACTCCCCCTGCTTGTGTTCCTGCTCTCGCTATCTCTCTCTGTGTCAAATAAATAAATAAAATCTTAAAAAAAAAAAAAAAGTAATGATGTACCATATGGTGGCTAACTGAACATTATAAATAAGTAAATAAACAAACAGAAGTTAAAGACCACTAATTCCAGAAAAGAACTGCTAACTGACAATTATCATTAAAGTCAAGTCTTCCTGAAAAAGGAAAGAAACTTATTATCTTATGTTCCTACTCTTTGTCGATCTGTAGCATTTGCCACAGATCTCCTTCTTTTTGAAAGAAAAAGGAAAACCCACAATGCTACGTAGCCCACACACATAGCCTATTTCCACATGGAGTTATGCTATATGCATACAGGTTCGTATATTTTCAGAAATTTGTATTGTCATAGTCTTTTAATGGCTAGAAAGGAGTCAAGTAGAGGGTACCATAATTTATCTGATCTTGTTCATTACTCATATTTCTAACTTTTATTATAATAATCCTGTGATAAATATAATGGTATATGAGTTGTCCAAGTTCTCTTTCTGGGATTTCTAGAAGTGGGATATGTGGGCCTGAGACCCATTTGTTTTGAGCTCTTGATATGTCTGTTACCCTGTTTTCCGGAAGGTGCATGATAATTTATAGCCCTCTAAGCAATGTCTCATAACCATTAATACTTGCTAGACTATACTACATGCCATGAACTGTTCTAAGCTCTTTGTATTAACTCATTTAATATTCATATCAATCTTACGAAGTTAAGTACTGTTATTCCCATTTTATAGAAGAGGAAACTGAGGCACAGAAATTATGCCAAATCTTTTTACAGGAAGAAAATTAGTTTGAGGAAGAATCCTATTGTCAACTTGGGGTGAACATTGAGGGGAAGCAGAGTTACCGCAATTACTGAGGCTTGTTAACAGCCTAAGATTGTATCCATCTGAACTCTGAGGACACCAGGAGTGTGGGATGGGTGCTCCTTTGTACCATTTAAGTAGCTATGGTCCTTCCCTTGAACAGCACAACAACCAGTTCAGAGATCCTGCAATAATGCAAATAGTAGTATCCCAGTCAATTAGGTCTCAGCAAGTTAGAAACTTTTAGAATTAGCACCTTCGTGGACTTTATAAAGCTAAGAAAACAGATTTGGAATGGGGACTTTGTCCAGAACTCTCTTAGGGACTCAGCTGGGACTAGAGCCTAATCACCTACACCCCAGTCTGCCATCCCTCTTGCATGCCCATTGCCCCTCAGCTGTGTTTCCTGATCCCCACCAGAAGGCAGACCAGCAAGTCAGGGTATAGAGGACAGTTTCCACCTGGGTAAGGGCCAAAAGCCAGGAGAGGGAGACAAGGGAGGAGGGAGAGGGAGGGAGGTAGAGAGGGGAAAGGAGGGTGGAGTAGGGAGAGGAAGAAAGAGAAAATGCAAATGTACGGGAGTGGGAACCCCCACCAGGGACTGCTGACCTCATCACTAGAACAAGAAGGGTCTGTGGGTGCATAGGTACTTAGTCCAGTCCTCAACTTACCTCCTGCTTAGTTTCTCTCACCACAGATTTTAACACTTTGAAAGAGCCCCCACTCAAATTCTCTTTGAGGTGCTCTGACTTAACCGTCACTTTAACTAAGACATCTGCCAGAGAGAGGAGAGAAGAAACCCCTCTCAACAAAGTGCCCCGACCTGACCTGAACCACACTCTTGTCTCTTGCATTTATGTTTGTGTTTACGCTAGGCTGGGGAATGGGTTCTCAGACAATGGCCCCAGGGCCATGCTGCTATTCAGGTTAAGCCTGGAAATTCCAAAACTTCCACAACCCAACTTGATGTTTCAGTACTTGAGCAACCCTTCCACGATCCTGCACAACAGGATGGCAGCCCCCTGTTGCCAATCCTTTCCACGTGCTGCTGTCCATAACCAGGGTTGAGATGAAAAGGCCATCAGTGGTAGAATTCTTCACCACTCAGCAGGGGAAGGAAACACTGGGGGTTTGTGCCTTGTGTCCTCGCCTTGCTTGGGATCAGGACTGCTGAGGGATTACCTGCGGCCCCACAGAGCAGGCCATGGGGTTGGGGGACAACCTGGTATTTGGTACTCTCCCCTTTCCAACCTGAAGGTGTGGCCTGGTGGTGGCCAGCTGGTGAAGGGTCCCGGACGGGTCAGAGGCTCAATCCTGACTTCCTCAGCACTTCCCCAATCCAGGGGATCCTCTTGGAGAGATCTGCTCTGCCAGGGGTCAGGTGAGGAGTCCAGGCTGTCTCCCATGGTCACCCTGTACAACATCTGAGCCATTTCTCTAGCTTTCTTTCCAAGGGCAGCTGCAGACCCCGACGCTGTCTTCTCCTTGCTTGGAAAGAACTGCGAGGACTTGGAGGGCTGTTCGGAAGGGGCTGGCAGTGGACAGTTCACCAAACCATCCAATACAGGTTGACTCTGCAATTTGGGCTTCCAGAAAGCAGTAGTGAGTAGGGCGTTTGTTAGACCCCTTCCTCCATTCCATGCCTTGCTTAGCTGTAGCCTTGGGGCTATGAAGGTTTCATCTATGAACAAAAACTCTTCTTCCCCATCAGGTATAAGGGAAAGGGGGGACAGATGCCCTTTAGGCCCTATGGCTTCCTCATCCCTCATCCCAGCAGTCCCCTGAACCTCTGCCCTTCTGCTTCCCAGACCCATGTGGGTGACACTCGGGTCTGAGATGGTTTCAGGCCGCCACTTTGGGGCCAGGCCAAAAGGAGGCTGCTCACTACCAGGGGATTCTCTGCTTGCAGGGGATTCCCTCCTTGCAGGGGATTCTCTCCTGGGCTCAGCAAAGACCGAGTCCTGGCCTCGGATACACTGCTGGGGGGCCTGGAGGCCAGTCTCCTGGAGAGTAGCATCACACGGACAGCCAGTCCCGTGTGCCAAACATCAGACTCCCAAAGTGTCTGCACACATGAGAGGCCTTCATTTCCTCAGTCGAGGAGACTCCCTGGACCATGACCTTGTCCTGGCTCTCGGCAGTCCTCACGGCCACAATCCAGGGATGTAAACGATAGTGTCTCTGTCGGGTCCGGGCCAGGTGGTCCAGCTGCACCGGATGTTTGGCAAGTGGCTGGACAGCTTCTGTGGCAACCAAAACTCCCCCAATGGGTCCCTCAGAACCACACGGCACCTTCGGCTCGGACTGAAACATACACTACTCTGATGTGTTGTGCCACCTCTGGGGAGGAAGGAATGAGGGGAAAGGGAGTAGGAAGGAACCAGGTGGCAGAAGACCCAGCTAACAAGTCAGAGAGAAGAGCACTATAAATGCAACCCTATTCACCCCAAGACAGAAGACCCACCTTGGGCTATGCTTAAGGGACAAAGCTACTGACTTCTCAGAAGGCTCTCAGCTCCTGTGTCACCACCTCTGGAAACTTCCCACCTACTTCCCCATGACTCCTCCCATCTCTGGTTGACCACAGTGCCCTGTGAGTCCTTGCACCCCGACAGTAGTCAGACACGGCATTTGTCATGTTGCATCTGGCCGTCGGCGTTTTGTCTCTAACACCCTCCTGTGAGCACCTGGTGCTAGAAGCTGGCCGCCTCCCAGGGGCTACTGCCCCACAGCGCACTCAGCTGCCTGCCGGATGCCCTGTGGTCCTGCAGTGCCCCCAGCCTCTGCTCCCGGGGAAGGAGGTGGAGATCGCAGGGGATGCGCGCTCGCTTCCCACACGGCCCCAGATGCGGGAAGGTGATGAGGGAAGCAGACTATCCAATCGGTGCTTTATCAGCGAGTAAGGCAATGCTGACACCTGGAATACCCGGCAAGGTCTCTAAGAGGCCCTTAAGGGGTCTTCTACCAGCCTGATGCAGCTTCTCACCTGCTGGGTTGCATGTGAGTCAACAAAGACTCCCCTCGGGCGCCTGGGTGGCTCAGTCGGTTAAGCGTCTGCCCTCAGCTCAGGTCATAATCCCAGGGTCCTGGGCTCAAGTCCCGAGTCTGGCTCCCTCCTCAGCAGAGAGCCTGCTTCTCCCCCACCCTCTGCCCCCCACTCCTGCTTGCTCTTACTCTCTAGTGCTCTCTCAAATAAATAAATAAAATCTTCTAAAAAACAAACAAAGACTCCCCTTATTCATCTACCATTGGCCTCTTCCTTTCCGCTGCCCCGTCATGTTCCCCTGCCCTGGAGCCTCTCACCGTGGCCTCAGTTCTCGGAGACCAGTGCCACGAACCCTGGCACCGAGCAGCTGTGAGCAAATAGGCAAGGGCCCAACATCTAGGTTCTGTGAGAGCCCCTCCCTACCCTGCAGCAAACCAGGTGTAAGCACTCCAGGATGAACCCCTAGACAGCCAGGCAGCGCTGAGGCGGAGCACCTGAAGAAAGCTGGCTACAGCCGGAGCTCCCTCAAGAGACTGGGAGTTTTATTGAATTCTGCAAAAGTTAGAACTGTCAAGTTTAAGCAGACATGGCAAGAAAATACTGTGACAGAGTACCTGCTTCTGGCACTCTGGGTGACTGGGACCTCTAAAGGACTCTCCCTCTACAGAACCGGATCATGAGTAGTGCCTATACCAAATTCCTCATTTGCGAGGAGGAGGGCCCTATGTACCCCTTCCCTACCTGATTCTCCAAAGAAAACCAGGAGGGAGTTCAAACAGAACTCTGCAGAGTTTGGATTGCAGCTCCAGGGCGTTCAGCAGAGAGGCCAGACATGCTGACCCGAGGATGGTTATGGACACGAAGGCCTGGGACAGCAGCAAGATGGGGACATGAGTCTGGGACTCCTGCCATGAGGAGAGCCCTGGGGGAGCTGGTGTGCTTCCAGCTTGGAGCCTATCAGCCTACAAACAAAAGCGCATCCTTGTTGAAAGCAAGCATTCCAGTTTAGGCCTAGAGCGGGGGTCCACAAACTATAGCCCGTAGGACAGGTCCAGCTGCTACCTGCTTTTGTAAATAAAGCTGTACTTGAATATAGCCAGCCCCATTCATTTACATGAGTGTTGGAAGTATTCTATAACCTGTCTTGCCCTATGCAGTAGCTACTAGATACATGTGGCCATTGAGAACATGAAATATGGCTTATGTGATGGAGGAACTGAATTTTTTAAATTTAACTTTAATTTTAATATAAATAGCCACATGTGGCTAATAGCTATCATTACTGAAGCATAGTTTAAGATCAAGCACTTCTAGCAAGAGACAAAAAAAAAAAAAAACAATTTATACTCAAAGACTTCTTGGAATTATCAGATAAAGATAGATATATAGGACAATGTTTAAAGAAATAAAGAACATAATCATGGGGTGCCCGAGTGGCTCAGTTGGTTAAACATCTGACTCTTGATTTCGGCTTGGGTCATGATCTCAGGGTTGTGAGATGGAGCCCTGTATCAGGCTCTGCGCTGGGCATGGAGCCTGCTTAACACTCTCTCCCTCTCCCCTGCCCCTCACACCCCCAAAAGAAAGAAAGACAGAAAGAGAGAGAGAGAGAAAGAAAGAAAGAAAGAAAGAAAGAAAGAAAGAAAGAAAGAAAGAAAGAAAGAAAGAAAGAAAGAAAAGCAGAAAGATATATTGGGAGGGGCGCCTGGGTGGCTCAGTTGTGTAAGTGGCTGACTCTTAATTTTGGCTCAGGTCATGATCTCAGGGTTGTGAGATGGAGTCCTGGGTCAGGCTCTGTGCTCAGCAGGGAGTCTGCTTGAGGTTCTCTGTCTCTGCCCCTCCCCCTACTCTTGCTCTCTCTCTAAAATAAAAAAATAAATCTTAAAAAAAGACATATTGGTAATAAATGGGCAGATCAAAAATAAGTGAACTTATAGAAATGAATAATTGAAATAAAATTCCATGACTACTGATGTCTGCAATGTACTTGAAATTCATCCACACAGTAAGATGAATAGATGGATAGATGGATGGATGGACGGATATGATAAAGTATGGTAAAGTGTCAATAGTAGAAGGCAGGTAGTGGGTATATGGCTATTTACAGCAAAGGTCTTTTAATTTGGTTGTATGTTTGAAAAATAATAGAATGTCAGAAAAAAAACTACTCCTGAACCAAATAAAGCACCTGTGATACAGCACAGAGACAAAGATGTGAAAATATGAGAGAAGTTAAGAGAGTCTTAGATATTTAGGGGCATCTGGCCGGCTCAGTCAGAAGAGCATGCAACTCTTGCTCTCAGGGTCATGAGTTTGAGCCCCACATAGATTGTAGAGATTAGTTAAAAAACAAGAGAGAGAGAGAGAGTCTTAGATATCTAATTGGAGCTCCAGAAGAAACAGGTAGACAATGGAGGAAAAGAAACATCTGAGCAAATGGTTACAAGTTTTCTTAAGCAGATGAAAAACATGCATCCACAGATCTAGGATACACAGTGTGGTAACTAAAGATGGCCATAAAAATTTTGCCACTCCACCACTGAAAGGTGGAGTCTAACCCTTCTCCCCTTGAACTTGGGCTGGCTGTGGTGACTTGCTTAATCACCTGCCTCAGGAGATGTGTAGATTGCCAGGGCTCAGCTTCCGGTAAAGTGAGCCCTTTGGAGGGCTGGATGGCCATTTCGGCATGTTCTTCAAGCATCTCCCCAGGGGAGGCCACTGCCCAGCTGGTCTGCGGCTTGGAGACTAACTAAGCAGCTATAGTAGCAAATGCCTTTGGCCCTGAGGGAGCTTCACTTCCAGGGGAAGAACCAGAGAATATGAAAGCCAGCACCTGGAAATAACTCAGAAGCAAAAGCATGCAAGGTGCCATCCAGTCTTCTTCCCTCAAGCAGGTTTGTTACCTCCGTGCTCTCTGTGCCATAGGAGAAGTTTGAAAATAAGTTCCCACTTCACCTTATGTATGAGGACCAGGCATTGCCACCCTAGAAATTGTCCCTGGGCTCAGGTCAGGAAGTACTCACTAAACTTCTAGAAGCTAGCTCTGCTCCAATCAGATGTGGAAAGAGAGCTTGACAAGCCAGCGAGCTCTGCAGAAAGTTTGGATTGCAGCCCAGGGTGTTCAGCAGAGAGGCCAGCAGCAACTTTGCTCTCTCCATGACTGGCTAAACCCTGGGGCATGGCTGGACTCAGGGAGCCAGGGGAGGGATCCACCTCCTAACTCATCTCCCTGCTGCCACTCTTATGGAATGGTCCATTCTGTGGAGTAATTTCTGTTCAGAAATACCACATCATTTCCAACTTCAAAACTCTCCAGAAGCCTGTCCTCATTCAAAATCCTGACACCTGAACAGGATCTGTAAGGCCTTTCATGATCTGGCAATTGTCTCTGGTCTCTTGGACCTGCGTCTCTCCAACTTGCTCATTCCTCTGCAGCTGCATGCCTTCCTTTCTGTTCTTAGAACATGTGAAGCTCATTCCCACCTCAGGGACGCAGCATTTCTGCTCCAACTTCCTGGGGCACTCTTATTCAAGTTCTTCATGCGGCTTCTCCCTCATTTCAGCCAGGTGTCTGCTCAAATATCACCTGAGGAATCTTTAACCACAGTCAAAAATAATCCCATCACTTTCTTCGGTTCTTCCTCATGGAACTTAGAGCTACCAGATATTCTTATGTTTAATGAAGGGATCATCACCCCCACTAGAAAATAAGCTGCATGGAAGAACAGACTCTGATTTTGTTCATTGCTGCATCCCCAGGGCTTAGAATAAAATAGTGCCCAGCAAATGGTAGCTGCTCACTAAATGCAGGCTGAGTACGTGAATAAGGGTCTGTCGACAATCTGACACTGTGTCCCTTGGATAGGACATAAGGACAGTAATCATAAGCCCAGTGGAGGGACCTACAGGGAGAGGTTACAACATAGGTCATACAAATCTCAGACCAAACATGTCCCTTGTTTCTGAGGATAATAACCAGAGTCCACTGGGCAGACACGGATGCAAAATAGGACAGTGGCTTTCAAACTCAAGTGAGCATCAGAAGCACCACATGGAGGCCTTGGAAAAGATTACTGGGCCCTACCTCCAAGCATTGATTTAGTAGGTCTGGGGTGGGGCCTGAGTGTTTGCATGTCTAACAAGTTTCCAGGTGATAACGATTCTGGTCTGGGTACCTCACTTTGAGAACCATCAGTGTAGGTCAAACTATATAATCACCTTGGTTCATTTCCGCCCAGAGAAGCCCAGGCGGAGACTTACTTGAAGAAAGCCAACATTCCTGCAGCTCCTTATACCACGTGGATGGTGATAGCTGATCTTTGCTCGTCACGTGCCATCCCTCCTCTCAACATCTTTGCTAACCTTTGCAGAAGGGACCCCTTACCCTCCTAGCTAAACTCTGCCAAACTCAAGCCTCACCTCCTCTGTGGAGCTCTCCATGACTACACTGGCTCATGATACCCGCCCCCCCACCTGTGCAGCTGCTCTTGGGGTTTAGACACTACATCCTCTTTCTAATCACTAACTTTCCTAATCACAACATGCTAGCCTCACTTCATCTCAGACCAGAAGCAGAAGGGCAAGCCCAGGTTTCGAGTGTTCCCTAGGTGGGCTCAGAACCATGGCCACAGAGCCTGCTGCTGTGTGCCCCTACTACCTGGGGGTGATGCCCAGCCTCAGGAACTCACAGCTCACTGAGTAGCTCTCAGGGGTGTCTAGGGAATCCCAGCACAGGATTTCATTCTGGTTCAGCTGGAGACAGAAGGAAAGCAGTGGAAAGTTCACTCTTCACCTCCAAAATGTCTAAATCCAGGCTTGCCAGAAATACAGCATGAGCAGCCTTCTCTTTAGTCCCTTCTCCTAGGGCCAACATAACAGATGTCAAAGGCAGAGTGTGTACCAGAAGCCGTGCAGTCAAAGGTCAGCCCCCCATAGAGCCACCAGGTGGCCAAGGAGGTGTTACTTGGTGGCTCTCAGCACCTTAGAATCTCCCGGGAAGTGTGTAAACATCCAAATGCCGAGCCCCCAAATTAAGTCAGGATCTCTGGGCAGGGCACCCAGGCCTCAGTATTTTTAAAACTCCTCAGGTAATTCCCACGTTTAGCCAAAGTTGAGAAAAGCTTCCATATTCTCTCCTAACTTCAGGCCCTTAGAAACGCCAGTGTAGACATGACAGAGTTCTCCATCTTACCTGGATCATTCATTTGGATGATGGTCCTAGTGCTTGGCTGTCCCAGGTTGCTCATCTCTGAGACACAACTCCCTTCAGGGATAAGAACACTTAAATAGAGATCCATTACCAGAACAGTGGGCTTCCCCTGAGGACCCAACCTCAAGATTTTATCTCTGCAGTTGAATAGTGTTGTCAGGTTTCAGTTTCTAAGAAGGCCAAGAACCATGCCCCCAGCTCTGACCCTTATGACAGAGTTTGGTTGGAGGCAACACTGTGTAGAAAGCAGGTGGAAGCTCCTCAGGGGACATAACAAGCTTAGCAGGGCTCTGATTTTAGTTCGTCGTGACTTCCTGCAGTTTGGGGGTAAAGATAGAAGTAGAAGACATCAGAATCAAAGAATGAATCCTGGTCTTAGCAGGGTCATGATTGGATGACCATCTCCTTGCTCATTTCCTCAAAGGCCAAAGTCCCAAAGTGTGGATGACACCATAGACTTCATACCCATTCTGTGAACACAGCTGACTTGTCTGTATGCTTACAGTGTCATCCTCCTGTTCTTCCAGAGCTCTTCTGCCTGGGTCACTGTTTCTTTGCCTGACGTGTTGGCCTAGCCTCTCCCACAGATGACAGGTGTCCTGAGGTCAGTGACTAAGCC
>NC_138378.1:69632999-69662599 GCF_054177405.1 Leptonychotes weddellii | reverse complement strand
CTGCACTGTGCAGTAAAGGGCAGGGTGCTCCATGACAGCTGGATGTAATCAGTACTGCGGGGGGGGGGGGGGATCATGCCAAAGCTAATGCAGTCACTATGCATTAGCTATCACTATCCCCCACCCCAACCCCGCCAGCCCTCACCAGAGGCTGAAAGCAGAGAATACAAACCTACAGACTCGTCCTCGCTTACTTCTCAGCAATCTCGTCACCCAGACTGGGCAGGGCTAAGGCTGGGGAATCCTCTGGAGTGAAAACAAGATGGATCTGCAAATTGACCAGAGAGGCCCTTGTGCCCCTTCCTCCCTGCCCAGTGCCCCTCGTCCATGAGCTCTCCTCGGAGACCCCTGGATACTCTCCTCTCCCACAGGAACATGCTAGCAGGAAACCAGGGGCATCAGCTGTTGGCACCTTTGTGTGATCTCAGCCCTTAGGTCACCTCTCCGACCATAACTGCCTGGGCTTCTGAATGGGACAGCACAACCTGAGCCGAAGGCAGATGCTTAACTGACTGAGCCACCCAGGTGCCCGTCATGGTCACACTTTTCCTGAGTTGAAGAGCTCCAGGCATGGGGAAACTCTGGAGGAGTTATGGGGATGGGAATGGGGTGAGGGATGCAAAGGCATCCTAGGACCTTGAAACTGTATCATCTAAGTGGATCTTGTCAGCTCAGGCTCTGCCCCCCTGAAAGGGTTGGCACTCCTCAGAGTTACGTCCTTTGTCACGGTCCCTCCTCCCTCCACACTTCGCTCAGGCTCATCTCTGTAGCATACAGCACTTCTACCACCATCCACGCCCCATATTCTCAACTCCTTAGCTCCACCCTGAGGTCCCTGAATACCATGCCTGAGTAGTGTGCTGGTTTCCACCTAACATGTAGATCCCCTTCCCCACACCTCTGCTCCTTCTTCCAGAGCTTGATTAACAGTACCCCCATCTACCCTGGTCTCACCAAGCCTCATGCCATGAGCCATCCTGGCCACCCGGGATTCTCCCTTGCTTTCCATAGCTGTTCTACCTACCTGACACCTGCTGTCTACACCCACATCCCCTCCATCCATTCTGCCATTGCCTTGCTTGGAGCCCTGGAACCCTCATTTGCTTATGGTAATGTTGTATGTCCAAAGTGACTTTGGGGAGCCCTTGTGTGTAGTTTTCCTGCTTAGAAAAGATTATTCAAAAATAATTTTGGTTTTTTAGGGCACCTGGGTGGCTCAGTCAGTTAAGCGTCTGCCTTTGGCTCAGATCATGATCCTGGGGTCCTGGGATCAAGCCCTGCATCGGGCTCCTTGCTCAGCGGGGAGCCTGCTTCTCTCTCTCCCACTCCCCCGGCTCATGTGCTCGCTCTCTCTCTCTGTCAAATAAATAAATAAATCTTTAAAATAAAAACTTTGGTTTTTAGAAATCAGTATAACTTTTATCATTATAAAAAACTTTCTCTTAGCTTTTTTAATATGAAGAATTTAATATAAAGAATCAGTAGCTAGGACTCAATTTGTTGACTATCGCCAATAATTGTCACTCTGAGAAATTCTATTGGGCAACATTTTCAGCAAGGAGAGCTTTTAAAGTCTCAGTGCTCTCAGGTGCCATTTTTATGTATATTCTATCTTAACCATGTTTAAGTGGCACATTGTTCATTCAGGGGCATTAAATACACTCATGTTGTTGTGCAACCACCACCACACCCACGCACAGAATTCTTTTCATCTTGCAAAGTTGATGAAAAAGCTGTACCCTTGAAACCCTAACTCCCCATTTCCTCCCTGTCTCTGCCCCTGGCGCCCTCCCTTCTACTCTCCGTCTCCAGGAGGTGGACTGCTTTAGGCACCTCCCATAAGTGCAATCATCTGAAGCCTGCTTGAACATCTCGAGCCTTTGACCTTGACCTCTCCTTTGCCTGAAATGCCCTCTCCTAACTTTCAGACTCCCACTCATCCCTTAAGATCCAGCACGTGTCCTCCTCTGAAGCATTCCTTGACTATCAAAGTCAAATTCATAACCTCCCTCCCACCCCTTGGCATTCCCCACTGACCTAGCAAATATTTCAGTTTGCACATACCTGCAATGATTTACTTACATAGAGCAACGTGAGGCCAGGGACCCCACCCCCACCCCGTGCCTTTTGTTCATCACGAAGGCCTCAATACCCTGCAGAGCCGGGCTCATTAACTGAACAATGCCCCCATCTCTCCCTCAGTTCCATCAGTCAAAGACCAACAGATGTCCTGCGATTCCCGGTACCACCTAGGACCTCTCTACTGCCTGGGCTCAAAACCTTTGTTTTCCATTTCATTAGGTGGGGAAAGAACAGTCCAGCTGCTTCCCAGGAATCCCTGCAATGTGCCCTAGTGGCCTACGAGGCTTCTTCCCCAACAAGCAGGACTGGTGACCAAAGTGTGGCCACTGGCCAAGATCTGTGTTCCATAGGGGAAGTCAGACAGGGTGCCCACAATCAACAGATGCTGCCAAAGTTGTGTGGCGCTACTTGTCTCTCCCAAGCTGGCCAAGATGAGAGCAGGCAAATGCCTGAGTGAGGCCTAGAGCGGCTCGGGTCGGCCCGCACCTGCTGGCTCCAGGGTGGCTCGTGGGCTCAGCTCATGCCACGGCCGTTGCCACCACTATCCCGCTCGTGGCCCAGCCCCGTGGACTCCTGGTGTCGGGCCGGTGGCTGAGCCATCTCCTGTGTCAGCAGCAAGGCTTGACCGCTTCTTCCAGCTTTCTATATGGCAATGCAGCGGTGTCCGTAAGACTGAACACTGGACAGAGGCAGCAGGTCTCAGATGACCCGTTCTGGAACCTGACCTTTCTCTCTGAGGGAACAGTCCTTGCCAGAACTTCAAGCCTCAGTGAAGATTTCTACTCAGGCCCAGCGTTGAAAGCGCAGACGACAGGCCTTCGTTGACTGGCTAAGAGAAATGCTTGGAAGTTGATGGTATTTCAGGTCAAGCGCTCCTGATTCTGGCTGGGGCAGAGGCTACTCTTTGCTGAAAGAGTAGCCAAAGATAGTCTGCATCAGACTTGCTGGGCAGAGAGGGGCTTGTTTGCTAACACACAGAGTCCTGGGCCCCACCCAGATAATCCCATCATCTGGTTCTGAACCTCTGGGGAATGGGGGTCCATCAGTCTCCCTAATTAACAAGCTCCCACCGGGCCCCCAGGTAATTTTTGTGCTCACTAAAGTTTGCAAAACATTGCCTGCCCAGTCCAATAGCAATAAATTCAGCATGCTTCACTTTCCTAGAGCAGGAAGAGAAAACTCATTTCTGTCCCAGGGTCCAGATTTCAGCAAAGTAAAAGAGTCACAATCATTAAACCACCTCCCCACGAGTGCAGTGGTCATGTATCTGTCTCCAAAAACCCTATGCAGAGGTGCATGGGTGGGTGTGGTGGAGGGTGGGCTTTGCCCTTGAAGGAGGTTAGAGAGGAAGATGCAAAGGAGGAGACAAGAGGAAGGTAATGAGAAAAGAAGGGGGTTTGTCTTTCAGACAAACCAAGAGCCCAAGAACTGTTGGCCTGTGGGATCACAGGAAAGATGAAGACTGATGAGGGGCCTGACTGAAATATAAAATCTCATGCCACAGCAGAGCTGGATCTCAAAAACATAATATTGAGTGAAAGGAAGCATCGCAGAAGAATCATACAGTAAGTTCCATTTATGTGAATTTTTAAAAACTAGCAGAAGCAAAATGCATATTGCATAGGAATGCATACATAGGCTGTAACATTGTAAAAAGCAATAAAGAAATGATGGCCCTGGAATCCAGACAGGTCCCCTGCACCACCTCAGTGAGACCGGGGATAACAGGGGACCTCAAAGGTACTGATCCCTTTCTAGTTCTTAAACAGGTGGTGGGCTGGTACTCAGATGTGGCGACATGTACCTGATGCATATCATTTTGCATGGATGACATATGAAGGTTTTTAAACATAATATGAAATAATGAGCAGCACGAATATAAACATGACTTGCTCATCAAATTCTGAGATACTAGGAAAAGGTGGTCCCTTCTAGGATTTGTGGCAGGTATGGCTTGAGAGAATAAAAGGAAGACCCATTCACCAAGGGACTTGTGCAGCACTTGTTACTGACTGATCTTGCCTCCGGGACAGGACTGGGTACGTAAATGAGGTCTTGGGCACTTGATCGAGAGAGGAAATACAGTGTCCAGAGCCACAGGGCATGGGCTGAGAGCCAGGCAGCAGAGCCAGGTCCTGGCGGGAGGGGGACATGCCAGGGTCAGCAAATCCAAAAGGGCCAAAATGGGAAGAAGGAACTCAGACCAGAATCCAAGCAAGTGGGACCAGAGGAGGGGGAACGGGAGGGGGGTAATCCAAAGGGGCCAGCCTATAGGAATTCTCCGAGCTGGATTTGGGCCCCCTCTGGACTAAGGGCGACCTGGTCTGTGGCAAACTTCTGGAAGCAGACATGACAGGAAGGTGGATGTCAGCCCCAGAGGTGACACCAGTAGACAGAGCCACAGATGGCCAAGAGCAGCCCCCCTGAGGCAGAACCTGAGGTGGCCCCATTAACCCCACCCCACCCACCCCCCAGGGACATAAGCAGCCTTAGAAGCAACCTGTCCACTTTCTGGCTCAATGTAGAAATCCTTTCTCCATCCTGTCACAAATTCCCAAGCTCTGACTATTCTAGAGGCTCAGGACCTCTGGAGGGTTCTGTTCCATTGTAAATAGTCATGCTCTCTTATCAAATTCTTTGTTCAGAGCTGAATTTCAGCCTCCTTGTCATATTTCCCCAATTGTGTCATCTCTGCTTTCAGGAGCCTGCAAATTAGCCAAGTCCCTCTTACACCCACCAGGTTAGCAGGACTATGGGTTCTGGTCAATAAGCAGAACAAGGTCCACCAGGGGGATGGTGCGGTTGACACAGAGATGGGCCATCCTGACTGCCTCTCAAAAAAGGACTTGCTGCAGTCAGCACACAGCCTTCAGCTGGTTGGGGCTGGCCGAGAGCTGCCTCACCAAAACCACTGGTCACGGGCAGGGTGTCTAAAAGCAGGCCACTGGGACGCCTGGATGGCTAGTTGGTTAAGCGTCTGCCTTTGGCTCAGGTCATGATTCCGGGGTCCTGGGATCGAGTCCTGCATGGGGCTCCTTGCTCGGCAGGGAGCCTGCTTCTCCCTCTGCTTGTGCTCTCTCTTTCTCTGACAAATAAATAAATAAAATCTTTAAAAGAAAAAAAAGCTGGCCACGGCACTCCCCCACCAGCCACTCTAATGGGCCACATATGCCCGTGGGCTCAGGACTTCCTCTCAGCATCACCACCCTCTGTGCCCAATCCTGCTGGGCCAGTTTGGAAGGGGGCCAGGAGCCCA
Source organism: Leptonychotes weddellii (assembly GCF_054177405.1). Lineage (NCBI taxonomy): Eukaryota > Metazoa > Chordata > Mammalia > Carnivora > Phocidae > Leptonychotes > Leptonychotes weddellii. Next base: position 69,657,261 of record NC_138378.1, on the reverse strand, counting down.
GAAATGCTGGCAACTCCTAGAAGCTGGAAAAGGTAAGAAAATGGGTTCTCTCCTTGTGCCTCCAAAAAAGGAATGGGGCCTTCCTGACACCTTGATTTTAGCCCAATGAGAGCCACTTTGGCTCTTCACCTTCACAGGTGTTTATCCCTAATGAATGTCCTGCTCGCCAAACCCCAGCTCAGCACCTGCTTCCAGAGAGCCCTATCTGCTACAGAAGGGAGTCTTTACAACAGACTAAATCAAAGAGGTGGTGGTTTTGGACCCTCTACCAAAGAAAAAAAAAAATGGTGTTTTCATTTTCAGATACCTTATTCTCTGCAGCCTTTGCCAAGAGTCTGAGGTTTCCCTAAGAGCTCCTTCAAAGCAAACAGGCAAGGATTTTATTTAGGAGAGAATCCTCTGCAACTCTCCAACCTGAGCAGGTTGTTCCAGTGAAGAGTTCAGAATGGGCCAGACTGCAAACATGCTCAGCTCCCTGCCCCTGGGTGGGGTTGGAAAAGCCATCACCCTCTTCTACTCTTTGGTGCCAGTATGGGATTTACTAGCGCAAACCAGCAGAACAACCTGGCAGTTTCCACTTACTTGGAAAGGGTTTCCTTTCAAGTTCAATTCCTTTCCCAGTCCCAGAATTCTCAAAAGCCACAGCTCCCTCGTTCTCCCTCCTCTGGACCCATAGTACTAATTGTTCTTGCCCCATTTTATGCAATTAATTATGCACCGTTGTAGGACAATTCTCAGGCTGCTGGCTGGTCAGCTCATTTACTTATCCCTTGGATTATTATTTTCTACTAATAACAAAACAGCAACCAGCTAGGAGCTCCTCCTCCAGATATTTTTGTAGGAAGAAGACTATGCCAGGCTTCCTCCTAGCATGGCTGTTGGGTTAAATTACAAGGAATGATTTCTAATCCTTCCTTTAATTTTAAGATTTTAGTTAGATGCCCAACCGACTAAGCCACCTATGTGCCCCTCTAATCCTTTCTTTTAGGTGACTTTTATTATCACCATCTCTTTTTTTATTATATTTAAAAAGAAATTCATTATATCAGTTTCCTATTGCTGCTGTAGCAAACTACTACAACCTCAGTGGATTAAAACAATCCAAATTTATCATCTTTTAGTTTTGTAGGTCAGAAGTCCAAAGTGGCTCTCATTGGGCTAAAATCAAGATGTCAGGAAGGCCCCATTCTTTTTTTGGAGGCTCAAGAAGAGAACCCATTTTCTTACCTTTTCCAGCTTCTAGGAGTTGCCAGCATTTCTGGGCTCCTGGCCCCCTTCCATCTGCAATGCCTGATGGAGTCTTTCTCATAGGGCACCATTCTCCTGTGCCTGCCCCGCCCCCCTCCACATTTAAAGACCGCTGTGATTACATTGGGTCCACCTGGATCATCTAGGATAATCTCCCTTTCTCCGGGTCAGTTGTTTAACATCAGCTTCAACTTAATTCCCTTTTGTCATGTAACCTTACATATTCACAGACTCTGGGGATTAGGACGCATATATTTCCTTAATAATACACATATATTTCCATGCTATTTAATATTTTGCTATATTCCATTTTGTAATGGCTATCTAGGATTCTACAATGTGGATATACTATAATTTATTTAACTTAGTTAATTCTCTGTTGTAAGACACATAATTTATCACTAACTTTTTTTTATAGCTAATAGCCCTGTGGCAAATATTCCTAAAGCTACATCTTTATACACATTCTTAGGATTCATTTCCTAAAGGTACCCCAAAGGCTGGGGGTACCAGTCATCATTTGTCCTGCAAAGTGGGATATTTTTGAGAATGGAAAGGGGTCAATCTTAAAAACTAACAGTAACTGGTAACTGACAATAAGCCAGACCTGACATGGGCAGGATATATATTGCCCACCTGGCCTCCTGAAATGTTTCACGGATTGCCCATCCCCCCAGCAGCCCCCAAGTACCCTTGCTCTGAGACCTTGCCAACAGTGCCAGTCCTCGTCCGGCCCCCAGTCGCATCTTCCTAAAACTGAGAACCACACAGCGGCAAATGCCCTTGTGACTCTCTCCAGACCGGTGGCCGTGGCAGGCCTGTTTCTTGCGGCAGGGGGAGGACAGCGAAGTCATTCTTGGCCCTCACTGCCAATGATTTTACCTTAGGTGAGTCTATCGTGGCTTCTGATGGAGGCACAGACTGCATCAGCTTCAAGGCAGTGGTGACCGACCTCCCCTCCCTATACAAAGGTGCGGGGACAGGTTCAGCTAGAAGAGGCACCTTCCCACAGAGCTCCCCCCAAGCCCAGGCAGGTGTCCCGGGGGAGCCCTACAACAAGACGTAATACGTCTTGAATTTGCTGAGCAAATTCACCGGACAAACTTGCCTGAGCAAGAGACACTGACCCTGAAGAGCCAAGGGCAAGAGCTCGAAGCTGCAGTCAGACAGTTTCCTACACCGAGAGTGTTTCAAGGACCAAGTCACACTTTCTCATCAGAGCACTTCCTTTTGCATAGAACCCTCTGAAACCATCAACTGTCAAGAACACACCCAAATAAGGCAGCTGCTGAAACCACAAAAACTAAAAGACTAAATTCATTGTGAAGATGTTTCCTAACACTCAAGTGGGCACTTTTTTTTTCTTTTTTGTATTTGCTTGTTTTGTTTTTAATTTTAGTAGAGGTTATTTGAATCAGGCCACCAAGACAAGCAAATGCTCTCTGGGCAAAGACCCAGGCCCATGCACCAGGCTGCCTCACTGGGCTTCAGGAGACCGAAAACGGGCATCCTGAATGCGAACATGGAGACAAGATAGCAGGTCCTCAGACTTCTTGCCTCAGACATTTCTGACCTTTTGAGTCCAATAACCCAGAGGCCACTCAGGAGACGTTTGACTCATTCTTGTTGACTCGGGCTGGAAAAGCAAACCTAAATGGGCCCCAGTAGCAATCTAGTTTTGGAGCAGTTTCACTTGTAAGCAACTGGCTGGCTGCCTAGAGAGAATGTAAGCCTTCGGAAACAAGAACAAAAAAATGTTCCAGGTGACATTTAGTAAGCATACCTGCACACGGTGCTCTGTTGTCAAGCTGGAAAATGAGCAGAACACCCCAGCAAACGGTGCTCTGTTCATGAAATGAGCAAGAGGCCGAGCCGGCTAGCCTGGAACGGGGACTGGCCGGTCACCGGATGTCTAAAGCTGGGGCATTCTCTCCGAAAGAACTGCTCTTCTTAAATGTCAACTCTGATGTCTTAGTGCAGATGTTCAGTTGGAGATCTAGACTGTTTGATACAAGCAAAAGCAGAGTTGCGGGATCACCCATCAGCCACAAAAGGGAGCCCCAACAATTTGGAGGAAGAAAACATTGGGCCAGAAGGTGAAGTGTGTTGGATTCCTCATGTCAAAAATCAGCTTCTGTATTCAGAAGAATGGGAGCCAGAAGGTCCTGAATCCAAACCTAGAGCATGGCCTCCCACATGCTCTGTGGGCCTTGGGCAGGTGGATTTCTTGTCTTCTCTATTTTTAAGATTGATTTATTATTTTAGAGAGACAGCACACGCGCATGCGCATGAGCACAAGCTCCGGGAGGGAGGGGCAGAGGGAGAGGGAGAGAGAGAATCACAAGCCGACTCTGCACTGAGCGCGGAGCCCGACTCGAGGCTCCATTCTAAGACCCTGAGATCATGACCTGAGGCGAAATCAAGAGTCAGTCACCTAACAGCCTGAGCCACCCAGGTGCCCCCACCAGCGGAGTTCTATAGAGAGAGCTTTGGATGCTAAAGACAGGGCTACCTAGCAAAGGGATAAATGTTCCATCTATTCTTAGATCCTAGGCCCCGGACCCCTCAATTACCATATGTGTGTCATCTGCTGTAGCTGCTTACGCTGGTAAGACAGCGCCTGGCACATAATAAGAGTGCAATAAATATTTGTTGAATGAGTGAATGAGTCTTAAAGTTAGGGTTGACGCAAACACCAAACAGCCTGTCTTTCACCAGGCAGATGGGGACTCACCTGAGAGGTATGCGGGACAGGAGCAGGGTTTGGAGTGGCTTGGGGGATCCGGTGGGGTGGGGAGAGTGCCAAGATCCACGGCTTGTGGCCCCACAGTTGCAGACAGCACGGGCGGGCACAGCTCAGGGGCTTGCTCGTTGCTCACGTCCCTCCTGGTTTGACAGCAGCCCTCGCCAAACCCTGGCAGAGAACAGCCTGATTAGAACTGGAAAAGTCTAGAGGACTTATTTGACTGATGAGCAAACTGAGGTCCGGAGAGGCTTATGTGGCAGAGCTGGGGTTCACGCTCAGGTCTATCTGACACCCAGTCAACTCTTCTTTCTAAAATGCAACACTGCCGTCCCAACAGTGGGAGGAAAGAGTCTCGGGAAATCTGCTCTCTAAACCTTTAACCTGTGGATACTCTGAAGGTAGAAAGCAGACTCTAAACAATATTTCCTCTGAATTTTTACAACTCTCTATCAAATGACAACTCTGGACTTTCTATAACAGCATTGTTCAACAGAGCTTTCTAAAACGATGGAAATACTCTATTTCTGTGCTGTCCGATACAGGAACCCCTCGTCACATGGGTCTAGTGAGCATTTGTGGCTAGCATGAGTGAGGAAGTGAATTTTCTATTTTAAATTTGATGTCACTTAATTTACATTTAGGTATAAATTGCTGTATGTGGCTAGTGGCTACTGCTTTCGGACAGTACCATTCTAGAAGCTTGTATATAGAAGTCTTACTCTGGACTATGAAGAGGAGGGGCAGCTGGGAAGGAGAGATGGGGTGGGGAGAGCTGGGGGGAGAAAGAGAGAGAGACACACACACACAAACAGGGAGAGGGAGAGAAGGAAAAGGGGAGGGGGGCGAGCGGGGGTGGAGAGGGAGAGAGAGGGAGGGAGGGAGAGAGACAGTGTGTGTGCCTGTCCTGGTTGTAATTTCTCCTAACAGCCACAAGATGACACCATTGCTCAGACTCTCTGCTCTGAAAAGCAAATCCCGCTGGTTTGGGATTCCCAGCTCTCCTCCCTCTCTTCCTCCGTCTCGGTCCATCTGTCTGTCTTGGGTCTTTCTTCTTCCCTCCCACCTCTTCTTCCCTCCTCCTCTCCCCTCCCCCAACCTTCTTCTTCAATCCTGACTTCATGACTCTCTGGTGGCCTTGAGCAAGACGATAGCAGACGACTTGTGCGAAGCTGGGAGCAACAAGGATCCCCTGAGATTGATACTTGGCTACAGGAAGGGCAGTGCTTGGCTCATTGGCCATGATGGGAAAGGCACTCTGGATCCTGCTGTAACTGCCCTGGACCCTGCCTGCGTCTTAGGAGGCCTTCAGAGACAAATCTTGTTCACTCGCTCTGACCCATACCACTTTCTCCCCACCAGCTGCCCCCCCCAACACACACACACACATCTTGGAAGCTCCTGCCCTCGGATCCGGTCCCAGAGGTCATCATCGGAATGTCTCCAGAGAAACTATAAATGCAGAGAGAATGTCCCCTAGTGAGGGTTCTGAGGTCTCCTTTGTTATTTTAGCCTAAGGACAAAGCAGCCAGTGCCTGGGGATGGTGGGTGGAGCTTGCAGTATTTTTCTAAGATTTTTGCAGTTGGGGAATCAGTCCCCAGGGACGGGGCAGGGCTGCGGGCTAATTCCAGTACAGTAGGATCAGGGCTCTGAAAACACAGAGGAAACTTCAAAGCTCTTCCGGGCATCTGAATGGGAAGGGGCCCTGCGGAAGGTGGATGTCAGCTTTGCAGGAACCGCCCTCTTGCTCTGAGCTGGGCCTGCCGCTCTTCAAACACCTCCAGACTGTCCCCGCTCAGCCTCAGCAGACTCAGGATTCACCAGGGCCCTGAAGGCAAACACAAGGAGGGCAGGGCCCCGCAAGTTGGGGTCTGGCTCTAACTGTTCTCTGGCCTTAAGAGCTGAGGCCGATTTCATCTCTGCAAACTGAGACTGTCACTGCAGAAACACCCACACCAGTCCTGCCTCCTCCCCAAACCTGGCTGAACTCTGACACAGCTCCTTTGCAGGGAGTGATCAGAATTATGAATGCCAGAAGGTCATTTGAGGTAATAATTAGGACAATCATTAATTTCTGAGGTCTAAGTGACTCATTTATCCCTGATATGCACAGGGATCAAAGGAGGTATTTATAGCTTAGAAACAAACCTCCCATTCTTTCCCTTGCTATAATAAATAATAAAAAGCTCCCAGGCCTCCTTCCTTACCCATCTCTTTCTTGCTGGTCCTTTCTTAACTGTCCCCATACAAAAACCAACCCGCCTCTCCCTTCTCTCTACTCTTGCTCTTTCCTCTTTAAGAGCCACCACAGGTCCAGCTACTCCACCCGGCTCTGAGAGTCTTGGCTGCAGCCCTGCTGTGGAGTCAGTGGGGCTGATCCCTCTGTCCCCAGGGAGGCATCGGGTGGGCTCTCCTTGGAAACTTACCTCATCTTTGCCTCCGTATGTAGATCAGTGCTAGATTCAGACTGCCTGGGCAGGCTACCAACCTGGCCCTGTCAACTTATTAGCTGTGTGATCTTGGGCAAGTTATTTAACCTTGTCAAGCCTCAGTTCCCCAATCTGTGAAATAGAGATGATAATCGCCTCTAAGGCTGGCTTAGGAGAATTACAGAAAATATATAAAATGCCTAGCACAGAGCCTGGTACAAAATAATGTCAACTACATTTGTCAATACCTCAAAATCCGTATTTTATTTTCAAGAACTTGTAGCAGCTATGCAAACTGTATCTTTCATGTTCTGTTGTGGCCTCTAAGAGATGAAGTGAGGATGCACGGAGCCCCAGGGGGGGCCCAGAGTGCCCCCCTGTAACAGGAATCTGATCGTTGTATGTCTGTATGCAGGGGCGGGGTTCTTCAGCCTTAAGGATATTGTGAGATGGGCCCAGGTCAGTTTCTCAACCTCTGCACTATTGACATTTTGGTCGAGGTAATCTTCTGTTGTGAGGTGTCATCCTATGCATTTTAGAATGTTTAGCAGCATCTCAGGCCTCTTCTCTCTCGTGCCAGTAGTAGCCTTCTAGTCGTGACAATCAGAAATGTCTTAGACATCACATGTGCCCTGGGAGGCAAAATTGCCCTTGGTTGAGAACCACTGGTCTAGGCAGATGGGCAAGTGTGGAGACCTCCCCGCAGGTACCCGGTGGAGCTAAGGTGAGGAGACAGGAAGGAGCACAAGCAGAGAAGAGACTCACCTGCCCAAGACAGTGCTCAGGCCGACATTCAGGGTTGAGGACAGAGGTTAGCCTTGGAAGATGAACACCCCCATGGTTTTCCCTAGTAAGAATGGGCCTGGCTTATTCAGGACACAGTGCCCTGCTTGGATGTGTACCTCTGGATTGCCCACAGTCAGAACTCAGATACATAACCCTGTCCAGTCCCAGGAGCTCTGGCCAAGCAACAGTGCCCCAGAGGCCCAGAATGCTCACTGAATAGACATTGGGTCAATTCTCATCTTCGGGCTGAGCACCACCTGAGTGTGACTCCCTACTCTGCTACTCACTCACCGTGTGACCTTGGGCAAATTGCTCAACATCTCTGGGCCTTAGGATCTGTATCTGTAAAATGACAACAACAAGAGCATTTACCTCATAGGGTCATTAGGAGGATTAAATGACTTAATATTTGTGAAGTACTTAGAACAGAATCTGGCACATGGCAAGTACTCAGTATTTGTTACTAAGTCCAAACCCAAAAGGAAGCCACTACAGACCAGGAGACAGGGGCCTCTCTAAGTCAGAAGTTGTCCTGCTGTGACGTCAGGCCCAGCAGCTGCGTTTCTGTGGGCGTCTGGCCATCTGCACCAGGGCTGAAGGGGTTGTGAATCCCTGGGGCATCCCCGCCCCACAGAGGTGGTTGCTCTTAAAGTTAAGTTCCTTTGACCAGACCAAAAACTCAGTGCGGAGGGCTTCAAAACTTCCCATTTGACAGCCCCTGGGGATTTCTTTGATTTGAGAGTGTTGGAGGGAAAACCTTTTCCTCTACCAACTTAGGTTTGAGGGGTGGGAGTAGGGAGCAGATTAATAGGAGAAAAGATGATGTGTGTGCACACACTGAGTGCAGGAGCACCGAGTAATGGGTAACTCACTGAAAAATGAGAGGTAAGGGTGTATATACCAATTTAACAAAAGGGGGTGGGGGTTAGAGCTTCAAAGGACAGAAGGTTCTGATGAGGCTGGCTTATACAAATTTCTTTGGGAATGTCCCTGTGCCCCACATCAGTGCCTCCCTGACTGAGGCCTCCCTGGAGGGGTGGGGATGGTAGCTGGTTCTCAGAAAGCTCTATGCTAGTCAGATAAGGGAAAGTCCAGATGAGGTTTCTGTGCATCAGCTGTTGAGTTATTGGTCCCTTCAAGGGAAGTACCTGGGGAGGGAAAAGGAGTGAGGGAAGGAATCAGGGTGAGTGGATGTGGCCTTTTGGGAGCGCTAAAGCTTCTGCCTATCAGAGGAGGCAAAACCCTAGTCAGGAAGCCTCCCCAAACACAAGCAGGAAAAGCCACTCAAAATTGGCAACTGCACTGTGTTATCTATCACTAGGCAACAAATTACCCTAAAACATCATGGCTTAAACAATAAACGCTTATCAACTCTAACAGTATCCAAGAGTCAGGAACTTGGAAGCAGCTTAGCTGGGTGCTTCTGGCACAAGGTCTCTCAGGAGGTTGTGATCAATATGTCAAGTGGGGCTGCTGTCATCCGAAGGCTTGGCTGGGGCTGTAGGATCTGCATCTAAGATGCCTCCTCTCATGGTGTTGGCAGGAGACCTCAGTTACTCACTGCATGAACCTGTGATAGGGCTGCTTGTGTGTCTTTATGACATGGCACTAGCTTCCTCCAGAGTGAGCAGCCCAAGACAGAAAGGAATGTGTACCTCTGGATTGTACTGTACCTCTGATTGTACAGGAATGTACTGTCACTTCCATTGTATTCTGTTGATCATACAGATCAACCCTGATGCAATGTGGGACACTACACCCACCCACAAGGCCATGACAACCAGGAGATGGGGATCATTGGGCGCCATCTTAGAGGCCATCTACCCCACCGCCCCAGAAGAAGGTTCACCTGGGCACTGGCCCAGATGTCAGCCCAGCTTAGGTACACCCTTCCAGAAGCCTCTCAGATGAAAATCCAGTACACTAGGTTGGGATTTGGTGCTGCTACCCCCTGCCTTACTCTGCCTCCTCACTGAAAAGCATCCCCACTCAGAATTGGGTCACGAGTCATCCCCATGGTGGAGCAAAGACTACATGCAAGACACTGGGTGGGAGATACACAGGGCTCATGGGCCCCTCTCTGAGTCAAGACTGGGAAATAAAGCCTTCACATGAAAATAATGATGATGATGATAATAATAATAAGGAAACATGCAATTTTTTAATTATAAGGTGTTGGCCCAAGATTATAGAGGAGGAGACATGATGGGGCTGAGGCAGTTCTACATTCAGGGAGGAGATAGGACATGAGTTTGGTCCTGTCACCCGAGACCCTTCCTGAGTCCCAAGCCAAGATATGGGTAACTACTGATAGTTTCCCACTGCTTCCTGCTGTTTCATGCCTCCCAGCTACTGCATATGCTCTTCCCTCCAGCAGGAATACCTTTCCCCCAATCTTCCCCTTATTAACTCCATTTCTCCTTTCAGACTCAGCTTAAGGAGCACTGTCTGCAATAAGCCATTCCTGATACCCTCTCATCTGATGTAGCTGTCCTCCTCTGTGGTCTCAAAGCATCCTTACCTCCCACAGATCTCTACCATGCTTGACCCCACTCACCGCTTGCTCCCTGCTAGACTTGAATCATCTTGAGGGCAGGAAACAATGTCAGATTCATATCATATGGTGCCTAGCACAGTGCCTCACGCATATTCATACTGAATATAGGTTTGTAAAAGGAAAGGAGGGTGGGCAAGAGGAAGAGAGAGGAGGAGGATGGGCTCAGGAGATAGCAATAACGCATCATCTTTCCTCCTCCCCTTCACTCCCAAGAGTGGGGCTTCAAGCAATATCAGAGCTGTTGGCCAGCACCACTCTCCTCTGTCCCTCCACAGCCCAACCAAGGTAAGCTGGACAGTTCTAGTCTCTATCATACAACACGTTGTTTGAGAAATAGCTTTCAGTATTGAAGGCTTGCAAAAAGGGAGGAGCTGCAGGAGTATTTGCTCCCAGGATTATCTTGACCTTACTGGAGGAGCTTGAGACTATCCACAGGTGGAAAGCACCTCATGGTGACAATCCCTGGTGACCCACCAGGTTCTCTGAGAGCAGCCAGCAGTGCTTCCAGGAGGTGAATGTCTGTGATTAAGTGACTCGAGGCCATAAGAGCGTGACCCCAGAATGAGATCAGCTGTTGGAGAGAATCACAGGGGACTGAAGGTTTGGGGACACCTGACATCCCCTGGAGTAGCCCAAGGCCATTCTCTGGCCCCACTCTACCTAGACCCCTAAGTGATAACTCTCTCTGCTTCCCCTGGGCACATTCCAGTTATTCATAGCCACTCCCTCACATGCTCTTTCCACATGCATCAGGTTAATATTTTAAATATTAACTGATGTTCTGTTTTGGTTTTCTGTTTGCTGAAACACCATGTGCTGAGAATGAATTAGCCATACTCCTTGGTTCAAGGCACACCATCTTTATTAGCATATGCAGGGCTCACTTTTATTTTACTTTTTTTTTCTCCCCTTTGTCCCATCCCCAGCCTCATTTTTCTCCTCTTACCATTGCTGTCACTCTGTGTCCTGCCAATCCATATTACTATTTGTATCCAGACCCAGTATTGGTATTATTTTGTGTGTATTTTTTTAAAATACACTGAAGCAGTCTTTATATATATATATATCATTCTCTTCTCACTCTTGTTCAGTCAAGATGATGAGATTTTGAGATGGCTCCAAGTTGATATGAGTAAACATGGACCAGAGCATTTCTTTTATCTGTTGAATAGTACTCATCATTTCATATAACATTTTATTTATCTGCTTTCCCATTAATAAATTTCTAGGCATTTCCAAATCCTATTACAAATGATTCTATAAGAACATATGCACATGTGTTTCTGTGGGGCCTTGGGCAAGAGTTTCTCTGGCTCAGCCTCCAGGAGAGCCGGGTTCTAGATCTACCTGTATTGGTTCACTTAACAGTTCCAAACCACTTCCCAGAGAGTGATACCAGTTAACATTCCCGTGAGACTTTGTTTTCCTTTACCTTTGGCAGCACTTGATATTATCCAACCTTTTAATATTTGCCAATGTGATGTATATAAGACCTATATCTACACTGTAACCAAATTTTCCCCATTTTTTCCTTTCCATCCCCATCTGTTGTTTCCCCATTCAGTGTCAGGTTCTCACTCCCTCAGGGAAGGGAGGTAATGACCAAAAGCAGAAGATGGGGAGGAGGGACGAGTGTTTCCTTCTGGCTTTTGAGTTTCAAAATCCTAGACTCAGTGGAGGACCAAGAAGGATTCATAGCACAGAAAAGGGATTTCGGGGGAAAACATCATGAAAAGGAGAGAAAAAACAGGCACCCCCTTTGGCCCAGCCCCACCTGAACAACAGGGAGTGTGCTGGGTGAGGAAGAGTGTTGGAAGGAAAGTTCCTATGGGTTGGGTTGCGGATCAGAACATTGATGGCTGAGTCAGGTATCATAAACACAGCAAGTGAGCCAGGTTTATGATCAATGGGGCATGGCGGGGACTGTGTTTCCCTGGATGCCACCTTCCTCTAACACTTCGCAACTCTGGCTGCAATATGGAGGTCTACCCTCGTGTTACCAGATCTTTCCATTTTTTCAAGAGAATCCAAAACCAGATTTTTTTATGGGGAAGCTCCCCTTAAAAAAATGTTACTATGGAAAACTTCAAACATATTTAAAAATAAACAAATTAGTTTAATGAACTTCCTTGTACTTATCATCAAGTTTCCATAATGGCCAATTTTGTTTCATCTATAACCCTACCCACTTCCCCCATCTTCAATTATTTTGCAGTAAATCCTAGACACACCATTTTCTTTGTATAGATAAGGACTCATGTTTCTAACTATAACACAATATCATAACTAAACAAAACCCCAATAATTTCACATCAAATAATAGCCTGTCATTGTGAAAATTCACAATTTTCTCATGAAGGTCATAAATGTTTATTTTCTATTACTTTATTTTTTACAGTTTGTTTGAAACAGGATCCAAAGTGCATGCATTGCAAGTGATTGGTGTTTTTGTTTCTTTTCATCTACAGGTTTGATCATCTTTTTGTCCCTTGCAATGTATTTGTTAAAGAAGCCAAGTCTTTTGTCATACAATTTCCTACAGTCTGGGTTTTGCTGGGGTCATTTAACGTGCTTCTTTGTTTTCTGCACTTCCTGCTAACTGGTAGTTGGATCTAAAAGCTAAAGCTCTACTTCAAAAAAAAAAAAAATGTTCATAATCTTTTCAAAAGAATCTTTAAATACTGTCTGAGCCAGAGAAAATACCTGCTGGACTGGATTTGACCTGTGTGCTACTAATTTGCCTCCTCTGGCTTAGATGTTAGTGATCACGGATAAAAGGATTCAGGGGTCTCTGTGCTGAGCCGAGCCCCAAGGAAAGAGCAACATCCCAAATGAACGTGTAGGATCTGCGAACAGCAGGCCCTGTGCCTCACTTTCCAGAGAGAATCCCAGTCAGAGAGGTAGCAAAACTCCAGAGACGGGAGGAGGGTGTGCAGCTGGTTGAGGCCTGGCGGAGGGATTTTGCCAGCACTCAGGCGCAGCACAGAGGTAGAGAGATGCCTGGTCCTGAGGGACCTTGCATCTCCACAGCAACGAAGGAGCATCTGCCCTGCTCCACCCCCATGCCACGGGAAGTCCTCCAGAACTAGACAACCCAGGGAAGAGGGGGCGAATTCCAAATGGCTAGGTTGAAGATCGGGATTCCTTGATTGGAATGGGAGCCTGTATTAGAAGTCCAGTTGTATTAAGGAAAACAGAGAAGTTTAGGTTTCTTCGACCCTTGAGTTTGCAGACTGAGGTTTGTACCCACCACACATGGGAGCCTCTGGGGACCCATTAAAAACCCCCTTGCAACACACCTCAGAGCCGAGCATTTGGGGGCAGTGGTCTCTTTTCTGTGAGAGAACTGGACAGAGGAGAACGCTCAGAGACCACTATTGATTCTGGAAATTCTCCTTTCCTTCCGTTTGATTTTGATGGAAATATTCATCTAACTTTCTGGATTTTGTCTTTTTAAGAAACATTTGAGTGCGCTTCATAATTAATTTACTAATGGATTGTATTTTTCAATCTGAACTGAGGCTTTTGTTTTTAGAAGAATTATGACTACATTCATTTACCATTATGTTTAGTCATTTCCTGGGTTCATATTTTGTTTCAATTTTTATATTTCCTTGCCTCTTTTCCATTATGTCTGTTTATTTGTACCTTGCAAGTAAGTATGTATGGTAAGTCATATTTTTTTCCAGCAGTAATGGGCAATTAACTTAATGAAAAAAAAAATCAAACTTATAGAAAGTGAGATCAGACCTGTAGTTACCAGAGGTGGGATGTGAGGGTGGGGGAGTTGGAGGAAGGTGGTCAAAAGGTACAAACTTCCAGTCATAAGAGAAATAAGCACTAGGATGTAATGTACAACACGATGACTAGAGCTAACACTGCTGTAAGACATATAAGTTGTTAAGAGGGTAAATCCTAAGAGTTCTCATCACCAGGAGAAAATTGTTTTCTTTTTTTTTCTTTTCTTTTTACGGTATTTACAGAGGAGGACGGATATTAGCTGAACCCACTGTGGCAATCATTTCACAATATATGTAAATCAAACCATTATGCTGTACACTTTAAGCTTATAGTGATGTGTGTCAATTATTTCTCAATAAAACTGGGAAAAAAAGAAATAAGGAGAAAATTCCATTCCTTTATGGCTGATTTTTTAAAAGATTTTATTTATTTATTTGACAGAGAGGGAGAGAGAGAATCTGAAGCGGACTCCATGCTGAGCACAGAGCCCGAGGTGGGGCTCAGTCCCACAATCATGAGATCATGACCTGAGCCCAAACCAAGAGTCAGACACTTAACCAACTAAGCCACCCAGGCGCCCCCTTTATGGCTAATTTCTTAAGCTAGTTGACTGATGCTTGTTTTGACCATTCTTTAGAGTGCTTTATGGTGTACTTTAAGTGTATGTACAACATGTCCTTTCCTCATAGTAACTGATTTCTCTCAAAGGCCAGATATTAAATGTCTTAATATTTGTGGGAGATTAAGTTTGGATCCAGGATCATAGGAAGTTCACGCATCACGGGTAGATAAAGACATGAAGTTAAGTTTTGTTTCCCAGAAATCCACATTCTCCAGATCTAGGAAATCAGCTGAATATGCATGAAACTACATGATCATATGGTTTACATTCCTCCATCTAGTCCAGAGAATAGTGTCTGTCCAATCTCTTGCTAAAACATGATACATTGTAATTTGCTATTCTCTGTATCTACTAATTTAGTTATTCTGTTAAAATGGAAATCTGGCTAGTTGGCTATCCATTCATTTATTTCTTCATTCAATTATAATTTCTAAAGATAGATAATAAGAAAAACAAACAAAAAACACTTTCTTTTCTATATTTAGTCCTAACAACACTCAGAACTTTTAACTCTCTCTGAGAAATTTTTTTTTTTTTGCTTTTCACTGCCTACCAAATAAAAGCAAAAAGTATTCAAAAGAATGAGGAAGATCATCATAGAATGGAAAGGATATGTTTAATAATAAAGTGTTGGGGCCCCTGGGTGGCTCAGTCGTTAAGCGTCTGCCTTCAGCTCAGGTCATCCCAGGGTCCTGGGATCAAGCCCCGCATCGGGCTCCCTGCTCGCTCAGCGGGAAGTCTGCTTCTCCCTCTCCCACTCCCCCTGCTTATGTTCCCTCTCTTGCTGCCTCTCTCTCACTGTCAAATAAATAAAATCTTTTAAAAAAATAAAATAATAATAATAAAGTATGGGCGCCTGGGTGGCTCAGTTGGTTGGGCGACTGCCTTCGGCTCAGGTCATGATCCTGGAGTCCCGGGATCGAGTCCCGCATCGGGCTCCCTACTCAGCGGGGAGTCTGCTTCTCCCTCTGACCCTCCTCCCTCTCATGCTCTCTGTCTCTCATTCTCTCTCTCTCTCAAATAAATAAAATCTTAAAAAAAAAAATTATTAAAAAAATAATAATAATAATAATAATAAAGTATTAGGGGCTTTGAGCACATATGACCCCAATATATCATTGCAAAATAAGTAAAGCAAAAATGGGCATAAAAGCAAGGAAATTTCATTCCAGAAAACACAATTGTAGTAAGAGATCTTGCTGTTCTACCCTCAGCTAGGCTTGAATTCAGGTGCTCAACAGAAATGTAAAAATGGCAGCTGAATCGAATGGAATATTTTCCCCAAATAACAAGAAGTCTGGCACGAGGCCTCCAGGGCCAGTGCAGAGGCGGTGGAAGTGATCAAGTATCCAGGCTCCTCCTAACTTCATGCTTTGCTACAGCATGCTGTTCTTGACCTTGAAGTGTAGCAGAATACGCCACTCTGGCGCAAAGATTATTTTCAGCTAAAGGCAATTGAGAAGTAAATACAAGAAAAGTCCTCTGCCCTCCCCCTACTTGCCTAAAACCAGGACATAAATTTGCAAAGGTGTCCCCTCTACCACAAGGACAGAAGTTAATCACTGGAGACAACTTAAACCCTAACCCGCCTAGAGACAGCACCAGAGGAATCTATGTAACAACCTTAGTGACTAGCCCTTATCTTCCATTACTTTCCCTCATATGTTTACCTTCACAGTTTGCTGCCCTAGAAACTCAGTCCTCTTCCTTCCTCTTGTCACTTCTCTAAAAATTTATTGTTCTTTTCTTGAGATGTTATAAAGACCAAGTTGTAACTACCTCTTTGAATTACTCATCTCTGAGTACTCCCATGTGTATGCACGATGCACGTGCTAATAAACTTCTGATAGTTTTCTCTTGTGACTCTGTCTTTTGTCAAATTTACTGTGCCCCAGCTGGAGAACCTAGGAAGTAGAAGGAAGAAGAAAGTTTTTTTCTCCTCTACAACCTCAGTATGTAAGATGGCCCCTGTGCCTCCAGCCATTGATTCTGCCTTCCAGGCAGGAAGAAGGGGAAGGACTGAGGGTCGAAGTCATGTGCCAGCCGAACTAGTCTCTCTTAATTAGGAAAGCAACAGCTTTTCTGGAAATTCCACCCAGTAGCTTCTCTTTTACAGCTCACGGGGCCTCAGCTAGGACACATGGCCAGTACCGGCTGCGGGTGAGGTAGTATTTTTACCTGCGTGCATTGCCATCCTGAACAAAATTAGTGATCTTAGTAAGGAAAATATAGAAAATGTATATCAGATTACATACCAAGTAGCATCTGTCCCACACATATCAATGAACAGCTTGAATGTTTGTGTCCCCTCACCCCAAGATTCATATGCTGAAGCTCTAGCCCCCAGTCGGATGGTATTTGGAGGTGGGGCCTTTGGGAGGTTATTGGATTCAGGTGAGATCATGAGAGTGGAATCCTCAGGTTGGGATTAGTGCCCTTATAAAAAGAGGAAGAGAGTGAGCTCTCTTTCCATGAGCACTTGCCAAGGAAAGGCCATGTGAACACACAGTGAGCTGTGTCTGCAAGGCAGAAAGCAGTCCTCACCAGACACTGAATCTGCTGCCATCTTGATCTTGGACTTCCCAGCCTCCAGATCTGTGAGAATTAAATGTCTGTTGTTCGGGGCGCCTGGGTGGCTCAGTTGGTTAAGCGACTGCCTTCGGCTCAGGTCATGATCCTGGAGTCCCTGGATCGAGTCCCGCATCGGGCTCCCTGCTCAGCAGGGAGTCTGCTTCTCCCTCTGACCCTCCCCCCTCTCATGTGCTCTCTCATTCTCTGTCAAATAAATAAATAAAATCTTAAAAAAAAAAATTAAAAAAAAAAATAAATGTCTGTTGTTCAAACCACCCAGTCTATGGTATTTTATTATAGCAACCTGAGCTAAGACAACCAGCAAAAGCAAATAAGGAAAGAGTACAGTGGAGACATTCCAAATATAAAAGCAGAAACACCTAGTCTAGCCCTAGCTCTACCACTTGCTCACTGTAGGACTCTGGGAAAGTTTACTCAACATTCCAAGCCTTGCATTTCCAGAGTACACAAGGGCAACATTAATGATGCCTACTTCACAGGACTGTTGCAAAGGTTCTATTGGTTGCCCCAGTCCACTGTCTGGTACAGAGTTTGAGCTCAGTTAATAGTAGTCGGTATGCATGTCTACTCAGGCTTGTACAGCTCTCAGGAGCTGTGCCCGCTCTATTTAAAATGAATGCAGACTTAACTTTCTAAAGCACTCCAGTCTAAGTCAATACATATTTACAAAAGGCCCGCTGTGTGCCTGGAATTGGGGAAGTCCAGGTAGACCAGGCATGGTTTCCACCTTGGGGAATGTGGCAGAGACTGCTAGCTGCCCACCCACTATCTAGTCTCCCCTTCTCCCTTAGGAACAGATGACTTTGATTTTGTTCAGGGTACGAATGCACCCAGCTAAAGGATGACATTTCCCAGCTTTCCTTGCAGTTAGGACTGGTCATGTGACCTACAGCCAAAGAATGGAAATGGAAATGTGAAGCTTGCAGAAAGACTTCCGCAGGGAGTTGATTCAGCTGGAAGGTGAGCTTTTTGTCCTTTTCCTCTTTGTATTCCTGTTCCAGGAATGCAGATATGGTGGCTGAGCTCCAACAGTCAATTCTGAGACTGGTAGAGAAGAAAGAGAGAAGGAATGTGGGTGCCCAATGACTCTGTGAAGCCACTATTCCGGCCCTGGGCTGCCAGATATCTTAGAGAATCCTTAGCTCTGTAAGTTACTGTTATTAGAATTTTCTGCTGTACGCAGCCAACCCAAATCCTACATAGTATCAGGATTTTCAGTGAGATCCCTACCTCTCTCTCTATTCCCTCTTTGACTTCTCTGCTTGCTTACAATTGGATGCCTGCCTCGTTGTGCAGGTGACACACTGTTTCTCTGGATCTCTGGCCTTTCATACCAGCTATTATCTTAACTATTTCAGAAACTTCTAAGTTGTTTGAGTGGTGCCCTTCTTAGCTCTGCCTGGAACCAGTGTCCCCCTAGTAACTGCACTCATGGATGTTCCTCAACCCTTAGTTTGGACCTTAAGGCTGTCCCAGCTGAGAAAAAGTATTTTGAGATAGAGTTAATGGATAACTTGTACTATTTTGATTTCCAACTGTCCACGGCAATTGTCCATATGGTCTCCTGTATCACATCTACCAGGCCACAAACATCATCTCAACTAGTTCAAAAAGATCAGAAATGATACATGCTAAGTTCTCTGGCCACAATAAAATGAAATATAAAGCAACAACCAAATAAAAAGAAACCAACTACTTGGATATTTAAAAATTCTTACTGAATCAACAATTGAATCAGAAAGGAACTCAAGAACACCAAAGGAGTTTATTCAGAAGACAATAATGATTAAAATATACCACAGTAATCTCTGTGGAATGTGTTCAAAGCAGTACTTTCAGGAAATTTTATGATTTAAAGTGCTCTCTTTTTTGGTGGTTGATAAAAAGAGAACATTTTATAAATAATTCAACTGAAGATATTAGAAAGGAATAGGAAGACAGGCCAAACTAAAGAGGGGGAAAAAATAGGGGCATCTCAGTGGTTCAGTCAGTTAAGTGTCCAACTCTTAGTTTCGGCTCAGGTCATGATCTCAGGGTTGTGGGATCAAACCCTGCACTGGGCCTCCACTCGGGCCCCGACATAGCACCCCACCTCAGGCTCCAGCTCTGTGCCTAGTGCAGAATCTACTTGGGATTTTCTCCCTTTCCATCTCCTTCCCTCTCTGCCCCTGTCCCTGCTCCCACGTGTGTGTGCATGCTGTCTAAAATAAATAAAAATCTTTAAAAAAAAAAAAAAGGGAAAAAAGTATGATAAAAACACAAGGAAATAATTTTGAAAATGAAAAATAATTTCAATGGGCTCAATAAATAAAACCAAAAGCCAACTATTTAAGAGTAAAGCTACAATTCAATAACATTTGAAATGCCCTTTGCCTCTCCCTCTGCTGCTTCCCCTACTTGTGCTCTCTTATTCTCACTTTCTTAAATAAAATCTTTAAAAAATTTTTTAAATATAAATTAGAACATAAAAATATATGCTAATAACATTTGAACATACAAATGAAAAGAACTTTTTTATAATATAAAACTCCAAACTTAATCTAATATATATTAAAATAATAACTTGAGAAGGGGGAAGACATATGGAAAGTTACTCAACTAGAAGTGTCCAGGTACATGTATACATGTGTTAGTTTTTTATTGCTGTGTAATTACCACAAACTCACTGGCCTAAATCAACACAGATTTATTATCTTATAGTTTCCCTGGCTCGGGAGTCTGGGTGCATTAGCTGGGCCCATGGCCCAGAGTTTCCCAGGTGACACTCAAGGTGTTGGCTGTACCATGTTCTCATATGGAGGCTTGACTGAGGAAAAATCGACTTCCAAGCTCATTGGTTGTTGGCAGAATTCATTTCCTAGTGGCTGTATGACTGAGGGCCCTGCTTCTCACTGACTGTTGGCTATCCTCAGGTCCTATGGCCACCTGCAGTTCCCTCCCATGTGGCCCTCTCCATAGGTAGTTCACAACATGGCAATTTGCTTCTTCAAGGCAAGAAAATCTTCCCAGTCTGCTTAGACAGTCTCTATGATGAATGTGATCAAATACTGGTATCTCATCACCTTAGCCATGGCATATTGGTTAGAAGCAAATCATAGGTTCCGCTGGCATTTAATGGGAGAGGATTGATTGATTATCCAGGAGGATTACTCATTGGAAATCACCTTCGGTGCATCCACCACAATATGGGTGAATGCTAAACCCTCTTAAACTTTCAGAGGCTCATTACCTACCTTGAAAAGTGGCAAGCAGAAGTTCTGTCTCTTTAAGTCAAGGCTGAAGATCCAAAAGAGGCATGTGTGGGGGCAAAATAAACCTTCAAGAACAAAGCCTCAGACTCTCATCCTTATGCACACATTGCTATATCCCAATCTACAGCTCAGCTTGTCACTCCAACCTCTGCTCTACACTTCTTTTCCTTCAATTTAAACCCAGCTACTGTACTGTCAATCCTTGGCTTTACTTTCTTGGTTTGACAAGGAGTTGCCTCAATGGAGTCTTGCTCTCTCCCTGGCGGTCATGCTCTCCTGCTAAGGCTGTATGTGCAATACATTCCGCTTTAGGGATCTAGTGACTTTTTAGGCCCTTGCCCTTTGGTCTCCTCTCCTGTCTTATAAGCTGCCCTTGTAAAACTGTTACAGATATTCTGAGTCACATGCTGAAGGGCCTGTCTATGATTGATGTTGTGAAGAAAGGGATCGTGGGCTACACTTGATGATGTCTTGCTTGGTGAAAGCTCTCTTAGGGATGGACTGAGCTGGAACTGAAAAGATCTGAGGCTGATTTTTGTTAGTGCTGACAAAGATAAATGTAATTCTTGGTCTGTTTTAATAGGATGGTCAGAGAGGAGCTGATGAACACACTTGGTCTTTACTAAAATGTATTGATTGGCCTTAAAGCATCTCTGCTATGCCTTGTTTCTGAACCTTGAAAAATATGGCCTTTTGCATAGTTCATTCCAAGATGTAAACCTCCATACGGCTTGGTCCTGAAATCTAATAAGTATAACGCACAAATAAAGAATAGACTTGTGTGGCATGTGTTTTCAGTGCAGTGATAGCGTCATGCATCCCAATGGAGCCATTTGGCTCTTGAGGGAGCTAAAAAAAAACTTCCTCTTTTTTATGTAGAAAGTGCAGATATACATAGAGTATATATAGTAGATATACTGATATATAGCATATCTGTGGCACTGAAATTACATGGAGGCACAGTTAAGAAAAAAAATGCTTGAGAGTTCTCCTTCGATGGGAAATAATAAGAAAAAGTGTAAGCAGCACTGCTCTAGGAAATATTCACCTATAGATATAAGCCATCCACAAATCTTACATTAAAATATACAAGACATTTTATCAAGAGCATTATGCTAAGTGAAATAAATCAGAGAAAGACAAATACCATCTGCTCTCTCTTACATGTGAATCAGTCAATCAATAATCAAGCTCACAGATACAGAGAAGGGATTGGTGGTTGCCAGAGGCAGGGAGTGGAGGCTGGGAAAAGGGGTAAACTGTTTTTGTTTAAATAAATTCAATTTTTAGAAAGAAAAAATTATATACATAAAATGGTTTTCATTAATATGTTATGGGAAACATTATACCATGACCAAAGACCCTTTATCCTAAGAATGATTGAAATGTTTGACACAAAGGCAAGTATTAATAATACCACCTACATCACCGATTAAATAATGAAAAATACAATGATTTCAACAGATGCTGAAACAGCCTTTGATAAAATTCACTAGGTACTTCTCATTTTAAAAAGGGGGGTGAGGGGAATAGAAATATATTACAATAACAAAATACAGAGCTATTTAAAACAGAGCTGGCTTTACCTTTCATACAAAGCAGAAGCATTGTTATTAAAAAGAGGAACAAAACAAAAACCTTGTCGCCAGCCACCTAAAAGATCATCTGGCACTGCAGCCATGAGGAGGCTTCATCCCACCTACAGATCAGTCTGTAGCTAGTCGGCTACTGTCCTTTGTTCAGACTGGCTGAAGGTCAACATTAACTTCCATACTAGGGATATTTTCTGATGGCAGCTTCCTGAATGTCTGGCACCTGGGCATATCTATCTTTCTGGATCCTTGAATCCTTGGGAAGTCTGACTTCTCTTGCTATAGTCCTACTAATCTCATTGGCTTAGACCCTGTTTCCATCCTTATATACCATCGAGCATCATCTAGTTTCCTTGGAATTATAGATCTCCCCACCAGGCCTCAGACAGATGGCAACCCTGATCAGGACTTGGGTTTCCCCCCCCCACTACCACCCCTTTGTTCCCATCTGTTGTAGATTTTTCACTCCCTCTTGGACATCAGTAAGATAGTACTTCTCTTGAAGATTGTTCATTCTGACTCCTTTCCTTACACCCTCTGTTTATTTGTACATACTTCCATAGCTGGTGATTTGCCAACACCTTGTACTTGAGAGCTTATACTAGTCATGGATCTTAGTTGCAAACAACAAAAACTAACTTAAGCAGAAACAAAATTTACATAGGGTATTGTATTAGTTTGCTAGGGCTGTCATAACAAAGTACCACAAACTAGCTTAAGCAACAGAAACTGTCTCAATTCTGGAGGCTAGTAGTCTGAAATGAGGGTGTTGGCAGGGTTGGTTCCTATGGAAGGCCATGAAAGAATTAGTTCCATGCCTCTCCCCTAGCTTCCAGTGGTCTGCTAGCAATCTTTGGATTCCTTGGCTTGTAGATCTTTGCCTTTATCTTCACATGGCACTCTCTCTGTGTATGTATCTGTGTCCAAATTTCCTCTTCTTACAAGGACAATGGTCATTTTGGATTAGAGGCCTATTCTACTCCAGTATGACCTCATCTTAACTAATTACTTCCACAACACCCCCATCTCCAAGTAAGATCACATTCTTAGGTACTTGGGGCTAGGACTTCAACATATGAATTTCTGGGGGACACAACTCAACTCTTAACAGATACACTATCAGTAGCTCATTGGATCAGCACCAGGGCTAGAGTACCAGGTTTGAACAGGAGCCAAAGGAAGATGACTATCAAGATGATACATCAGGAGCAGACAGCCTAGAACTCTGGGGCTCACTAACAGGGCACATCTGCCACGACCACTGCTGACTCTATTGCAGCTGGTCATTACAGCTGCTCTGCCAGGTCTGGCCCTTAGGACTCCTCCTGCTGGGGCCTCAGGCTCTGGATTCCTACACAGCCCCTCACAATGCAAGTCTAAGTGGGGCATCTGACTGGCCAAGTCTGGGCCACAAGCTCACACTCTAGCTGCTAGGTGGCAAGAAAAAGCAGACTGCACTCTTTCTGTGGTGGGAAGCAGTCTTGGCTCCATAGTATATAGAGATTCTCTCACAGTAACAAGGGTGTTGGGATGCTGGACAGATGTATTAGTCTTCGTTCTCCAGAGAAATAGAACCAAGCGATGATGGATGATGATAGACTGATTAGATATAGATAAAGAGAAGAGGAGATTTATTGTAGGAACTGGCTCACACAATTATGGAGACCAAGAAGTCCCACAATCTGCCATCTGCAAGCTAGAAAACCAGAAAAGCCCATGATGTAATTCAGTCTAAGTCCAAAGGCCCAAAAACCAGGAGGGCCAATGTCTGAGGGCAAGAGAAGATGGATGTCCCAGCTGATGCAAAAAGAATAAATTCGAGGGGCAGAGCAAGTGGAGGAGTAGGAGACCTGGATTTCATCTGGTCTCAGGAATTCAGCTGGATAGGGATCAAACCATTCTGAACACCTACGAACTCAACAGGAGATCGAAGAAAAGAAGAGCAACAACTCTCTGAACAGAAAAGCGACCACTTTCTGGAAGGTAGGACATGCGGAGAAGTGAATGCGAGGCGATATTCGGGAGGATAGACAGAGGGGGAGGGGCCTCCGTCGGCCACTTCTGGCAAGTGATAGAACCACGGAGCACAAAATCGGAACTTTTAAAAGTCTGCTCCGCTGAGGGACGTCACTCTGGTGGCTAAGCAGGGGGTGGAACCCTCGTGGGACAGTGTGGTCTCAGGACCCTCGGGGTCACAGAAAGACCGGGGGTGCCTGAGTGCGGCAGAGCTCCCAGGTATCGGAGCAGGGAAGCCGGCTGCAGAGACGGAGCCGAGGAGCGGACTCTCAGCTCGGGGTTGCCATAAACCGTGATCCGCGGCACAGTCGGGCCACTACTCCTCCAGCAGGGACCCAACAAGAGGCAGATCCGGGGAGACCCCCCTTCCCCCCCCAGGAGGAGAGGCGCGGGAGCGCACCCCAGGGATCTGCTGGGTTTGGAGACTCCACACGGGGTCGTGCACCAGAGGCAGAAATGCTCGGTCACAGGCCAGGTGAGCACGGAGTGCAGCCGGAAACCGGGGATATGGGAGTGACTGACTGCTTTTCTCTGGAGGCGCACTAAGGAGCGGGGCCCGAGTTCTCGGCTCCTCCGGGGTGGAGACTGGGAGGCCACCATTTTCACTCTCAGCCTCCAAAGCTGTACAAAAAGCTTGCAGGGAACAAAAGCTCCCAAGAGCAAACCTGAGCAGATAACTAAGCC
>NC_138378.1:69577756-69632499 GCF_054177405.1 Leptonychotes weddellii | reverse complement strand
TTTTTAAAGATTTATTTGACAGAGAGAGACAAGCAAGAGAGGGAACACAAGCAGGGGGAGCGGGAGAGGGAGAAGCAGGCCCCTGGCTGAGCAGGGAGCCCAACGTGGGGCTCGATCCCAGAACCCTGGGATCATGACCTGAGCCAAAGGCAGACGCTTAATGACTGAGCCACCCAGGCGCCCCTCACCCATTTTTTAATTGGGTTGTTTATCTCATTGAGTTACAAGAGTTGTTCATATACTCTAGATTAATGTTTTTTGTCCAATAATATTTTGCAAATGTTTTCTCCCAGTCTGTGGCTTGCCTTTTGTTTTTTCCCTTGGTGTTTTTTGAAGAGCAAAAGTCTTAAATTTTGATGATATCTAATGTATCAATATTCTTCTTTTATAGTTTGTACCTTCTGTGTCATATTTAAGAAATCTTGCTAAACCCAAGCCTACTAAGATTTTCTACTCAATTTTCCTCTAGAGATTTTAGCTCTTAAAGTTAGGTCTATGATCCATTTAAAGCTAATTTTTAAGAAACTTTATTTTGATATAAGTCAGAAAAGCTGCAAAAATAGTAGAGAGAGTTCATATATACGTTTTACCCAGCTTCTCCGAATGTTAACAACTTACATAAGCCATAGTACAATGGCTTTGTAAAAAGTTCCTTTTTTGTTCTAGCTTCCAATCCAGAATTCCATATTGTATTTAGTTGTTGCAACTCCTTCGTCTCTTCCAATCTATGATTCCTCAATCTTTCCTTGTCCTTCAATTTTTACATAAGATATGAGGTAAAAGTCAAGATTCATCTTTTTGCATATGGCTTTTCAATTATTCCACACCATCCCTTGAAAAAGATTATCCTTTCCCTCATTGAATTGCCTTGAAAGTTTTGTTAAAGATCAAGTGACCACATATGTGTGAGTCTATTTCTGGACTCTCTGTTCTGTTACATTGAGATTTCTATTTGTCTATCTTTACACCAATACAATATTGTCTTAAATTTTGTAGCTCTAGAATAAGTCTGAAATCAAGTGGAGTTAGTCCTCCAACTTTGTTCTTCTTTTTCAAAGTTGTTTTGGCTATTCTAGGTCCTTTAAATTTCCTGATGAATTTTAGAACCAGTTTTTAAACTTCCACAAAGAGCCTTCTGGGATTTTGATCTGGATTACATTGAATCTACAGATCAATTCGGGGAGAAGTGACACATAACAATATTGAGTCTTCTAATCCATGAATTTAGAATTTCTCTCCACTTATTTAGGTCTTCTTTAATTTCTGTCAGGAATATTTTGTAGTTTTCAGATTCTATAGTGTACAGATCTTGCACATCTTTTGTCAAATTTATCCCTAATAAGCATTCCGGGTGAGTCTGATGCACGATAAAGTCTTAGAAACATTTCTCTACATCAGCACTGTTACTGAAACATAATATTGGAAAAAATAAGTATTAGAACAGAATATGCAAAAAAAATTGATAGAATATGCAAACATAAATGGGAACTTAGGAAAGTCATGGGTTATAATTCATATGAATTGATAAAACAGTTGAATAAAGTAGATGAATATAAGATACACTATATATTCAAAACACAACATAATTCCTTTGAACTGATTAGAAATTTTGATTAAAAATGAGATCCCGGGGCGCCTGGGTGGCTCAGTTGTTAAGTGTCTGCCTTCGGCTCAGGTCATGGTTCCAGGGTCCTGGGATCGAGCCCCACATGAGGCTCCCTGCTAGGCGGGAAGCCTGCTTCTCCCTCTCCCACTCCCCCTGCTTGTGTTCCCTCTCTCGCTGTGTCTCTCTTTGTCAAATAAATAAATAAAATCTTTAAAAAAAAAAATGAGATCCCATTCACAACAGTAACAAAAAATAAAATACCGAATGAGAATTTTAATTGTATTCAGTATAATTTATATTTTCAAAAATCATGTAGTTCACGTTTATGTACGTGTATGTAAATGAATTTTAAAAGCCCTGGAAACCTGAGACAAGTACTTTTCCAAAGAGAGAGGAAAAAGATAGAAAGTAAGAAAGGGCTTGTTGGCTTCCTTTGAATTTCTTCCAATGATAAGGTATTAACACAGTACTTATATAATTTTTAAAAACTTTCCTAAGCAGTATATATGATCCCATTTTGTCAATTACAGATACATTTGTGTACACATTTGTGTCTCAAAAGATGATTAAACAAACCTAATAGCAGTTACATATAGATAGTAGAATTTCAGATGATTTTCACTGTGATTTTTCTTTTTAGTGTTGTTTAATGTTTTACAATAAGCATGTGCTATTTTTATGATAAAAAGTAATAAAGCTATCTTCATTTTGAAAAGAAAAAAACAGAACCTAAAGAGTGCTGCTCATGACATACACAAGGACACTTAAAACCAAGAATATAAACAAATGGAAATATAGGTCATGTTTCTTTTTTTCTTAAGTAGGCTCCACGCCAGCATGGAGCCCAACATGAGGCCTGAATCCACGACCCTGAGACCAAGATCTGAGCTGAGATCAAAACTCAAACACTCAACCAACTGAGCCCCCTAGGCACCCCAAATCATGTTCCTATTTCTAATTTATAGTATATTCATATATAAATATAATAAAGACAAATCTTCCCAAGCTATAAATGGATAATACCAATTAGCATTTTAAAATAAGAAACTTCCTGATAAAATATTTATTCCACTCTTTTATGAAACCCACTGAACACAGCAAAAGAAAGAAATCATGAAGCAAACCAGCTGGTTACGGTGAGATCGGAACTAGAACAGAAAAGCAAGATGCCAGGTGCCTCCTTGGACCCACAGTAGGAACCAGATCTCACTAAAAGGTCCATGGTGGAAGTTTAGGTGATGACACCATTACTCCATGTACAAGGTGTGGTAGCATGGGCTACCTCTAAAAACTGAGGAATGTCCCAGAGAGAGCAGGACTCACAGTGCAGAGTGGCCTGGGTGGTGGGGCTGCAGGAAGCCCCTTACCAAACTCGCCTCTGGAGAGGGAGATATGTGGGGATGATGCAAGGGGAAGGAGGAAGTGGAGGCAGGAATCATAGAGAGCCTTTGAGTCTGATCCACATGGATTTCCAGAACACCAAAAGTTGAGGGGAGATGGTCCCCAAGAGAATGAAACAATGGAAAGGGTGTTTGAGACAACAAAACTTATTAAAATTTAAGGCTCCTAGATGCTCTCCAATCTCACCAACTTCTTCACTTGTCATACCATTATTCAGCCAGTAGTGGCCCCCATTCAAACCATGATGGAATTCACACGTAGAAATTATTAGGGGAAGGGAATATTACACAAAAGGCTGAAGAAGAAGAAGAAGAAGAAGAAGAAACAAGAGGAATTACCCGAGGCATGGTATTACCCAAAGATGTTCAAATAAAGTCTCCATATTCTGAGAGAAATTTCAGACAACACTATCTAGAAAAAGACTCCAAAGAAAAGACATAAGAATTCAAATAAGAGATTTAAAAAATGAAAAAAGCCAACTAAAAAGCCAACTAGTAGATTCTGGATAAAAATGGAAGCACAAACCATGATAGAGATGGAATCTACATCAGAAGCAACAAAAAATGGGATACAAATAACTATGTAGTTCAGACCACAGTGGAAAGATTCTGGGAAATCACATGAAATGAACAACAACAAAACACAAGATTTTTACATAATTCTAGAGAAAATTGCTATTTTAATAGAAGACCAATAATAGGGATCCTTGGCATTTCTGAAGGAGAATAGTAATTTCTGAAGAAGGAGAATAAAAGGAATTAAATATACATTATTTTCAAAAATAGAAGAGGACTTTATTGAAATAAGGATGACTTGAATCTACAGATCAAAAGGACATATACATCCCAAGAAAAATTGATATAGACTGTTCAACATCAACATATAGCTTAATGAAGTTATGCAACACCAAAGATAAAGAAAATCTCACATGGATGGCCATGTAGTTAATAAACCACGTGCAGAGAGAAAGATAAGTTTCTTTGAGCTTCATCTCAATGCCAAAAGACAGCAGACCAACATCTAAAAAGGTGTGAAGGAAAGAAAACATGATTCAAGGATTGTGTACATGCCAGGTTACCTTCAAGCACAAAGGCAACAGACAAGCATTCGCAGACATGTGAAACCATAGGGACCAAAGCACCCAGGAAATCATCTTGGAAAAACAACTTATGAATGAAACCTATCCAACCAAGGGATGAGTCAAAATAAATTCTAGAATAGAAAACCTAAGTGTATCGGTTTCCTAGGGCCAGCACAACAAAGTACCACAAGCTGGATGGCTTAGAACAATAGAAATTCATTGTGTCACAGTTCTAGAGTCTAGAAGTCTGAAATCAAGGTGTCAGTAGGGCCATGTTCCCTCCAAAAGAGCTAGAGACAGATCCTTCCAAGCCTTTTCTAGCATTTAAAGCCCCACATGTTCATTGGCCAGTGGCAGCATAATTCTAATTTTCATAGTGTTTTCCCTATGTCCCTTCATACAATCTTTTCTCTGTGCATGACCAATTTCCCCTTTGTAAGGACACCAGTAGTCTTGGATTAAGGCCCACTCTAATGACCTCATTTTAACTTGATTACCTCTATAAACACTCTATTCCCAAATAAGGTCACATTCTGAGGAACTAAGAATTATGACTCCAACATACATTTTTGGGGGGAGGATACAATTGAACCTGTAACACTGGGGTAACACAAAGGGGAGAGCACTGAGTCCATTAAATATAGAGCTAAAACTAAATAGCAGTAAGAAGTATGGTTAGAGAACAAAGTGAAGGGAGGTAAACATGGATGACAGAACATAATAAAAATCAAGAGAGTGGGGGAGTGGGATAAAGTATAAGTGTGAGTAATTCCTTATCATTAGCAGGAAGTCAAGATATGCCACTTAAAACTGAAACTTGTCTTGTTTCTTAAGCTTAAATTTTATTTAAAAATTTTTTTGTGTGTATCGCTGACACACAAACTTGGTTTTTTAAAAAAGAGCATAGCAAATTCAATCTGTTTTTTTCTCTTAATTCTAAAAGAACTCATCTTTTGAAAACTTATGAAGCAACAACCAATTTAGTCATTTCTAAGTTTGTCTTGTTTTTCTGACTAAATTCAACTAAATATTAATTTTTTTCGTTTAGAATAGTCTGCAGAGTGAGGTCCTATCTCACAAAATTTTATCCTTGTTCTATCTCTCCACATATCTATAGAATCTTTAAGGAGGTTTTATAGATGTTGGGAATGGTTGTCTCTGAGCAGAATTTATAGTGATTTTTTTTTTTAAGATTTTATTTATTTGACAGAGTGAGAAAGCACAAGCAGGGGGAGCAGCAGGCAGAGGGAGAAACAGACTCCCCACTGAGCAGGGAGCCCGATGCGGGGCTCGATCCCAGGACCCTGGGATCACAACCAGAGTCGAAGGCAGTTGCCTAACCAACTGAGCCACCCAGGCGCCCCTATAGTGAGTTTTTAAAAATTTTCTTTGTACTTTTCTGTATTACTTGAATTTTTATAATAAATAGATGTTATTTTGAACAAAAACAGTAAAATTGTTTCACATTTCTCTCTTAAAAGCTGTCTTTGCAGGCATTGGGGGTGGGACTCAACTTCAGCTTCTAGGAGGCAGTGGGTCTGGGAGGCAAAAGGTGGGGTCCGAGGATGCTGTGACAGCCAACACAAGGTGCCTGGGCTGTTAAGGGGCCCTCCCACAGCTGGGGGTCCTGTTTTGCAGTTGCTGTGGCAGAAAACTCCCCAACTCCAATGCCACCACATATTTCTATTACAAAGCCCCAGCTGCCTGCGTGTTGTATCCACAGAAACCTCCAGTGTTTCCATTAAAATACAGGAAGAGAAGTAATGAAAGATAAATTTCCTGCCAAGCATTTGGGGGCAACCAGATATAAGAAGAGGAACAATAAAATATGAATATGATGACGACCGTTATGTGCCCAGATGCCTTTCCTGTTGAAAAAGTCCAGCTTGCAGGATGGAGTGGGGAACTTGAGCACACAGCTGTGAGCTCAAGACAGTACACAGGCAACTCTGATGCTTGGGGGTCGACAAGCACAGAGCCAACCTCCAGGGTGGTTTCTGGGAGCACTGGCTTCTTCAATGTCACGGTAAAGCAAATGTTGGACTTTCTCAAAACTTAGAAGGCAGCTGGGGCTTTGTAATGCTGAGCACATCACAAAAGAGTCATGGGCTTTTGGCTTGACTTCCTGAAAATTGGTGTTGGCCCTCACATTTGAGCTTTCTAGCCTCTAAAATGTGACAGGTGTCCCACCGGGAGATACCAGCTCAGCAGCAGGGGGTGCAGGGACAAGCAGGAGGGCAGTGGTAGGACATCTACAGCATGAAGGGGGTCCCACCCCGGGCAAGCACTCCTTGTGGGGCCTGAGACCCCGACTTGGTCATCTAAACCCAAATGCTGGCCTAAGGCAGTGTGGCACGTAGAACTTGCATCCCGGACTCTGCCAAAAGGCTAAAGATCACAGGCAGCCAGTGTCTCCAAGGGCCAGAATCCCCAGACAGGCTGTTCCAGTAACACAGCTGGAGAGGCAGGTAGAGGTCTTCAGTGAATGTTGAGCACTGAGAAACACATGGGCAGGTGTGTTTCTTGGAAAATGTTGTCTATACTCTTTTTTTTTTTTAAATTAGAAAGATTATTGACAGAAAACTTGTTAAAGCATCCAGGAAATCAATATATTGCAAATAACAATACTACAAGTCTTAGGTTCTTTGTTGTTCTGCATCTAGGTCCTAGAATTGTCGGTTGCAATCTGTCCACCTCCTCTTTGCTCCTTACATACATCTAAAGCTGGTGTTAATTATTCAGAGAGGCGGAGTGTCTCCGAGCTTATATCCATTTAGACAAGGCAGCAGAGACCAGCTTATCTCCTGCCACCACGACCTGCATCTCCTCCCACACCCTTCACCCTGTAGTTCCTGGAGTCAGGATCAGCTTCTCCTGTGCGTCCCAGTGCCTGGCAGGGCTCTTTCTTCTCTGATCATTGTCATTTGGGCAGATGGCTTCTGCTCTACTTACTTCTGCTCACTGAAGTGCATTTTCTCCACATCAAAGTTTACATCTCTAGAGAGTTACCTCGGTTTATTAAAAATATTTTAGTCATTCACTGAAAGCCGATTATGAACAAGCAGCAAAATGAATCTGCTTTCACCACAGCCTTCCTGTGGCCTTTTAGAACCACTGCCCACAGTGGGGGCTGACGTCTCTGCCTTATCTGATGTCAGATCTTGGGTGACTATGTTTAGCCATCTTCTTGTGAACCACTCTTTCAGTTCATTCCCTCCTCAGCCTGCTTGATCAGGCTTCTGCCCCCTCCCCTCCACAGACAAGGCTCTTTTCTAGACCACCAGGGAGTCCCTACTCACGCCAAATAGGAGTGACGTGTTTCACCTCCCATTTGCCGAATCCCTCTGCTCATATGTGAAATTACTCCACATTTTCTCCATCTTTAAACCCCCATTCCCCTGATTCCTCGCACATCTTCCTCTCCCAGTTCTTTCTGCCAGCCACCCAATAGCTCCTCTCACTTGTTAATGGGCATCTCTTCCTCCTCCCCCTGTAAGGGGTCAGGGTTCTGTATTCAGTGAGCAAGCTCTTCTATCCCCAGGTTTTAACTACCAGAGGTCTCCAAACCCAGCTCTCTCCAGGTTTCCATTCCCATGTATCCAACTCTTATAGTTCTTAATTTGCCCTAAATTAATGCACAATCATGCCCCAAACTCTCTCTTCCTAGGTTACACTCCCTGCATTACATTTCTGCAGCCCAGAGGAACATGCTCATAAATGGAAGTGAGAACCCTTCTTGGGTCCCCAAAGCAGAAGTCACTCTGAGAGCTTCAATTACTGCCCTTGGTTTGATCAGGAAGCATGACTTCAAGGGCTTCAGCAGATACTGACCTCAGAGAGGAAGTTTGATTGTTCTTCCTCTTGTTTCTGTGTCCCCTTTGAGTTCTTTATCTCCCCAGGTAGAAAATGTGGAGGAATAACTATGCATCTCTCTCGCACTGGTAATGTCAACCTGGAGATGGGTGTATGTGAACACAAGGATGGAGGAGCTCAAGTGGATGAAGAATGAATGTAGTGGGATTTCCCCCAAATGCTCCAATGTGTGCTGAGAATACAACTCAAGCCAACTCAACTAGCTCTGAACGCTGGAGCTTTAATCTTTCAAGAACACACTTCCTTCCTGTATTTCTAGTAATTACTGTTTCTGGCTTTTCTGGAAATCCCTCCAGTCATCCTGACTCTCTCCTCCAAAAGAATTGAGTCATAAAAATAGAATCATGAGAAAAGTTAATTTGACCCCTTTGCTCCCTGAAATGTGCTGGGTGAAAAGAGCCTGGGGGAATGGGCTGAGAGTTGGGGGAAGTTCTTCAACTGGTTCTTCCATCTCAAAGAAAAATAAACTAAAGGAAAGAATAAATGTTTTAAGTTAGTCATCCACAGGAAAGAGATTTTGTGGGGGAAAAATTCACATTTGGACTATTCTAGTATTTATAGACAGCGTCTTGAACCTGAGATCCATAAATGGGTTTTATCAAAATATATGATCCTCCAGAAACTGTTTTTGTGTAAGTTTTTCTAAGGAGAGGATCCATAGCTTTTATCAGATTCTCAAAAGGGTCCATGATACTCCAAAAGGTAAAAACTACTCAGAGGTTAGTTTATCTGTTATACAAACAAATTACCCAAAAACTTAACAGTGTGATACAGCTACCATTAGCTCACAGGTTGTATGGGGCAGGAATTGAGGAGTGGCTTAGCTGAGTGACTCTCAGTGTCTCTTGTGATGTTGTAGTCAAGAAGTCAGCTGTGGTTGCTATCATGTGACAGCTTGACAGGAACCAGAGAATCTGCCTCCAAGATGGTTTGCTTACATGGCTGTTGGCAAAAGGCCTCAGTTCCTTACTGGCTATTAGCAGGAGAGCTTACTCCTGGCCACATGGACCTCCCTATTGGGCTGTTTGAATGTCCTCACAACATAGCAGCTGTTCCCCTAGAGTGTGTGACTGAGAGAACAAGGAGAAAGCCGTAACTCCTTTTATGATTTAGTCTCAGGAGTCATACGTTGTCATTCCTGTCACTTTTTTTTTTTTTTTAAACACAACAGGAGAGTACAAGCAGTGGGAAAAGTAGAGGGCGAGGGAGAAGCTGGCTCCCCACCGAGCAGGGAGCCCGATGCAGGGCTCGATCCCAGGACCCTGGGATCATGACCTGAGCCGAAGGCAGATGCTTAACCGACTGAGCCACCCAGGCGCCCCTGTCACATGCTATTTTATAAGCAAGACAGCTCACTCTCAAGGTCAGGTAATTAGGCTCCATTTTTTGAAGGAGGGAGTATTAAAGAATTTGTAAATATATGTTTAAACTACCCAACTAGTAAAGAGGCCTTTACTCTCCCCCTGTGTAACCCTCCCCATTCTTCCATCAAATCATTTTTGTAGAATTTGGGACTCCTCCAGGGTAGGGCTCCCCTATGACCTTGGACAAATGACTAAGCTTCTTTGTGTCTCCATCTTTTCATTGGTAACTGAGGATGACAACAGCACCTACTTCAGAGGATTTATTGTAGGAGGATTAAATGAAATTCTGGATTAATAAATGCTAAAACATGTTAGCTATAATAATGGTGACCCTACTCCCAACCTAGAGTTCCATTTACTTTAAATAGAATTGTACATTTTTGGATTACAAATCTACTAGGTAAGGATGGTGCCAGACATTTGATTCTCAAAACATTTTAGAAATGAATAGCAAGTTGCATAAGAAAACATACATTAAGATGTCATGTATATAAAACAGTATGCAAAGCAATACTACATATTGTTGACAGGTATAAAAAAATGTATGAGAATAATAAATGCCAAATTTAGGATATTTATTACCTCTGGCAGGAAGAGAGGGAAATTAAATCCAGGATGGGTCTGCAAGAGGCTTCAGTTGTATTAGAACTACTTCATTTCTTGAGTTGGGTGGATAATACCTGGTTGTGTGGTGTGTTAGTCCTTGTATCTTTTTGTATATATTAAATATTATAAAACAAATATTAAAATAAATATTTATTAGTTTCTATTTTGCAGTTTTCCTTTGTTATTTCAGATTTAAAATTTTTCCAGGCCCAGGGCACCTGGCTGGCTCAGTAGGTAGAGCACATGACTTGATCTTGGGGTTGTGAGTTTGAGCCCCACATTGCGGGTAGAGTTTATCTAAAAACAAAAATGAAAACACAAAAAACTTTCCAGGCTGGATTAGTTTCCTGTTGCTATCTCGGCAAATTGCCAGAAATGTAGTGGCACATAAATTTATTATTTTGTACTATTGGTCCCATCCCCTAGCTTCAAATCCAGCAGCATGGCATCTTCAAATCTCTCTTTCTTGCTCTCTCTCTCTGGCCTCTGTTTGTGTCACCAAATCTCCTCTGAATCTGACCTCCTGGCTCCCTTTTATAAGGGCCCTGTGATGACACTGACCCATTCAGACAATCCAGGAGAATTTTCCCATTTCAAGTTCCTTAGCTTAATCACATCTACAAAATTGTTGCCAATATTCACAGGTTTTGAGGATTAGGACATGGACATCTTTGGAGGGCCATTTCTGCCTGCCACACTGGCCTTAAACATTTTGTAGGCCCTAGTGTGGTACCCTTTGTACCCAGTAGAACCTCCCCACCCCCACTGCAGCCTGCTTAAGCTCTTACTGCACATCTGAATTGCTTTCCCTGCCCTGGTAGATACCTAGACGGCCACAAAGTTGTCAAAGGTAAGCCCCGGGGGAGGGGGGAATCACAGAGGCTGGAAATTCCCAAGCTGGAGAATGGTCCAGAACTACTAAGAGAGCTGCCCCAAACTGGAACAGCTAGACCTTAAAATGTCCTCAAAGCAGCTAGACTTATCACTGTAGAACAGAAATCTGATCATGTTCCTCTCCTGTGTAAAACCCCGTCGTGGCTTCCCCTTGGCTTTAGAATAAGGAAAAAAGTCTTTGAAATGGTCCTAGTGGACCTAGATGAGGGTTTCTCAACCTCAGCACTATTAACATTTTGGCATGATAATTCTTTGTTTCTGGGGGCTGTCTTGTGCCTTGCAGGGTGTTTGGCAGCCTCTAGGACTCTTACCCACTAGATTCCAGTAACACCCCTACCCTCCACCCCCCTATCCCCCAACACACACTCCATAACAACCAAGTCGTGACACCTTGCCAGATGTCCCTGAGGGAGGAAATCATCCTTTGTTGAGGACTCCTTGTCCAAGGCAGTCCTGCAGGATCTGGGCCCTGATCATCTTCCCACCCCGTTCTCTCTTCTTTAACCACCTCAAGGACACCATTCAGCTGGAGTCAGCAGGGTTCCTCTGGCCTCTGGATTTCTGCATACACCATTCCATCTTCCAGCATCACTCTGCCCCACATCTCCTCACCTGGCAAAGTCTTTGTGTCTCAATCTAAATATCTATGGCTCAGACACCTCTCCTTGCCCCCCTTTCAGAAATCACACTGTGTGCTGTGATCACCGCCCCCTCCTGCACTACAAACCCTCTTCACACCTGCTGTCATTCTTTGGCCTGCTTCGTCAGACTGCTGCCTCCAGGAGGGCAGGGCCTGTGACTGTCTTGTCCTACTGATTACAGTGCCTACTGATTGGCGGCTACATGGTCTGTATTATCTCATGATCGATGGACACCATCGGACCAATAATCAGATACCCAGAACAGGAGTCAGACCATAAAGCCAGGTAAACTCCCAAGGAAGGTCTGGGATTAATTGGCTGCTCCTTGTTGTCTGGACAACGTTGGCTCCACTAAAGATTAAACAGTAACTTGGGGCATGACCTGACAAAGAGCCTTTTCCTGAGGGCAGTAAATTCCCAGGGCTACACATCAGGAATGTTTGCCTGCAGGACTCCTATTCAATCGTGTCCTCCTCCCTGGGGAAGGGCCAGCACCATGAACTGGCACGAGCTGCCAGGACTCTTTGGGAAGTGAGCCAGATGGCGGGCACTCTGCAGGCAGGGAACAGTCCAGCTGGGAGAAGGCTATCGTCTGTCAGCTCTGGTACAACAGACCATTCACAGGACAGCACTCACAAATCAGAGACACCTAGACTCTAGCCAGGATCCCTTCGTCCACCCCAACCTGGGACATGTAAATGCAGGCTAGGCAAAGATCTAACACACCACAGAAACTCGGTTCCATACCACCAAAAAGGGTCAATGCTTTACCGGATTCAAAAGTTGTAACTGAGACTCTGAAATGGAGCCTTCTGAACAATACTGAAAGGACAAAGAGCCACCACCCTGAGAGCCAGGCACCTAATTTTCCATGACAGGAAAGCTGTCCTTGCTCTTAGCCTGGGTTCAGCCAGCTCCTCATTCCTCAGTCTCCCAGAATGAGCCCTGCATCAGGCTAAGTCAACCATGTAACTAAATCCACATATTCCTTGTATTATTATGTACATAATAATATATATATCTTGATCCATAACAAAAATAGTTATTTTCTGATTATGTAAATAATACATGCTGATTATAAACAATGCAAACACACACAAAAATAAGGAAAACAAAAATCACTGTAAGATAACCACCATCAACATTTTGGTGACTCTTTCTTACATCTCTTTATCCAAGTGCACACATCCATATGACTTTACATACATAAGGTGAACTTCTTTGCTCAAATGCATGTATTAAAACAGAACTTTCTGGGGCATCTGGGTGGCTCAGTCGGTTAAGCATCTGCCTTCAGCTCAGGTCATGATCCCAGGGTCCTGGGATTGAGCCCCACATCAGGCTCCCTGCCCAGCAGGAAGCCTGCTTCTCCCGCTCCCTCTGCAGCTCCCCCTGCTTGTGTACTCTCTCTCTTTAATCACTCTGTGCCAAATAAATAAACAAACAAATAAATAAAATCTTAAATAAATAAAATGGAACTTTCTGGGGCACCTGGGTGGCTCAGTTGGTTAAGCATCTGATTCTTGATCTCAGCTCAGATCTTGATCTCAGGGTCATGAGTTCAAGCCCCACACTGGGCTCTATGCTGGGCTTGGAGCCTATTTAAAAAATATTAATTAATTAATAGGAACTTGCTATTAGCATCACTAATAGCAAACTGCCATCACTTGACAGAATAGAAGGCAACCCTCCAAAAATGAATACAAAGAAAACAAAACAATGTGATTAAATATTTAGTCAGATACCATAGCCCCCAAGGCTCCAAAGCCTGAAGCCCAATCCCTAGGGGTTAAAAAGGAGGTTAGCAAATGTTAGAGAAGCTTGACCAGTTATACCAAAGGGAGGCTTTCTCTGAGATACAATTAGAAAGATGGAAAGAGAATTAAAAGAAAATCTTTCTCTACTTCTATTGTTCCCTGTCCCATATCTATGCAGTAGCTTAAACTTTCTGGGGTGCCCTCAAGAACTTCCCACATTCTCTGAAGAAAGCAGGGGGCAGAATCCACAAGTGCCAGACCCTTCAGGGTCCACTCAAGACAGTGTGGAGGGGATAGGTCCTGTTGCACCAGCCCCTTACCCCAAGAAGGGTCAGAAAACTATAAAAGCCTCTAACAGCACATCAGGGGCAATAGACCTATTCTCCCCTCCCCCTCCAGATCCAGGCATCTCTGCTTCCTCAGCCTGGAGCAGATAGATGACTCAAGCCTCCTTTTTCTTCTTCTTCATAAAGACTCTTCTGCCTCAAAGGAGGACACTATATAAACATAAAGGGAAAAATCCGACAAGAAGATATAATAATTATAAATATGAACCCAACATAGGAGCACCCAAATACATAAAGCAGCTAATAACAAACATAAAGAATCAATAGTAATACAATAATAGTAGGGGACTTTACCATCCCATTTACATCAATGGATAGATCATCCAAACAGAAAATCAACAAGGAAACAGTGGCTTTGAATTACACATTGGACCAGATATATTCAGAACATTCCATCCTAAAACAGAATACACATTCTTCTCAAGTGCATATGGAACATTCTCCAGAATA
Organism: Leptonychotes weddellii; assembly: GCF_054177405.1. NCBI lineage: Eukaryota > Metazoa > Chordata > Mammalia > Carnivora > Phocidae > Leptonychotes > Leptonychotes weddellii. The sequence goes on along the minus strand of NC_138378.1, from coordinate 69,618,479 downwards.
GATCACATATTAGGCCACAAAACAAGTCTCAACAAATTCAAAAAACTTGAAGTCATACCATGCATCTTTTCTGACCACAACTCTATGAAACTAGAAATCAACAAGAAATCATCTGATTTCTCAAGAATCAACAAGAAAAAAATCTGGAAAGAGCACAAATACATGGAGGTTAAATAATATGCTACTAAACAATAAATGGGTCAACTGAGAAATCAACAAGGAAATAAAAATACACAGAGACAAATGAAAATGAACACATAATTTCCCAAAATTTTGGGGAAGAAGCAAAAGTGGTTTTAAGAGGGAAGTTTATAGCAATACTGGCCTACCAAAGGAAGGAAAAAAAATCTCAAATAAAAAAACCTAACTTTACAGCTAAAGGAGCTAGGAAAAGAAGAACCAATAAAACCCCAAATCAGTAGAAGGAAGGAAATAATAAAGATTAGAGCAGAAATAAACAAAATGGAAACAAACAAAAAAAATGATAGAACTGATCAATGAAACTAGGAGCTGGCTCTTTGAAAAGATCAACAAAATTGATAAATTTTTAGCCAGACTCAAAGAGAGAGAGAGAGAAACTCAAAATCAGAAATGAAAGAGGAAATAACCACCAACACCACAGAAATACAGAGGATTATAAGAGGTTATTATGAAAAATTATACGCCCACAAATTGGACAACCTAGAAGAAATGGATAAATTCTTAGAAACATATAATCTCCCAAAACTGAAACAGGAAGAAATAGAATATTTGAACAGATTGAATACCAGCAATGAAATTGAATCAGTAATCAAAAAACTCCCAACAAAAAAAGTCCAGGACCATACAGCTTCACAGGCAAATTCTACAAACATTTAAAGAAGAGTTAATACCTATTCTTCTCAAAGTATTCCATAAAACAGAAGAGGAAGTAAAGCTTCAAAATTCATTCTATGAGGCCAGTATTACCCTGATACCAAAACCATATAAAGACACTACAAAAAAGAGAGAGAGAACTATAGCCAATATCTCTGATGAACATAGATGCAAAAATCCTCAACAAAATTGTAGCAAACTGAATCCAACAATACATTAAAAAAAAAAAAAATCATTCACCACAATCACATGGTTTTTATTCCTGGGATGCAAGTGTGGCTCAGTATTTGCAAATCAATCAATGTGATACATCACATCAATATAAGAGAAAGGATAGAAACCATATGATCATTTCAAAGGATACAGAAAAAGCATTTGACAAAGTAAAACATCCATTCACGAAAAAGACCTTCAACAAAGCAGGGTTAGAGTGAACATACCTCAACATAATTAAGGCCATTTATGAAAAACCCACAGCAAACATCATACTCAATGGTGAAAAACTGAGTTTTTCCCCTAAGATCAGGAACAAGACAAAGATGGCCACTCTCACCACTTTTATTCAACATACTAGTCCTAGCCATAGCAATCAGACAAGAAATAAAAGGCATCCAAATTGGTAAGGAAGAAGTAAAAGTTTCACTATTTGTGGATGATATGGATATTATATATAGAAAATCCTAAAGACTCCACCAAAAAACTACTAGAACTGATAAATGAATTCAGTAAGTTCACAGGATACAAAATCAATATACAGAAATCTGTTGCATTTGTATACACTAATAATGAAGTAGCAGAATGAGAAATTAAGACAACAATCCCATTTACAATTGCAGCAAAAATACTAAAATACCTAGGAATAAACTTAACAAAGTAGATGAAAGACCTATACTCTGAAAACTATAAAATATTGATGAAAGAAATTGAAGACAACAAAAACAAATGGGAAGATATTCTATGCTCATGGATTGGAAGAACAAATATTGTTAAAAATGTCTATACTACCCAAAGGAATCTACAGATTCAATTCAATCCCTATCAAAATACCAATAGCATTTTTCATAGAACTAGAATAATCCTAAAATTTGTATGGAACCACAAAAGACCCTGAATAGCCAAAGAAATCTTGAAAGAACAAAACTGGAGGTAACTGAACTGAAATAAACCCACATTTATATGGTCAATTATTCTATAACAAAGGAGGCAAGAATATGCAATGGGGAAAAGACAGTCTCTTCAACAAATGTTGGTGGGAAAACTGGAAAGCTACATGCAAAAGAATGAAACTGGACCACTTTCTTACACCATACACAAAGGTAAACTCCAAGTGGATTAAGGACCTAAATGGGAGATCTGAAGCCATAAAAATCCTGGAAGAGAACACAGGCAGTAATTTCTCTGATATCAGCCATAGAAACATTTTTCTAGATAGGCCTCCTGAGGCAAGGGAAACAAAGCAAAATTAATTATTGGAACTACATCAAAATAAAGTTTCTGCACAGCAAAGAAAATAATCAACAAAATTTAAAAAACAACCTATGGAATGGGAAAGGATGTTTGCAAATGATACATTCAATAAAGGATTAGTATCCAAGATATATAAAGAATTTATGCAACTCAATATACACACAAAAAATAATCCACTTAAAAAATGGGCAGAAGACCTGAACAGACATTTCTCCAAAGAAGATATACAGATGGCCAACAGACACATGAAAAGATGCTCAGCATCACTCATCATGAGGGAAATGCAAATCAAAACCACAATATCACCTCACACCTGTCAGAATGGCTAAAATCAAAAACACAACAAACAAGTGTTGGTGGGGATGTGGAAAAAAGGGAACACTCGTGCACTGTTGATGGGACTGTAAATCAGTCCAGCCACTGTGGAGAATAGTATGGAGGTTCTTCAAAAAAATTAAACTACCATGTGATCCACTACTGGTATTTACCCACAGAATATGAAAACACTCATTTGAAAAGATATATGTACCCTTATGTTTATTGCAGCATTATTTATAATAGCGAAATTATGGAAGCAGCCCAAGTGTCCATCAATAGATGAATGAATAAAGAAGATGTGGTATGTGTATAAATATATATATAATGATATATTACTCAGCCATAAAAAAGAATGAAATCCTGCCATTTGCAACAATATGGATGGATCTAGAGAGTATAATGCTAAGTGAAATAAGTCAGAGAAAGACCAATACCATATGATCTCACTCATATGTGGAATTTAAGAAACAAAACAAATGAACAAGGGAAAAAACACAAACCAAAAACTAGACTCTGAACTGTAGAGAGCAAACTGATGGTTACCAGAGGGGAGGTGGGTGGGGGAGGGGTGAAATAGGTGAGGGGGATTAGGAGCACACTTACAGTGATGAGCACTGGGTGATGTATAGAATTGTTGAATCACTATATTGTACACCTGAAACTAATATAACACTGTACGTTAAATATATTGAAATTAAAATGTTAAAAAAAAAAAAAAAGACTCTTCTGTCTTGGGAACCTATATTCCTAGACAGGAGACCCAAAGTCTCATGTGTGTCAGAATCAGGACAAGCTTTTTTGCCATGGGCTGTTCCCTGGAAGGGGAGAATGACAGCAAGGCAGGGATAGACTGAGGCTAGCAAGGTGCCCAGGGTGCAAAAATGAAGGTGCTCACTCTCAGCTTCAGATCCTTGTAACCCTGGAAGTTGGAACTTGGCTAGTCTCACCCTTTTCCTGGCTGAAGTCAACTGTTCAGTATGTGGTGCTGGGACAACTGGGTATCCACATGGAAAAAGATAAAATTAGATCCAATCTGATCTTTCCTTATCCTACACTATATACAAACCTAAGTTCAACGTGCAAAGGCCTAAAAATGAAAAAGAAAACATTAAATTTTTTAGAAAATACAGGAGAAATTTAAAAAGACAGCTTTATGATTTCAGAGGATTTCTTTAAAAGATATCAAAGAACTATAAGTAAAAATGTCGATAAATTCAACTACTAAAATTATCTGATTGCTTTTCTAAAGTCACTACAAACTGGGAAAATACATTCATATTGCATGTAACTGACCAAAGATTAGTATCCAGAATCAATGGGGGAGGGATGTTTTAAAAGAACATAAAGAAAAACAGACAAATGACTGAACAGGAAACTCACAGAAGAGGAAGCATAAATATCCAATAAATATGGGGTGCCTGTCTGGCTCAGTTGGTAGAGCATGCAATTCCTGATCTCGGGGTCAGGAATTCAAGCCCCACATTGGGTGTAGAAATTACTTTTTAAAAATATGGGCGCCTGGGTGGCTCAGTTGGTTGGGCGACTGCCTTCGGCTCGGGTCATGATCCTGGAGTCCCTGGATCGGTCCCGCATCGGGCTCCCTGCTCAGCGGGGAGTCTGCTTCGCCCCTGACCCTCCCCCGTCTCATGTGCTCTCTCTCATTCTCTCTCAAATAAATAAATAAAATCTTTAAAAAAATAAATAAATAAAAATCCTATAAATCCGCAGGGGAGCCTGGATGGCTCAGTCGTTTAAGTGTCTGCCTTCAGCTCAGGTCATGATCCCAGGACCCTGGGCTCCCGCCCTGAGTTGGGCTCCCCCCTCAGCGGGAAGCCTGCTTCTCCCTCTCCCATTTCCCTTGCTTGTGCTCTGTTGCTCTCGCTCTCTCCCTCTCAAATAAATAAAATCTTAAAAAAAAAAATCACAATGAAATGCCAATTCACACCCATTTAGTTGGCAAAAATGTAAAGGTCTGATAATGCCAAATAATAATGATTTTATAAGGAAATAAGGACTCTCTTAGCCTGCTTGGGGGGGGGCGGTGTAAATTTGGACAGCCCTCAGGAAGGCAATTTGATCCTCTCTGGTAAGGGCAAACACCTGTGCGTAGCCCCTTAACTGACTTCTTTTATCCTTAATTCTTCTGAAACTTGGCATCCTACTTCATCTTTCTCAGATTCAACTCTGAAGATATCCCTTTCCCTCTTTATATGCCTTCAATGGTCCCCACCTCCTTGCCTACAAAAGAAGCATCAAGTTCTTTAATGACATTTTAGTCTTTCGTGATGTAACCCATCCACCTTACGGTTTATATCTCACTTTGCCCCATGTTCTTCATGCTCTTCCCAGAAAATTAACTGCACAGACTGAAATACCACTTTTAAACCCTTAACCAGATGGAATGTTAAATAAGGGAGAGGCAGAGCTGGGAAATAATCTAATTGAGTATCTTCATGTTACAGATGAGGATACTGAGGCCCAGGGAGGCTGAAGGTCTCTACCCAAGGTCACTCAGTGAGATAGAATCAGAAGAGACCTCAGTTTTTCTGAGTCCCTGATGAGGGCCCTCACGGCTGTACATCCCCTCCTGGGCTGATGTAGCTCAGGACTGGCTATGTGGGTAGAGGGAGCCCCATCCACTTGGCCCTCTTCACATCACCCTACTCAACACAGCCCAGGAGTGACAGCCACCATTTGTCACGAAGTAAGAATATGCCAAGGAGCTGGACAGGAAAGAACTTTCTGTGCTGGCAGCTAACTGGTCCAGAAGCACTAAGTCCCTGAATTGGGATGCCCTTGGGTTGACCTTGTCCATAGGGAGCAGCCAAATCTCTCTTTTACTGTAATTGGGTTAGTCTTGTGGGTTTGCCCTTCTCCTGGCTGTCAAAAGAGATTATACAGAAATGGACTGCTGCATCAACCACAGTTCGGGTGCAGGCTCAAGCCGAAGCAGGAGGAAATTTCCAAATGCATTCATTAATCACCCCAAGTACCAGGCTGCTGCTGGCTGCTCTGCTTTTGCCCAGCTGCAATCACTTTTACTCCAACCAGAGCTCAGAGGTCTCCATGTAAACCGCAACGCCTGCAGCAGGGGCCTGGGTGCAAACCCGGGGCGGGAGGGGGGAGACCTAGTGCCTGAAGGGCCAGGACATTAAATAGCAAATTTTAAAACCCATGAAAAGTCAAGAGGGAGACAGCACAAGCAAGAAAAAAAGCTTTTCTCCTGCTTTTTGAACAAGGGGCGCTGCATTTTCATTTTGCACTGGGCCCCACAAATCATACAGCTGGCCCCGCGCCCAGGCCGGGAGTATCTTAGTCCTTTCAGGCTGCTATAGCCAAGTAGCACACACTGGGCGGCTTAAGAACAACAGAAATTTCTATCTCACGATTCTGGGAGTTAGAAGTCCGGGATCAGGGCGCCAGCATGGCCAGGGTGAGGGCCCTCTCCTGCCGAGTTGCCAGCTTCTCATCATCACCTCTCTTGGCAAAGAGGGTAGGGAGCTCTCTGGGGCCCCTTTTATAAGGGTACTAATGCCATTCATGAGGGCTCCTCCCTCAAGACTTAAGCACCTGCCAAAAGCCCCACCTCCTAATATCATCACCTTCAGGGGTTGGAATTTCAAGTTACAAACAGGGGAAGCACAAACATTCAGACCACAACAAGCAGTTTCTAAGCTCTACTGAGTAAAAGCAGAACACCTGTTTCCTTATAACCCCCCCATAGGTGTCTGTGAGAGTGGAGCCTCTGGGGGAGACCAGTACCAGTCAGGCTTGGCGCCAGGAAGCCCAGCCCACTGGGCTTCCTGCAGCAGTGCCCACGGGGGTCTGCAGAGCTGGGTCCGTGAAGACCTCTGATAGTCCACCCCAGGGATCCTCCAACTTCAGTAAGCAAAAAATTACCTAGAGAGTGTGTTAGAAATGCAAATACAAAGCCCTAGGGATTCTGAGTCAGTCGGTCCAGGTGGAACCTGAGATTTTGCACTTCTAACAGGCTCCAGGTGATGCCAAGGCTACAGGCCTGTGGTCCACACTTCAAGGCAAACTGGTAACCCCTTTACTTCACAGATGGGGCAACAAAGCCCAGGTGCCTTGCCCAAGGGCACAACAGGAGGAACATTTCCATTATGACATGAGACAGAATAACAGTAGAAAATCAAATTTAATAGCATATGTACGGGAATCCACACAGACACGGAAATTCAAAAGACAGTGAGGCAACATGATGCTTATATGAACTAAGGAGAGGGGTAGGGTCTGAGGATACAAAGGGGAGAAAGACCATTAGCAGATGTTTGGACAACAGAATTTGCTCTATTATGCAGTTAAGTTTCTTAGGTAAAGGGGAATCTATTAATAGCTCTCTTCCTGGTATAAGCAGGCAGTTGAGGGGGAGATAAAAAGCTTTTCCTGAATCTGCTGGGTTTAGATTGCTTTTAACCCAAGATAATGTTCATGCCAAAGTGGCCCATCTTGGAGAGGCCGGCCCCCGGGACCCACACTATAAATGCTTCTTATATAAATGAGTGTCCTAGGAACTGAATAAAACCCTCCTGCTTCTCCCTCTGACCTCTGAGGCAAGGCAAGTAGCACTGAGGAGCAGAAAGATAATCTTTCATCTGCTTTGAGCCTCAGTTTCCTTAATGATAGCCAATATGCATGAAGCATTTACCAGGCATTTTACATGTATTGATCTTCTCCACAAACTTATGGGATAGATACTGTTATTATCCCCATTTTACAGATGAGGAAACATTCAGAGAGTTTAGGTAATTTGACTAAAGTCACACAGCCAGGGTGCAGAGGCAGGATTTGAACAGATGCGCTCTGACTCGATAGCCCAAACTCCTCATCACTCTGCCCTAAAGAAACTACATCACTGGGAGCCAACAACTCAGTTCTGGCTGCTCTGTTGGAGGCCTTCCCATTTCTCCTGATCCCTAAGCCCTCCCACTTTTATGGTCCAGCTCCACCAACAGCTCCCTTTGAAGATTCTCCTCAGATGTGTGGCAGTCTGCTCATTTATGCTCCTCAGGCAGCTCTCCAAGTCCTTGTTAGAACAACTAACAAGTCTGTTAACTCGGCCTCAGCCAGTGCTTCTCATGAATGCAGTGCTGGCCTTAGAGTGGGCAAGAAGGGCCCCTGGCTTTGGCCTGTGGCTTTGGTAAACCCTGCTTTGTCCCTTCTCTAGCCATGCCCTTTCCACTGGGGTAGAGAGTCTGGGGGGAGGAGGGGCAGGGCAAGGACCTGAAGTCCCTCTCCTAGGATGTTCTGAGTACTCAGGACCCTGGAATTCCCTGCACAAATGACCTTGAGTCATTCCCAGGGCTTGACTGGAATTGTCCCCTGGCCTGTACTCCCAAGGGCAGCATTACTCCCATGGGTAGCACCAGCTGAGTATGTGCATACATCTGGACTTGAAGGTTATCTAGGAGTAGAGAGTGGGGATGACAGAACTGACATGAAAGCCGGGGCAAAGGGGCGCCTAGGTGGCTCAGTCGTTAAGCGTCTGCCTTCGGCTCAGGTCATGGTCCCAGGGTCCTGGGATCGAGCCCCACGTCGGGCTCCCTGCTCGGCAGGAAGCCTGCTTCTCCCTCTCCCACTCCCCCTGCTTGTGTTCCTGCTCTTGCTATCTCTCTCTCTCTGTCCAAATAAATAAATAAAATCTTAAAAGAAAAAGAAAGCCAGGGCATCTGCAAAAATGAAGATGAGGCCCCTCAAGATTCAAGATGAAGAGGGGGTGGGAAGAGAAAATGAGTATGTGACTGAGAGCCACGGCTGAAGGCCAACTCTTCCAACAGAGCCATTATATTAGTTTTCTATTGTGTAACAAATTACCACAAACTTAGTGACTTAAAACAGCACATTTATTGTCTCATAATTTCTGTAGGTTAAGAATCTGGGCAGGGCTTAGATGGGTCCTCAGTTTCAAGATCTATCACAAGGTGTTGTCCAGGACTGGAGTCTCATCTGTAGGCCTGACTGGGGAAGGATCTGCTTCTAAGTTCATTTTTTTATTCTTAAATTTTTTTTTTCTTAAAGATTTTATTTATTTGAGAGAGCATGAGCAGGGTGAGGGGCAGAGGAAGAAGCAGGCTCTCTGCTGAGCAGGGAGCCCATGTGGGGCTTGATCCCAGGACTCCGGGATCATGACCTGAGCCGAAGGCAGACGCTTAACTGACTGAACCACCCAGGTGTCCCATGCTTCTAAGTTTGGACAGCTGTTGGCAGAATTTCAGTTCCTCAAGGGTCACTGGACTGCAGGCCTTGGTTCCTTGCTGGCTGTTAACTGGAGGCCACCTACATTTACTTGTCGTGCAGGCCTCTCCTGCATGGCAACTTGCTTCATCAAAGCCAGGAAGGGCCAGTCTGCTAGCAAGACAGAAGCCACTATTTTATCTAACCTAAACATGGAAGTGAAGTCCCAACCTATTTGCCACATTCTGTTGGTTAGAAGCATTGATGGGTCCTGCCCATACTCAAGAGGAGGGGATTACACAGGGGTGTAAATATCAAGAGGTTGGGTGGGGGGGAATGAGAAGATGCCCACCACAGCTATGTCCAAACACAGAACCCCATGGAATAAGAGGAAATTCTACATTCAAACCTGGTCTTCTCAGATCATTTGAAGTTATGTTTATCAAAGGAATAGAATAGATAATATTTCAGTCAACAGTGTGTTAATTTGAGTTACAGCTTTTCAATATTTAGATATATGGAATGTGGGCTTCCACTGATACTCTCATCCTGGCCCCATAAATGTTAGGACAAGCCTGTTTATGTGCATGTGTCCAGGCCACCACCTCTGACAGGAAAGGCCTTGTTGGTAAAGTCCTGTCTGCTGACCTTTTGCCCCCCACACAGCTGAGCACAGTGTTCACTGTGTGGGAAGCAATCAGGAAAGTTTACCTGGGCATCCACTGCAGCTGCCCAGCTCCCCAGGTGCTGCCATGAGGCAGTCGGGCTGATTTTGAAACCTCAGCAGTTGGGCTTCCTCTTGAGTGAGAAAGGATCCCACATGGCACAGGAAGGAAGGAAGAAGAACAAAAACCCCTACATCAGCAAGATAAAGCTGACTCTTTCGGGTGGAGCAAAAGACCTGCCTTTAGATAAAAACATGATTATTAAGTTTCTATTTTTTATTTGTATTATAAAAATCATGAAGATGGCTTATATATTTTTAAAAGATATAAGAAATAAAAGCCATAGTTCTACAACGGAAAGACCCGTTGTTTTATGTGTTCGTATGTATATACGTATGTATATTTGCATATATGTATATATTTTAATTTTGTAATGTGATATATTAATGTAATTTTATAGTAATATATTTTAAATTTCCTTCCTCAGAAAATGTTTTCTATGCATAGTTCTTTGTTGTGCTGTAGTTAAATTTGTATGTGTTGGGAGCTTTTAAAAAATGAAAGATCATATGGTCTATTTAATTATATATCTACTTTTTCAGGACAGTAAATGCTTTTTCCAGATTAAAGAGGTAGAACTTTAAAATAATAGTTAAAAATAGATAACAGATTCACAAAGTCAAAAAGTAGACAGTGAGAAGTCTCCTTCCCCATCCCCAGCTGACATCCCTGGCAGTAACCAATGTTAACAATTCCTTCCAAAAATAGTTTATGCATATATATAAATATTTTCTTCTTCTTTTCCGTCTTCTACATAGTGGTGGCATATCACATACACTGTTCTGCACTCAGTACGTCTTGGAGAAAGTTCCATATCTTTACGTACCAGTGGTTCCCAATCTCGGCTAAACATTAGGATTATCTGAGTCGCTTTTAAAACTCCCAGGTGTGTAAGCTACATCCCAGACCGATTAAATGAGAATCTCTCGGGGTGAGGCCCAGGCATCAGGATTTTTAAAAGCTTCTTCAAGAGTAGTCAAGGTTGCCTACCACTGGTATAGAAAGAGCTTCCTAGGAAAGGAAGAGGAAATATAATAATTCCATCATTGCTTGTAATAGAAAATTAGGGTGACCATCTGTCCTGGTTTTCCCAGGACATGGGACTTTCAGTGCTGAAGCAAGGATGAGCTGCTCATCCTATAAGAAATTGGTACATATGTCTAAGGAAATAGAGGATTAAGAGGGTATCACATAATTTAAAGACTATAGAAAGAAATGTTGTACTTCAGTGAAGAACTGTGCATCATCCCCAGCACACCCTCCTGGCTGGTCCGCTGGAGACTGGTTCATTGTCTTTGAGCTATTTTGCACTTCTTATAAACTGCAGGCAAATGATAGCTATGCAAATCTGTATTATTTGACTTCCTTCCCCCTCTGGAAAAACCAGGGGTTTTTATGTTTGTTCTGTTTTTTATTTAGAAACTTGAGGTTAATTTAGATCCTCAGAAGACTTAACTGTATTTTAAAAATTGTGATCTATGTGTGGGTTGCACTAGGATTTTTTTTCTAAATCATTGCTTTATGTGTATATGTACTTACGTATTTTTAGGTAGGCTTCACACCCAACACAGGGTTTGAACTCATGACCCTGAGATTAAGAGTCCCATGCCCTACTGACTGAGCCAGCCAGGCGCCCCTGGAAAAACCAGTTTTGCCTGCATTTGTATAATTCAATCCCTTTATTTCATTTAAATTTGTGTTCCTTTGACTTTTCCTCTGAACCTGTTATAACACCTGTCTGGTTCTCCAGCTAATTAAGGAGTAAAATAAAATCTTTAACACATGTTCATTCTTGTATCTGAGCAACAGTCAAGCTTTTCTCTTTTTCTGAAAATTAATTTTTAACAAGGCTATAAAGGTAACTACTAGAACAGATACACAAATCTTCCAAATTATCACTAAAAACACAAACACAAGAATAAAACAAATACAACAGACCCAAACATGACTATCATATCAATAAGTATAAATCAAATTCACCTGTTAAGAAAGACTCAGCTCACAAACTAAAACCTAATGATAAAACAAAATGATTAAGAAGGATTGAAAAGGATGAGAAAAGGTGTTTTTACTAAGTAAGTGTAAAAGTTTAGCAGACATCATGATCTTTTTTTGTGGGTTTTTTTTTTTTTTAAGATTTTATTTATTTATTTGATAAAGAGAGCAAGAGCATGCGTGGGGAGGGGCAGAGAAAGAGGGAGGAGCAGGCTCCCAGCTGAGCAGGGAGCCCACTGCAGAGCTTGATCCCAGGATCCTGAGATCATGACCTGAGCCAAAGGCAGATGCTTAATGGACTGAGCCACCCAGGCGCCCCAGACATCATGATCTTAATACTAGACTAGGATGAATTCTGGACAAAAATCATTAAATGAGATGAGAGTTATTCAATAGTAAGATTATTAGAGTCCCATAAAGACATAACTCTTATGAATATCTATGTAACAATTAACATACATTAACAAAGCAAAAGCTAGAGGAAATACAAGGAGAAAAAGAGACACATAAGTAAGGGAGATTAATTTACCTCTCTTTTAGGTTATAGTCATAAGGTAAGACCTTAAATAACATAGTTTTAAAAGCAGAGCTGCTTGATATATCAAACTTACAATTTGAAAACTAAAAATTTATTTTATTCTCATGTATCTATAGAACATTTTCAAAATTAATCGACTCTGTCATAATTAGGTCACAAAAAAACTTTAATAAATTCCCCAAGTAATATAATTGAAGGGGACAAAAACATCTCTTCTCTTCCCCACTACCAGTTGCAATGCATGGAAGTTTCACAAAGATATGCGACCCACGGAGGCGGCCATATGATTGAGATTTATATACCATCTTAGGCCAAAAAAGGTGTCACCAAGCAGACCCCAAGACCTGACCTTTACTGCCCACCTGCTTGTACTTACTAACCTTTGTTACATTTTTCCTTAAGCTCTTCTTTCTGGCTTACCTCTAAGCTCAGGCAAATGAAACCCCAAATCCCCACCCCCAACCACCTCCACACCACCCAGACCATTTGAGCTAAAACCCTGAACTGTGCTGGTGCAGATGGGCTATGGAATGACTGGCAATTACCTTTACCTTGTTATAATACTAAAATCTCCCACCTGAGGAGGAGCACAAGTTTCATTTACATAACATGTATAGGCATGTGTCCTTAAGGCACCTGCATGAACTTACGCCTGTCTCTACATAAGATGACAAAACTTCCCTATCTCAGTATTCATCCTAAACCTAAACCAAAGGTACCCATTCACCCTCTTTTGGGGAGTCATGGCTTTGGAAGCTATTTCTGGCCATCTCCTTATTTGCTGCAAATAAAGTTTACTTTGTGTGACAACTCCACCTGGTGTATCTGTGACTCACCAAGGAGTGAACTCAGGTTGGCTCGGTTGCAAGGGGAAAAAAGGTTTAGAGTTTTGGGGTAGGGGAAGTGTTTAGGGAAGGTGAGAGATATGGTAGATAAGATTGTTGTGTTATGTGGTTAAGGGTCTCCCAGGTCATAAAAGGTGTCTCCAGAAGTAGCTCTCTTCCTGGTATGGGGACATCTTGCAAATGGAAATTTCCTTTATAAATGTAAATTCCTTCACGAGAGGAGAAATTTATAGTTTATTTTTAGGCAACTGGGGGAGGTAAAGAGCTGTTCCTGAGTCTCCTGGTTCTCAATTATCTTTAGCTCAAAATGATCTTTATGTGCTAGAGTGGCATATTTTGGGGTGGCACATTCTGGTACTGTTTATAATTCTTCAGTAAGAATTCATTGAGGGCGCCTGGGTGGCTCAATCAGTTAAGCAGCTGCCTTGGGCTCAGGTCATGATCCCAGGGTCCTGAGAGAGGAGCCTGCTTCTTCCTCTGCTGCTCCCCCTGCTTGTACTCTCTCTCTTTCTAATAAATAAAGAAAATCTTTTTTTTTTTAAAAAAGAATTCATTGAAAATTTCAATAAATCCCAAAAAGAATAATAGATGATGTAGTTTTTGAATGTTGGTTAGGTCTGGAGCCAATGGCCAAGAAAGAATTCTTGAGATGTGTTTGGTGCAAAAAAGTGATTTTATTAAAGCACCGGGACAGGACCCATGGGCAGAAAGAGCTGCTGAACCTGGGTTGTGAGGGATGGCTGATTATATACTTGGGAGCTGGGGGAGGTAAGGACAAAGGGAGGTGTCCAAAAGGACTTTCATATACCAAAGAAAACACAGAATCCTGGAGGCCTTGCTATTGTCAAGCTAAGGTTGAGTAAGGCATTAACATTAAGACAGTTGGGAGCTTCCTGGGGGAATATTATACTCTGTCTATCTCAGGTCCTTGTCAATGGGCTGCAGGTTATAAAGAAATTTAATTTTGTTTACTTTCCCTTCAGCCTTGGTTTCCCACATCACTCATGGAAGGGAGGGTGATATTAGGGCTCCAGGAAATTGAGTTATGGGTCCCTGAAAGTTAGGCTATTGACAAGAATGCTTTTTCCTTGTAAATCACTAAGACATTGATTGGTACACTGATGGAGACTCATGTCTTGCAGGACTGTGATCTCTATCAGTTAACCATTTGTTTTTCCCTTCCCTTAGTTCTAGGGTAGTTGGGAGTGCCTGAGGAATGTCAAACATATCCCGTGGGGTGGGGGGTGGGGGGTGCAGGGTGTTAGCTTGTGCTTTGTCCTCAGCTTGCCTTCTGCTGCCTCATCAATAGACACCATCCTCTAATCATAATGTAATAAAACTAGAAATTAATAATAGAGCCAGGAAATAAAAAGATCTTACTGCTTGAATACTTACAACTCTCCCTTGGCTCAAAAAGGGAAAAGAAGGAAGAAGAGGGAAAAAAGAAGAAACTATAGAATATTTAGACAATAATGTTAATGAAAACTATATATATCAAAAGCCATAGGATATAGCTAAGCCAGTTCTCAGAGGGAAAAAAATATATTCAAAAATACTTCTTAGTAAAGGAAAAAATAAGTAAATTAAACATAAAACCCAAGGAAGTTTAGGAGTGGGGAATTATTCCTAAGAAAGCAAAAGGAATAAATTAATAAAGGAGAAATAAATGAATTAGAACACATAAAAATTGTAGCACTAATAAATAAATTGATTAGCTGATTCTTTGGGGTGCCTGGATGGCTCAGTCGGTTAAGCATCTGCCTGAGTTCGACTCTGGTCATGATCCCAGGGTCCTGGGATTGAGCCCCACATCACATCATGTTCCCTACTCAGCAAGGAGTCTGGTTCTCCCTCTCCTTCTCCCTCTGCCCCTCCCCCCGGCTCTCTCTCTTGCTTTCTCGCTCTCAAATAAATAAATAAAATCTTTAAAAAAAACAATTAGCCAATTCTTTGAAAAGAGCAGGAAAGAAAGGAAGAAAGGAAACAAGTAAAAGAAAAAACATCATCCGCAAAGAAAAACAAAGGACATAAACAATTCACAGAAAAGAACATAGAGGGGCACCTGGGTGGCTCAGTCAGTTAAGCATCCTGACTCTTGATTTTGGTTCAGGTATTGATCTCAGGGTCCTGAGATTGAGTACCCCCGACTTCAGCTCCACGTTCAATGGGGAGTCTGCTTGAGATTCTCTCCTTCTTGCCCCCCCCACTCATGTGCTCTCTCTCTCAAATCTTTAAAAAGAACATATACAAAGTTCTTAAATATACAGAAGGGTATCTAACCTACTCATAAGAAGAACTATGTAATTTGAAACTATACTGAAATAAGTAAGCACAGGAAAAGATGTTCAACATCATTAGCCATCAGGGAAATGCCAATCAGAACCACCAGACCCCGCTTCATGCCCACTGGGATAGCTATAATTTAAAAAAAAAACAAGTGTTGGCCACGATGTCAAAAAATTGGAACCTTCCTAGACTGCTGGTTGAAATATAAACAGGCCCAATCACTGTGGAAAACAGCCTGGCATCTCCTCAAAAGGTTAAACCTAGAGTTACCATTAGACTCAGCAATTCCACTCCTAGGTCTACAGCCAAAAGAATGGAAAACATATGTTCATGCAAAAACTTGTACCTGAATGTTCATAGCAGCATTATTCATAATAGCCAAAAAGTGGAACAACCTAAATGTCCACCAACTGATGAATGAATAAATAAAATGTGTTATACAATGAAATATTATTAGGCGATAAAAAGGAATGAAGTACTTAACAGTCAACATGGATAAACCTGGAAATTATGCTAAATGAAAGAAGCAGAAAGGCAGAAAGTAAAGTAGAGGTCACCTAGGACCAGGCAATGAAAAATGGAGGAGAGACTGCTAATGGGTATGAAGGTTTTTTAGAGGTCATAAAAATGTTCTAAAATTGATCAGGATGACGGTTGCACCACTCTGTGAAATACCGAAAACCAGTGAATCGTATACTTTAAAAGAGTTAATTGTAGGGTAGGTAAATTATATCTCAAGCTATTATTGAAAGAAATAGAACTATGTGAGAGAGCAATTTTAATGGTTCAGAAATCCCCCACCCTTCTGTGTTCAGAGAAAAGGCTAACACGTGCTCACTTCAGCGGCACATATGCTAGAACTGGAACAATACAGAGAAAAGGCTAACCACAAAGGAGCACCTCACAATCACATATCCAAGATAAGACCTGCCTCTACTCTTCCGTAATGACTCTCTTGTTTCAGAAAACTTCAAGTTCTCTTCCTCTTCCTTGAGACCTGCCTCATTAATGAATGATCTCCCTTTTGCACCAGCCTGAATAAAACAATCTCCTTAATTATTGGGTGCACTTTGTCCTAGGTGGTATTTAGACATAGGGTGCTCTTTGCTCTAATCTCTTTGGTTAGATTTTGTAAACTAGATAATTAACGGAAGTGTCAGTGGTCTTACCTTGGAATTACAAATCTGAACAAAGTGGTGTACTGATCTGAGTATTGATAGTGTATGAAGCACATCATAGCTTAGTCTGGCATAGTTTACCTGTTTTGTGAGTCAAGATATACTTGACAAATTGTGGTTTCTGTTCCAGTTCTCAATCCTCAGCACTTACCTGGTCCCTGGTAGGTACTCAATAAATATTCATTGAATGACCAAAACAACAACAACAACAATAACATATTGTAGGCAGGGGGGCAAAAATAGTACAACTTCTTTGATGGCTTTAGTCTGGCAAAATCTATAAAACATACAAATATACACTCCCTTGAGCTAGCAATTCCAATTTTAGGAATTAATCCTGCAGATAACTTGCACATGTGCAAAGGGCCACCTGAAGAAATTATTAATTACAATCACAAGAGACCGCAAGTCTCCTAAATTTCCAACCGTAAGCTGAATTAAACTGGTATATACCATCAATGGAATGAGATGCAGATGTTGGAAAAAATTAGAAAGTTCTCATGATACAGAATATCTCTGAGATAGGTTTACTCAGTTCCAGCTGCAATGGCTGCCTTGTTGTTCCTCATGACGAGTACTGTCTGGTCTCAGGGCCTTAGGGCAGGATGTCTCCTCCACTTGGAATGCTCAGCTCCAGATTATACACAGGGTTCACTCCCTCGTTTTCCTCAGGCCTCACCTCAAATATCACTTAATCAGCAAGGCTTTCCCTGACCACCCTATGTAAAATAGCAACAGTTCCCTGCCTCCCCCAACACACACACACACACACACACACACATACACACTCCTTATTCCTTTACCCTGCTTTTCTCCATAGCACTTACCCCTTATCACTATATATTTACTTGCTTATTTATTTCCCATGAAAATGTAAGCTCCAAGAGGGCAAAGAATGCATCTCTTTTGTTCACCACCCAATTCCAAATGCCTAAAAGAGTGGTTGGCATATGGTAGGTACTCACTAAATATTAACTGAATAAATGAATATATTAAGTGAAGAAAGCAAGATGCTGGGAAGTGATTTTTAACATGCTTCTATTTTTTAAAAGACTATCCATGTAACTGGTCCCGTGTATACAACATAGCTTTATTTTTTTTAAAAAGATTTTATTTATTCATTTGGGTGGGGGGAGAGCGTACAAGCAGGGGGAGAGGCAGAGGGAGAGGGAGAAGCAGACTCCCCGCTGAGCAGGGAGCCGGACGTGGGGCTTGATCCCAGGACGTGGAGACTATGACCTGAGCCGAAGGCAGACACTCAACCATCTGGGCCACCCAGGCACCCCAACATAGCTTTAAAAGGTTACAGAAGAAATAGGTCAGGCTAGTTGCCTGCGGGGCTGGCAGAGAGTGGGAGGGAGGCTTTGCACTAGACTTGTAGATTATTAACTACCTGAAACTTTAATTTAGAAGTAAAAAGGAAAGCTCTCATGTCATTTCTTTTTTATAGCCCCATGGTGTGCTGCTGCATGGATGTTCACCAAGTCATTTCATCAGGCCTCTTCTGGCAGATGATTATTTCCAAACTTTTGCTTTTAAATGTGAGGGACTCTGTTTACTTTTCACATGTCCTAACAAATAGGATGTTGAGGTCTTTTTAAGACCCCCCAACTTTGGTTCTAAATCTTTGCAGTTGAAAATGTAACCCACACCCAGACTAAACAAAAGTTTCCTACAGGATTTGATGGCTGGAAGTGGGGCCGCCTCAGGAAGCAGAGGGTCCTGGGAAAGGGAGAATGTAATTATCTTCATTAAACAATTCTATATTCTCATTGATAAACTCACCCAATCCCTGAGCCTGAAGACATTCCATGAACTTACCAAGATAGGGCTATCTTACAAAAGAGAGGGCAACAAAACAAAATAAGAAGCCCCTACCAAGATGGGAAGACAGCTCAGTATTTCTAATTCATACAGAGGGAAAAAGTCCCAACTGGAAATTGAGAGTTCTGGTTCTGTTACAGAGGAGCTGTCTGACCCAGAGAAGTCACCTCCTCCTCTCCGGGCCTCCATCACCTCATTGCCCGATGGCTCTGCTCTCCAGACAGGACCTCATTTACTCCCTCCCATTGCACTGATTCTCCAACACACTGAGTGACTTAGGGCAGCCCCCAGATGTAGCCGATCTGATGGGGCTGTCACTTTGCACTGGGTGGCTGTGAATTCACGCACTGCGCTGGGAAGGGAAAGCAAACAGAAAAGCAGCTGCCTTTGTTTCTAGAAGTGGTCCTGCACCTATTTAGATGGACAGGTGAGCAGAGGCCAGAGTCCAGGGGTAGAGGGTAGAGGGTGGGAACATCAGAAATGGAGCTTCAGGGCCCAGCCCCTTTGGGGTGGCTCTGGCAGGAGCCAGGGAGGCTGTCATGAATGAGTGTTCTTCGTGGCTCTTTCTCCAGTTGGGGGCTCAGAGGGAGCTGGGAGGCCCTCGCTCCTGAAGAATCTGACAAGGCACCGGCTTCCGGGAACGTCTCCTCCCCCTTCTGCCCAACCCGAAAGCAGACTCTGCGAGAGAAGTTGATGGGCACATTTTCACCACCCCAACCCTGGGAAGTGCAAGAGGAAGACAGGCACGTTCTTATTCCGTGGATCTGTACTGAAATCTTCATTTAGCAAAAACTGTGAAGTTGCAGGCATTTCATTCAACCTGTTCAAGTCATGAATTTGAGGAGAATAATGTTCCTGCTCATTTTCAGTTTTTATCAGTAATTAAAAGTTCATTAACTAAAGAACCTGTGAAATTCTCTGCTCACAAATTTTATGAGAAACTTGCTCAATGGAAGATTGCTCACTTTCAGTGTTTCTGGTTTTTAAAAACTTAAGCAGATCATCTTTTTGAATATTTTTCTTTTTTTGCCTTTTTTTCTTTTCTGAGCATCAATGTCATATTTTCTAAATCAATCCCAATTTGATTTGTACTCATTCCCAACAGGCTGAGTTTACAAAATAAAGTTTGTCTTTCTTCTAAAACATTCAAAATTAGGGGCGCCTGGGTGGCTCAGTCATTAAGCGTCTGCCTTCGGCTCAGGTCATGAACTCGGGGTTCTGGGATTGAGCCCCGCATCGGGCTCCCTGCTCAGCGGGAAGCCTGATTCTCCCTCTCCCACTCCCCCTGCTTGTGTTCCCTCTCTCGCTGTGTCTCTCTCTGTCAAATAAATACATAAAATCTTTTAAAAAATGAAAATAAAAATAAAAAAATAAAACACGCAAAATTAATATTACAAAGCAAAATACAAAAAATCTAATATAAAAATTTTAAATCAAATGTATTTAAATAAAGCTGAATTTTATATTAATTTTTTATTTTTAAATTAAATCTTATTAAATATTGCTATAAAAATAAAACTTCAAAATTCTAGGGTTTTAATGTCCACTTAATAAGCAAGGCAAAGAATCTGTACTACACTTCAAATATTTTACAACTATAACTACACGTCCACAAATGTAAGAAAAATATGAATTCTTTAGTATGGCAAAAAGTTTCCGAGACACAGCGGTATATGGTTATATAATGGTCCCCAGTGTATCATACCTCCCTGTGCCCAGCTCCTTTGCAATACGATTTTGGCCATGCCTCCCATCAAGAGATAGAGTCTCTTTCCCCCAACCCACCCACTGGATCCGGGTGTCCCACAAGGCTTCATTTGGTCAACAGAATGAGACAGAAGTAACACTGAGCAGCTCCCAAGGCCAGGCCTTAAGAAGCCTTGTAGCTTTTGCTTCTGTCCTCTAGGAACACTTACGCCATTATGTACAGAAGCCCATTCTAGCCTAGAGGGTATAGGGCTATTTGGAGAACTGAGGCATCCCAGCCAACAGCCAGCACAACTGCCAAACATTTGAATAAAGCCATCTGGGAGCATCCAGTCCCAGCAGAGTTGCTATGGACTGCAGCCACATACGTGACCCCGATGGAGAGCAGCAGAAAAATGGCCCAGCTGGCCCAGCCCAAACTGCTCTTTTAAGCCACCAACTAAGTTTCAATATGCTTTGTTCCACAGCAGCAGATAACGGACATCGATAGGGTATATGACTATTGTGAATACGAGCTGACCCCTGAATCCCTCTAGAATCACAAATGAGAACAAAAAAAGAAAAGAAAATGGACTCTTGGCACTGTTGAGAAATAGTATTTAGTTAGACAAGGACCCACTGAATTCACGCTCTCTGAGAGGAGGAGTGTAGGGCACTGGAGGGTTTTAAGCTGAGGAATAAACTGATTTGTCTTTTCTCTTATCTACACATTATCAGCCAATTAAATTCTTTCTCCCCCCAAAGCAGTGACTGTCTCTAAGGTCAGCAGGAGCACAACCTTCACAGCATCTGGACTCAGCACTGTTTTGTTTTGAGAATTATAGGAGGGAATGTGGAGACTTTGGGTGTTAGTTTCAAGCATTCACGTTCCAGGTTGTAGGTCACACGGTGCCAGCCCCGAGCTGAATGCAGAATCCCATGGGAGAAAATCTCCCATGTGATCTTTAGCACATTTAATTTCTTCTGTTTGTGACATGCAGGGCCCTCTAAAGTGTGGAGGCTCAGGATGGAGGCCGCCTTGACTGATCTAAGGGCAATTATTACCCCAGCCCCAGTTTAGGAAAAATGGTTGAGACCTTGTTTGGGAATTTGCCTGTGAACAGTGACTAAGGAAAATTGGTAATGGCTATTAAAATTTTAAGTATGTCAATCTCTTCATACATCAACCCAGCTTTAGGGAAAACATCCTATAGGAATAAAAGGACCAATATATTAGAGTAGTTGTGCAAAAATGTTTAGCACAAACATTGTTTAAAGTAGGAAAAAGTGGAAACAATTTAAACTTCATTAATAGGGGGGCGGTTAAGTGAATTGTGGTCCATCCACATTAGCAGATGTTATGCAAATGTTGAAAAGGTTGTTGTATCCTGACATACCTGACTTGGACTTAGATCTGACTTAGTGAGATTTATGCCTTTTTTCATTCATTGAACATTTACTGAGCATCAGCTATGAACCTGGCACTGCTCTAAGTACTAGGGATACAGTAGGGAACAAGACAAGGTTTGTTGTTTACGGAATTCACATCTTAATGGAGAAAGACCACAGACAAGCAAATAAGTATGTAGTACATTAGATGGTAGTAAGTAGGTGCTGTGAATAATAATGAAGGTGGGTTGGGAGATAGAGTCTGGAAGGAAGTGAGGGAAAGAACTTTGTGGCATTCACGAGGAGGGACAGTCTAGACAGGAACAGCAAGTGCAAAGGCCATGACTTGGGAGTATGGTTGATGAGATCTAGGAATATCAGGGATGCCAGGGTGGCAGGGGACAAGGGCTGTGAGGTCAGGAGGAGAGCTGTAGAGTTGGTGTGTGTGTGTGTGTGTGTATAGGGCCTCCTAGGTCCTGGCCAGGACTCTGGGTTTTACTCTGTGTAAGATGGGAAGCCACAAGAAGGTTTTGTGCTGAGAAGCACCATCACCCGACTTAAATTTTTGGAGAATCCCTCTGGCTGCCATGACAACTGACTCAGGGGGTAGAGGGAGGCAGAGGAGAGTGAAGAGACTGTTGCCATGCAGAAAGGAGAGCTTACCCCATGGTGAAGCAGCAAGTGGTCAGATTCTGGATAGGTTTTGAAGGGGGGCCTGCAGGATGTCCTAATGGAATTGGATGTGGGGTGTGAGCAAGAAGCCAGGTGACCATTAAGTACTGTTAATGAGAAAAGCAAGTTTCAAAGCAATGTGAGCATGGCATGATCCTATTTTTGTTCAAATAAACAGCAAATAAAGCACTCTCTCCTCCCTGTGCATGGATCTTCGTGTGGTGGTTATATGAGTGTATTAGTAGACTAGGGCTGCTGCAACAAAATACCCAGACCAGGTGGTTTCAATAACGGAAATGTATTTTCTCACAATTCTGGAGACTGGAAGTCCAAGGTGAAGATGCCAGAAGTGTTGTTTCTGGCGAGACCTCTCTGCCTGGCTTGCAGACCTCTGTCTTCTTGCTGTGTTCTCCCAAGGCTCTTCTCTGTAAGGTCCCACCCTTATGACCTCACTTAAACCTTACGGGCCCTATCTCCAAATATAGGTGGTGGGGTCAGAGCTCTAACATTTGAATTTGGTAGGGGCGGGGGACACAATTCAGTCCATAATGATGAGTATAGAAAAAGTTGTGAAAGGTGACCCACAAGCAGTTAGCTCTGATCTCCTTTGGGGCTCTGGGCCAGATGAGGGTGTTTACTTTTTTCCTTGGAATGGCTGCATTGGTTACAGGGAGTACATGTCAACTGAAAAATTGTTGACAAGGCATTTAATATAGAAACATTCTAAGAGAGAGAGAAAAAAAGCCACTTTGGCTTAGAATTCATTCCTGCACATAGTTGTAAGGCTACCACTTAGCTTGGAGACCCAATTCCTAGCCGCTGGTTCACTCCTGGCCTTGGCGAGGATGCAGGGATGCACAGGGAAGCTCAGCGTTTGGCAAGGGGGCTAAGGGGCCAAGGAGAAAGGAGATGGGCATGACTCCCCTCCGTGAGTCAGCGTATCCATGACAGGACCCCCTCTCCAGCCCTGGCAAGCAACATGGGGGAGAGGGTCTGAGACGGAAGTGACTGCAAGGAAGCCTTAGTGACTTGAGGCCAGTGAGGCCAGTGGAAGCCTCAGGGGGTCCTGCCACCCCCTCTCCATCGGAGATTCAGAGCTGGGCTAGAGGGGTCCTCCACTGGCACCTCCTGGTCCTCCCAAGCTCTGCTCTCATAGTCTCCCTTGTCTGCCCCTTAGAAAGGAGAGAGCATGTGTCCTTCCATGTCTAGCCCCCTCGCAGCACACGAGGGGGCTTGTGTCCGCTCAGCACCCACACACTGCCACAGCAGGCCTGTCCCGAGGGCAACCCGACACTTGAGCAGCTCCCGGCTGATTTTTAGTGGAGATGGGACTATCTCCCTCACAGAGACGTGGTGAACATTCAGTGCAAGAACGTAGGCAATATGCCTGTTTCTTCCTCTATTACGGGACCTGCCCTGTCCACACACTCCATCAGTGGGACCACCACCGTCACCTGGTGACAGAGCCTGCCGTGTGCGAGCCACTGGGCACGGTACTCCACACCCATAGGCTCTCTGGAGCCTCACGGGACCAGGATCCACTGCACAGCCGAGGAAAACTAGGGAACGGAGAAGAGAGGTAAATTGTCCAAGAGCACAGTGCTCCCCAGGATCCGGGCCAGGCTCTCCCACCCCACCTCAGGGCCCTCGCAGGGCTGCTGAGAACCCCGCACAATTTAATTTGTGTGATATCGTCTCGAGAAGCCCGGGCCCCTCGGTAAACATGAGGTATGGGTGTCTCTAACTGTTCATTCCCGGAAACCATGTGAAAAGGAGCTTGGAAAGAAGCACAACTCCGAGTAGTTATTTAGTACACAAACCAGAGACGCTGTTAAACCGCTCTCTTGGCCTTTGTTTAGGGAATAATTCCTGTCACTCCGCTAATGACATCAGTGGAACTCATGTTACTTGTGCTTCCTTTACACACTTGAGCCTGAGGAGCGCCTGTCCCCTGGGCGTGCAGACCCACTGACAGGCATTGCTTTGTCCCTTTTGGGCAGCACCTAGGACAGTCCTGTAGCCTCTAAAAAGCCTGGCGGGACAGCCTCCCTGCTTCAGTCAGGGCCCCTTTAGCCAGAAGGGCCAAAGATATACTGAAGGTAACTCCTTCCCCCATGAAAAGGTAAATAAGTAAAAGGGAGTGTATTGAAATTATTTCAATGCACAGGAACCCAAGGGAACCTGAGTAGCCAGGCCAGTCCTAGAGTTCTCAGAGAATGCCCTCAGTTCTTCAGATGCTCATATCTAAATTTCCAAATCCTCTTATCCTCCCAGGTTAGGCCTCAAGTCCCAGGTGCTGACTGGCTGGGTCAAGTGTCCAGGCCCTGGTGCTGTCAGCCTACCCCTGGCATGTGGTATAAAACAAGGCCCCTTGGCCAGAGAAGATACTCCCAGGAGAGGAATGAGTTAGATGGTGTGACCAAACTTTGTCTAGGGACATCTAGAGATGTCTGAACCCTCCTGCTGCACTCAGAGGCACCCTTTGGTCTGAAGGCCAGCCACAGTGAAGGCAAGGACATCTAGAGATGTCCCTAGAAGTGTGACTTTTAGGGCTAAAACCAGGAAAGTTGTAGGCAAACCCAGGGGAGTTAGTCACCAGTGTCACCAACAGCCACATCTGTTTTGTGTCCCTCTCGCATTCATTCTGAGGAACACATTTCTTCACGTGAAATCAGGATGTGTCTTAAAATCAGCAGTGTCCTGCAATGGCGGTTAGCCAGGGTCGTAGCTGAGTTCTCTGGGACAGAATATGTGTCTGCCAGTCACTTCTGGGACACCAACAACCTGAGATTACCTCACATTCCCTTTCTGTTTGACATTTTTAGACCATACTGACAGTGCAAATTCAGACCTCTCTGAATTTGTGGTCTGACTTGTCAGGAGAGAATTTTTTTTCTCACTCCACATGGTGCCAAGACTAAAACATGGACATTACCAGCCAGTCTCTTCTTTGGGAAGATTTCCTTGATCTCTGGTGTCCCAGCTTTTATGTGGAGCCTCCCTCTCCAGCACTTCTCCTCTTGCTCAGTGGTACATAGAATAATGGTGCAGCTTACAGGTGATGGTGTTTCAGATTGGATGAAACACAGGTAATCAAGCCCCCACAGGTAATCTGCCCCACGTAGGGGCAGAGGGGCATTGTTGGTGCTTGAAGGAGGCACAATGTTCCATGCACCAGGCACTCAGGACTGGATCCAGAGAAAAGAGAAACAATTCTCCCCATCCAGGCCTCTTAGCCATCATGAGCTTCTCTCTGAACTCGGAGGTCACTTCATAGACCTGTGCAGCCCGATAGCCCATTTAGAAACCTTTTCTTTACCAGTTTCTCCAGACAGGTCAGTGTTTAGAAACATTGATAGTGGGGCTCCTGGGTGGCTCAGTCGGTTAAGCTCCTGCCTTTGGCTCAGGTCATGATCCCAGGGTCCTGGGACGGAGCCCTGCTCAGTGAGGAGCCTGCTTCTCCCTCTGTCCCTGCCCGCCACTCCCCGCCTGCCCCGGCCTTGTGCTCTCTCTCTCTCTCTCTCAAATAAATAAATAAAATTAAAAAAAAAGAAACACTGATAGCTTTCCTTATAAACACAGAGCCTGTATGTTTGAAAGTTGATAAGCCCCTTCTAACAACTGCCCTATGTAGAAAATCCAAGGAAGCAGAACTGTCAAAGAGAGAAAGAGGGAGAAGCAGTGTCTGAACTTGGAAACTAGCACCGAAGTATTTCTAACCCCAGATTTTCTTTTTTTTTTTAAGGTTTTATTTATTCATTTGATAGAGAGAGCACAAGTAGGGGGAGGGGCAGAAGGAAAGGGAGAAGCAGGCTCCCTGCTGAGCAGGGAGCCCAACCTGGGGCTTGATCCCAGGACTCTGGGATCATGACCTGAGCCGAAGGCAGATGCTTAATCAACTGAGCCGCCCAGGCGCCCCAAACCCCAGATTTTCCTTCAGTTGCCTGCTCAGCGTTTTCTGGATGTACGATGCCTGGTTCCTTTATCAGTCGATATTCCTGAAGGAAACCCTCAGTCCAGAGCTCCTTGTCCTCAGGGCCAGATCATCCCTCCTCGCAGCTTTCTAGGCCCATAGTTTGTCTTTCCTGGTTATCACCTCCCAGCTTCCCGGGCTAAGCTCCTTCCTGACCAGGGCAGGGACTGAACCCTCCTGCTGCACTCAGAGGCACCCTTTGGTCTGAAGGCCACAGTGAAGGCAAGGCGTGTGCTAGGGCCTTTGCCCTAGGGCAGGTACACCTGGGCTGGAGGCAGGGAGGAGGGCAGGTATGACCACTTTAGGCTGACAAATAGAAGTAAGATTTTAAGAGCACTAAGGATCTAGCATATGCAAAAAAGGGGTTACATTGTTTGGTTTAACCTAAACGATACCATGAGTGAAAGTTCTTAAAAAAGAGATAGACCAAAGTGGAGTCACCCATGCTAAGCCCACATCACCAAACCAGGACTTGCTATCTAATCTAATTGCAGTTTCAACATTCCCCAGGACTGCAATCTTAACGGGTCAGTCTGGAATTTCCTGGTCAGCACTAGTGAGGTAATCTGGGTAATAAACCCTTTTTGTCCCCCAAATGAAGGTCACCGAGCCCCAAATAATTCTTTTTTTCATTTACGACCTCCTTGTCCCACTTCTCTGCCTTTAAAAACCTTTCCTGTTCTGTAGCTCTTTGGAGCTCCTTTCTATTTGCTAGATGGGATGCTGCCTAATTCATGAATCATTGAATAAAGCCAATTATCTTCAAATTTACTCAGTTGGATTTTTCTTATTTAATAAGGGTGTATAAAATGAAACTGGGAGTCTGGTCTTGTGAAAAGAACACTGGGTTTTGTTTTTGTTTTAAGATTTTATTTATTTATTTGACAGAGAGAGACACAGCGAGAGAGGGAACACAAGCAGGGGGGGTGGGAGAGGGAGAAGCAGGCTTCCCGCTGAGCAGGGAGCCCGATGCGGGACTCGATCCCAGGACCCTGGGATCATGACCTGAGCCGAAGGCAGACGCTTAACGACTGAGCCACCCAGGCACCCTGAACACTGGGTTTAGATTCAAAGATCTGCCTCCAAACTCTGCTTTCTGACTGCCTGACTTCGGACAAACTGCTTCATCAGACCTCAGTTTCCCCATCAATCAAAAGGGAGTTATTGCCATCCTAGCATTGCATGAATAACTGGAATAAGGTGTGCTTTAAAGCCCACTTTGTAGGCATTAAAGCATTACACAAACACTTATCCTAGGCCTGGGGGCGGAGAGAAGGAAGTATTATGTTTAGAGCAATGGTTTTCAAAGAGCAGGCTGTGGAGCCATCAGCAGACTGTGAAAAAAATTAGTGCGTTCTGATCAACATTTAAAAAACAAATAGAATAGAAAATATCAATGTGTATCCAAGTAATAAGGGTAGGTATTGCTTCTTTTATTAAGTTGTATGTGTGCATGTATGTGTGTATATGTGTGTGTGTGTTTGTACGTGTGTTGTGATCTAAAACAGATTTTAGATCACAACACATGTACTAACACTTCATTTCTGTGGTAAATAAGGAAACTAGAAATAAAGGGAGCTGTTTTTGCCTTGCTGTATTTTTTAACTGCAGCATTTTCACATTCCAAGAGTGGGAGAAGAATTCATCTAGGCAAAGAATTTATCTTTTGTTTGGGAAAACACTTTAATGGACTCTTTGGTTATGCAAAGGTAGGAGGCCAGGTTGGAGTAGCTAAACTCTGCTTGATAAAGTCAATATTCAAGGGTTTCTGTTTCCTTTGGTGGTCCTAGAAGAAGCAACCTGGGGTGTAGGGTTTCAGAGGAAAAGGGGTTTTGGGCTGGGCCCAAGGAGGGAGAACCTGAGTAAAGGCCTCTCTTGACACAGTGTGACCAGAGCACTGGGGGCAGCCTGAGACTAAGGTCTCAGTGAGGTTCTCCTTGCCTGCATGTTAAGCCCTTACAAGGGTCTTCAAATCTTGAATGGAATTGATTAGGTATCCTAACCTCGTTCTCCCCAGACAGCCCTGCTTCAGGAATGATGAGCAAGTCCCTGTCTGGGAGTAAAGTGTGGGCACTGTGGAGAACCCATGATGGGGGCACCAGAAAGACCCAGGAGAAGTCAGCAGCAATATGGAGTGAGAGGAGACAAACCATGAGGGTGAACACACATCCAGGAATTCTTGGCAATATTTGAGAGGGAATCCCCCTGGCCTCAGTGCATGAGTAATTTTCTCTAAATATTTAAATAAAGGGTAATGCTGGAAGCTTGGAAAATATGGGGACAGCAACCAAGTTAAGGGCTGATGAGGCTCAACCACAACTGAAAATTAGAAAGGCTCTAACCTGTAGCTTCAAGCAAGGCTCAGCTGGACTATGACCGGCGCCATTATTACCACCATCTCCTACCACAGGACATTGGTTCATGACCCTGGTAGGAAGGATAATGACTCTCCAAAGATGTCCACATCCTAATATCCAGAACCTGTGATATGTTAGGGTATGGCAAGAGGGAATTAGGGTTGCAGGTGTAATTAAAGTTGCTAAACAGCTGAACTTAAAATAGGGAGATTTTGTGTGCCCAAATGCAATCACAAGAGCCCTTAAATGTGGGAGCAGGAGGCAGAAGAATGAGTCTCAAAGTGATGGGATGAGAAAAAACTGACTAGCCACTGCCAGCTTTGAGGATGGAAGGTGGCCACAAGCCAAGCAATCTAGGGCAGCCTCTAGAAGCTGCAACAGACAAGAAAACCTATTCTCCCCTGGAGCCTCCAGGCCAGTGAAGTCTGACCTCCAGAACAGGAAGATAATAATTTTTTTAAGACTTTAGTTTTAAGAGAAGTTTTAGGTTCTCAGCAAAATTGATGGGAAAGCATGGAGATTTCCCACATACCTCTGCCCTCACAAAGGAATAGCCTTGCCCATTATCAGCATTCCCCACCAGAGTGATACATTTGTTACAGTTGATGAACCTGCATTGACACATCATAGTCACCCAAAGTCCATAATTCACATTAGGATTCACTCTGGGTGTTGTACATTCTACAGATTTTGACAAATGTGTAATGACATATATCCATCATTATAGTATCATAGAGACTATTTTCACTGCACTAAAAATCCTCTGTGCTCCTCCTGCTCACCACCTTCCTAACCCTTGGCAACCACTGATCTTTTTTCCTGCCTCCACAGTTTTACTTTTCTACAGGGTATTATAGTTGGAATCAGACAGTATGTAGCCTTCCTGATTGGCTTCATTCATTCCATAACATGCATTTAAGGTTCTTCCATGTCTTTTCATGGCTTGCTAGCTCATTTCTTTTTAGTGCTAATACTCCATTGACTGGATGTACCACAGTTTGTTTATTCATTCACCTACTGAAAGGCATTGTGGTTGCTTCCAACTTTTGGCAATTATGAAAGAGCTCCTATAAACATCCATGTGCTGGTTTTTGTACAGAAATAAGTTTTCAACTCATTTGGGTAAACACCAAGGAGGACCATTGCTGGATCATATGGTTAAGAGTAACTTTCGTTTCATAAGAAATGCCAAACTGTCTTCCAAAGTGGCTATACCATTCTGCATTCCCACTTGCAATGAACAAGAGTTCCTGTTGCTCCACATCCTCACCAGCATTTGGTGTTGGCAGTGTTCTGGATTTTGGCCATTCTAATAGGTATATAGTAGCATCACATTGTTTATCTTATTGTTACACATGTTTATCTTACTGTTGTTTTAATTAATTTGTGTTGTTTTAAGTCACTAAACTTGTGGTTATTTGTTATGGCAGCAAGTGAAAACAAATACAATGACATCGTGCAAGGAGACGACAAGGAACCAGGAGACAGGACACCTGACCAGGAGCTACGACCAGCTCACTGTGCTTCCTGGGGTAGATTACCTGATTCTTTTAGGTTTCAGACACCTTGAGACCTAACTAGGCATGATAATTCCTCCCCTAGCTATAGCAGGAAGCAGTGAGTCAATTTGGGATATAATGGCTATAGTAACAACATGGGAAGGTCCCAGCGACGAAAGCTAGAACGGCCAAGGGGATAGTTTTGTGGTTCCATCAGTATTGGTGTTTTTTGTGAGTTCAGTCTCCTAGAGATGCCATTAGCCCAAGTCATGACTCAGCCAGAGATGACTCAGCAAGACCCCAGGCCTACCTAGAGGAGCAAGTAGGGGCAAGAGCTGGCCTTGCTGGGGAGCTCAGGAAGGGAATGAGACAGGCATGGTGTGTACATGCATGAGGCTGGGCAAAGTTCCCACCCAGACTTCCTTTCTGGAGGAACTAGCCAAGGGCAAGGATTTGGCACAACTGCCCTTAAGCCCTATAGACCGTGCCCATTAACTGAAGATATTTAATGCTCAGCAGGACTTAAGCCAGACACAGACTCATAGGAAGCATCGTTTAATCATAATGGCCTCCAGGTGTTCTCCACTCATGGTTGCTAATCCTCCCAAGAACCCTGCATTGGTATTCACCTTTGACACAGGTTCTAGAACTGGCATAAGGGCATGCAATTAGTAAGAGGTAGAGCCAGGATATAAACTCAGATCTGTCTGACCACAAAGTAGCCTGCACCTTGTACACCTAGCTGAAGGGAGCTTGAGCCCTGTCCCTCACTTTGCAAATGAAGAAGACAAGTGATTTGTCCAGGTTTACTTAGCTAGTTAGAGCCAGGCAGAAGTAGGACTCAGTTTCTTGGCTCCTGGCCCATTATTCTTTCTAATAACCCCTGGGGTTCATAAACTTCTTTGGGAAGCTGATATAAATGGTGGATCCTCTCTCTCCCAAAATGAACATCTATACACATTTATTTTCCCTATAATTTGGGGGTGAGCTTGTGAACCATCCTCCTCTATCTATAGACCCCAAGTTTAGAGCCCTTGCATTATACCCTCTGCCTCTCTCATGTGCAGGGATATGAATAGAGTGGGAACTCTAGGGTGATTGTATATTAACCAGGCTTGTAAAAGAGAGGGTTTATTCTCCCTATAAGTCATACACTCTGCCTCATCTTTCACCCACTTTTAATTTTTTATAACAACTTGAAGGGGAGCAGATTTTACCACCTCAAAATATGTGTCTCTGGCATAAGGATTATTTTGAGCTAAAGGCAAACAAAACCCAGCAGATTCAGGGAAAGTTCTTTACCTCCCCCTCACTGCCTAAATTTACTTTGGAAAGTGGGCCTGTACCAGAAGGAGAGCTATTACTAGAGATACTTTTTTACCTAAGAAACTTATCTGCATAACAAGGCAACTTTTGTTTTACCAACATCTCCTCTTACCTTCTGTGAGTGGCCTTCCTTCCCTTTGTATTCCCAGACCTCTACCCTTTTCCTTAACTCAGGATGCTATATAAACCTCAATTACCTGGTTGTCCTTTGGTGTCATATTTTTATGGGGCTCCTGTATGTATGAAATTTGTTTGTTCTTCTCCTGTCAATCTATGTCATATCAATTTAAAAATTATTAGACCAGCCAAAGAAACTAGAAGGGAAGAAGTGAAAAATTTTCCACCCTTACAATCTTCATTGAGCCATAAATTCACATACTATGTAATAGGCTCTTCTGACATTCCTGCCTTTTCCATACTTCTGGAAAATGAGAATAATTCCACAACTCCTTCCATCATGGGATTGCTAAGAAAAACCAGAAGGCCATTTATATGTGGTAATTATCAGTGCTATTGCCAAATAGTCATTTCCATTTTACCCCTTCTAGACATGCTAGATTATACTTCTTGGTGTTGGGAAGGAAAAATTTTCCACTACTATTCAAGATTCTTCTGGCTGCTCTAAGAATCAAACTGACATGAGCCAAATTAAGAGGAGAAAATCAAATTATTTATGTACATACAAGGAACCCATATAAACATGAGAGATTCCAAAAACAGGCAGAATTATGTACATAAGCCATTCTGAGCAAAGGAGAAGGGTGTAGGGGTCTGGGACTTCAAAGAGAAGGAAGAAAATTCACAGGAAGATGAAAAAGAGTAAATGTTTGGCAAACAAATGTTTGCTGGGCCATACAGAAATAGTGGGACAGAGAGAAGAATTTTAACAGATTATGCTAATTGTCTCCCTGACTACCACCCCTACTTCATATTATGCTGTGGTTATTACAGCGATAGCTTTCCTTCCTGGAACAGGTCCTCTATCTAAATTCCTTTAGGCAGTCAAGGGGAAGGTCAGTTTCTTCCCAAGTCTTTTAGGCCTTGATTATTTTCAGGTCGAAATAATTCACATGCCAAAGGGGCACATCTTAGGGTTATCTGTTCTGACATCCTACACTGATGTCCTTGTGGTTGGGTAGAGCCATGTGATCAGTTATAGCCAATTATTTTCTTTGGCTAATAAATTTTGAGCAGAAGTGATTCATGGCACTTTTGGGCCAAATGTTTAATTTCTGAGTGAGAGTTACTGTGGCATCGCCATGACCACTAGCAATGTTCTGAATAGTGGCTGCTCCATTCCCCGGGTCTTAGAGTTAGGAGGCAAAAGGCATGGGAGCAGAGTACCTAATGCATCTGTAATGAACTTGTACTGTGAGTGAGAAATAAAACTTTGTTGTTTTAAGGTACCAGGATTTTTTTTTCTTTTTTTGCAGCAAAACCCAGCCTATCTTGACTGATAAAATATGTGGATATGCTTTAAAAGCTACAGAACACTTACAAATATAAGGGATTGTCATTACCCCAATTGTACTCTTACTGCAGCTTTTCCTGACTTTGACAAAGTCTTCACATTGGGACAATGTATATTCTGTCTAAATGGATGATTGCTCATCAGTGTCCCAAATGATCAATGTAGGAATCTGATCATTTGCACAGTCCCCAGAGTGCAACTAAAGAGAGACATTTGGGATTCCTTTGGGGGTGGCAGAAAAACTGACCAGCCACTATTGAAATATCTTGATTTGAAGAACATCTGAGTGATTTCATCCTACAAATAAAGCCCCCAAAGAGTTTTGAGTAGTTGTGCTACTCATTTTACCTGATATCTTCCTGTTAACTCAGCAAAGCCACTCTTGATGCTGTCAGCAGCCTGGCAAAAGTTAAGAAACCATCCTAGAGACAGTATAAAATATGCTATACTACAGAACCAAAGTAGCCAAACACAAGAAATAGAATGATAAAGAAACCATGAGAGACTAGGGACTCTGAGAAACAGACTGAGGGTTCCAGAGCGGGGGTGGGGTGGGGAGATGGGTTAGCCTGGTGATGGGTATTGAGGAGGGCACATTCTGCATGGAGCACTGGGTGTTATGCACAAACAATGAATCATGGAACACTTCATCTAAAACTAATGATGTAATGTATGGGGATTAACATAACATAATAAAAAAAAAAAAGAAAGAAAAAGAGCTTGGGAGTCAGACCTCTTAGGTTCAAATCTCAATTTTGCCACTTATTGGCAGTATAATCTTGGGCACATTATATAACCTGTCAGACCCTCGATTTCCTCACCTCCAGTAGCTAGTCTGCAAAGATGCCCTCCACTCAACAGTGAACCCTGTCTCACATTCTTCTGTAGTCCCACATTGAACTTGGCTGCATATTATGACCAATGGGATGCAGCAGACATAATGCTAGGTCATAAGAAGCCTTGGTCTCTTGGAATACTAGCTTTGGGGAAGCCAGTGGTCATGTAAGAAGTCCAACTGGCCTGATACTATGATGCTGTGAGGAAGCCCAACAGGGAGAGACTGTGTGGAGATGCAGATACTTAGCCAGCCTCCAGTTGTCCGGTCATCTGAGCTGAGGCATCAGACACACAAGTAAAGAAACCACCTTAGATGTCTAGTCTCAAGGACTCGAGCCTTAGCCACCATCTGATTGCAATCACATGGGAAAGTCCAAGAGAGAACCACCCAGCTGACCCAACCAACAGAAGTCTAAGCATATAATTATAAAGTTATTTTAATCCACCAAAGTTTGGGGGGTGATTGTTACACAGCAATGGATAACCAAAACGTCATCTGTGAAATGGGAATAATAATACCAAGTTTACATGGTGGCATGTGAACAGAGATAATGTGTATTAAATGCCTAACACAATGCTTTTGCACTTTATAGTAGATATTTGCAATAAAAATGATATGTCTGTGTAATCGCACCCAAATGGAGAAATTTTTATAATTGAAAAATAACTGACACCTACAATGAGGTCATTTTTGCAATCTGTACAAATGTGGCAAGGAAAAAGGCAGAAAGAGGCCAGCTGGTTGAACACTGGAGCTATTGAAAGTCACAACAGAGCAGAGAAACCATGGAACAAGATACATTTGAGGCCAGAGATTTGAGAACCTGAGAGAACTCTCAGGCCTCGGGTCTGTGTTCCTTGCATATCAATAATAACAAGAGGAGATTAACACAAGCAAGAAAACCAATGCAATACTTATTTCCCTGGATTCTCTGTAAACTATGACCACTTAAGCTTAAAGTTGGTTCTCTGAATTAATGAGAAAAAGCCCTTATATTCAAACTGAATCTTCTGCTGCTGTGTAATTGAAAAACAGAAACGAGAAATAACTACAGTGAGGTTAAAATGGCTCAGGTTCAATAAGGCAATAAGGTCTATCAGCCCGCAAAGGGCTGCTCCAGATAAGGTTCACACTTCCAAATGTCAAGGAGACTGCTCACCCAGGAGCTCCCCAATGTAATTGTTCAAGGCTAAAAGTCGCGTTTAATTATGCTCTGAGCTTGAGAAATCCCATGAGTAGCAGCTGTTTCTCTCAGGAATTAGGCTGAAAGAAAAAGAAATGATGGGGTGCTTGGGTGGCTCAGTCAGTTAAGTGTCTGCCTTTGGCTCAGGTCATGATCCCAGGGTCCTGGGATTGAGCCCCGCAAGGGGCTCCCCGTTCAGCTGGGAGTCTGCTTCTCCCTCTCCCTCTGCCTGCTCCCACACATGTGCTCGTGCACATGCTTGTGCTCCCTGTCTCACTCTCTCTTTCAAATAAATAAATAAATAAATATTTTTAAAAAGAAAAAGAAATGCTCTGTCCCATCACCCATGTTACTAACAATTTCAATGCTGTCATGGAGAAATGATGGCAAACGACAGGAAGAGAGGAGAGGACGGGAAAGGCTAGGACTTGGCACCCCAATGTGTGAGGCAGATCCATAGGCTTGACATGGATGGAAACTACCCCCTTGAATTCCTTCCAGGTCCTTTGCCCACCTCTCTTACCCCGTCATGCACCCTTTCCTGGAATTCGTGCTCTGCCTTGTAAATTCCTTACTAAAGCTCTTCTCAGTATAAAATTTAAAAAGCAAACTGCTGAGGGACAGTGATGGCCATCATTTAAAATAAAGACATTTGCAGGTCCTAGGAGATCTCTGAGCAGAGAACAAAGCCTCAAAGAACTCGTTTCTCATCTTGATTGAAAGGGCAGCGAGCAGACAGGAGAAGAATGTTTGCAGAGATCAGCATGCAGTGTCCCCGAAATGATGGGGTCCTATTCTACCCAAGAAGAGCTGCTCTTTTCCTTGCTCCCTCTCTGGAATCATAGGGTGCCTTGTTACCTTTCTACACTGCAATTTGTTAATGAAATAGTCCATTCCTCTAGGATTTTACTTTTTTTTTCCCTGCTAGATCTGCCTGATTATAAAGCAGTGTTTTTAAATCTCCATCATAACTGTCAATACAAACTTAGGGGATAAATTGCTAGTCGCTCTGTCATTATTCATTTAGATTTAGGTATATAAATGCATATTATATATTAGCCTTATTTCTTACCATTACTGTTTCCTTGGTCTTCATCTTCCCCTATCCTGAGATTTTTGCTTTGATTCATTTGTTGCTTGGAAAGAGGCTCTTCTTTTGAATAAATTCCTTAAATGGAGTGTGTGGGTGATATACTCTCTTCATGACATCATATCCACAAATAACTTTCACCCGGATGGGTGAGACTTGTCAGATGGGATTGTAGAATTCCTAGGCGAAGGTCATTTACTTACAGTTGTCATTAGATGTTATTCACAGTCTTCTAGCTTCCAGTGTTGTAAATGAAAAGCCCAATGAACAGTCTGAGGCTCCTTTATAAGTTATTTGTTCCTTTTGTCTGGAAGCTCATACAAATTCTCCTAATCCTGGGAATTGAGGAATTTTACAGGATGTTACTTGGTGTGTGTCTTTTTTCTCAATCTCATCCTGGAGCTCAGCGAGCTCTTTGAAATTGCAAGTCTTTCTTAAAGTTAGAGGCATTTTGTTTTATCATTTATTAAATTCCTATACCAACTCCAGCAATTCCTTTTCGCCTCTATGAGTTCCTATTTCTCACATTAGGTGTCCTAGATCTATCCTCCAACTCTTATCATGGCATAATAGGATGGCCATTAAGAAGCAAAAAATGTGGGGCACCTCGGTGGCTCAGTCGATTGAGTGTCTGACTCTTGATCTCAGATCAGGTCTTGATCTCAGGGTCATGAGTTCAAGTCCTGAGTTAGGCTCCATGCTGGGCGCGGAGCCTACTTAAAAAAAAAAAAAAAAAGGCAGAAAATGTGGTTAACCACAGTACTTAACAACACAGTCACAGAAACCAGACAACCTGGGACTGAACACAGCTCTGCCATAGCTGTGTGATCTTGGGATGGTACCTTAACTTTCCTGGGCCTCAGTTTCTTCAGCTATAATATGGGTTGAAGAACAATAGTACTTAATGCCTAGGTTTTAGTAAAAAGTGTGTTAATATATGTAAGTTTTGATAATAATACAGTTATTGTTTTCCCTCATCTCTTTTTGTCCTATGCTATGGTTTGAGATTTTCTTCCACTTGATGTTCCAGGCCATTAATTCATTTTTCCAATTTGCCCTTATGCTCTTCAATTAATCCACTGTTTTTAATTAGAACATCATGTTTTTAGTTCCAGGAAATTTTAATGCTACATCTCTATCTTCTTAAATGCTCCTGGGGTAGATGGTATCACTGGTCCCAATTATTCACTGCTCCTCTCTGCCAGGTGCTGATACTTTTCTACTCCATTGACATCACACTTGAGAGGTGACTTGCTTTAGCCAGTGAAATGTGAGGGGAACCCACATAGTCCACTTCTGAAAACAAGTTTCAAGAGTCTTCATATGGTTCTGTAATCCCTTTTACCCCCTTGCATGAGCTGGAACCTTCTACATAGGGGATTGTTCCTTTAGAGTGAGTTCAAAATGGCAAAGGCTGGGTCAGCTTTCTACATCCTAAGTGGAAACATAACTCTCTCTCTTTTTTTTTAAGATTTATTTATTTATTTGAGAGAGAGAGAGAGAAAGAGTGCAGTCATGGGGGGAGGGGCAGAGGGAGAGCTTCTCAAGCAGACTCCCTGGCTGAGCACGGGTCTAATGAGGGGCTGGATCCCACAACCATGACCTGAGCTGAAATCACAAGTCAGACACCCAACCAACCAAGTCATCCAGGCGCTCTGAGACATAACTCTTTCTGTTAGAATTTATTTGGGGCCTTGAGGGGAGGTAAGAATGCTGTGTCTGGGTACAGATTCCCTGCCAGGGGTTAAGTTGGTAGTGGACAAGTGATTAGTTCTGGATGGCGGGACTCTTTCTTCCTCCTTCTTATTTGACTGTATTTTCCCAAATTATTTTTATAATGAGCAATCACTACTTGATAGAAACAACTAGAACACTAAACTTCGAAGCATTTCCTTCAAATAATTGTTTTAAATGACAGTGTGGCAATTCCTGAGAGACCCTTTTCTAGACTCACTGGAGGAAACAGCATGGTCAGAGGCACTGGGGGGATACGGTCTGGAAGGTCCATGCAACAAATGAAAAGAGCTCTGTTCGAAGGACACCGTTTCTTCAGCTCTGGCCTTTGGCTCAGGTGGCAGGAAGGCCATTCTCTGGATATTTCCTTTCAGAGCCACAACTTCCTCCCAGCTGCAGAGGGCCAGGATATTGCCCCTGTTCCTCTGTTTCCATTCTGCCTTGGTGGGAAAGGGCCAGGTGCCAGCTGAGGCGGTAGGTGGCCGTTCCCTGCTGAGATGACATGCTTTCCTTGCTTTCCTAGCTTTTCTTCTGGGAACCGCAAAGATCTCAGTGAAAAATAAACAACATGGTGTAAGAACACTGGACAGGGAGTCAGAAGTCTTACTTTCAGCTCTGCCCCTAAGTCCGTGACCTTAGACAAGTCACTGTGCCTCTCTGAGCCTCAGTAAAATAAAGGAAACTATCACAACCACCTCACAGGGTGGTTGTTTTTTTCTTTTCTTTTCTAAGGAGGACCCGATGCAATGATGTTCAGTTTGCATTTTGCAAACTGTAAAGAACCTTCGTCATCCATCTTGTTAAGCATATTAGGTCTGAGAGTGGCACGGGGAGGGAAAAAATAGGGCCCCAGAGTCACTTGCAAATCTCATATTTGGGGGAAAAATCTGGAGATAATAACAATACTTCTCTGTTCTCTGTCTCTTAACCACCATATCCCCTGCCCCTTCCGCAGAATCTCAGTGTGTGGGTGTGGCTGCAGGTGCAGGCCCTGTAATCCCAGCACT
This sequence comes from Leptonychotes weddellii, assembly GCF_054177405.1. Classification (NCBI taxonomy): domain Eukaryota; kingdom Metazoa; phylum Chordata; class Mammalia; order Carnivora; family Phocidae; genus Leptonychotes; species Leptonychotes weddellii. Next base: position 69,580,028 of record NC_138378.1, on the reverse strand, counting down.
CAGGGGGCCTGATTCCTGGTCCCTTCTGCCCCAGCTCAGTGGGCATGTGTGTTGTGGGAAAACCTTACTATGTAAGATCAAGTACAAATGATTAAGTAACTGGCAAGTGTTTCCCTTCGGGCCCATCACGAATCCTGTCAGTGAAAAGGAGGAGCCCCTGAATGGCAACAGCTGTGACATCTCTGCCGTTGTGTTCAGTGTAGCTACTACCCAGGTGACCTCTCTGGAAGCGGAAGAAACTCCTCCATCAAGCAGGTGTGCTTCAGTCCTCAGGCCACAGAAACATACCCTTCCTCTGCAGCTCCTCAGCCAAATGGGGACTCGAGATGGCAGGGCCCAAGGCCCAGAGGAAGCAGAACTGGCTTATCTGAGTCAGAGATGCAGTTGGCACCACTGGCTGGTGGGTGATAGAACACATTTAAAAAGGTATTTCCCGGGGCGCCTGGGTGGCTCAGTTGGTTAAGCGACTGCCTTCGGCTCAGGTCATGATCCTGGAGTCCCTGGATCGAGTCCCGCATCGGGCTCCCTGCTCGGCGGGGAGTCTGCTTCTCCCTCTGACCCTCCTCCCTCTCATGCTCTCTCTCTATCTCATTCTCTCTCTCAAATAAATAAATAAAATCTTTAAAAAATAAATAAATAAAAAGGTATTTCCCTTGGATTAACTTTTCTTTGCATGATAGAATCTGACCACGGGCCATTGTTATTTTCTTGGTTTGTTGTTGTTGGGTGTTTTTTTTTTAGCATGGCTTTCTTTTATCATTATTTCATAATTATGTGTATATAAACATCTGTGAACATCTCTCAACCTAAGATCTAAAATATTAATAACTTGGGGTGCCTGGGTGGCTCAGTCGTTAAGCATCTGCCTTCGGCTCAGGTCATGATCCCAGAGTCCTGGGATCGAGTCCCGCATCGGGCTCCCTGCTCAGCGGGAAGCCTGCTTCTCCCTCTCCCACTCCCCCTGCTTGTGCTCCCTCTCTCGCTGTGTCTCTGTCAAATAAATAAATAAAATTTTTAAAAAATAAAATTAAATATTAATAACTTACCTTTACCTAAGTGTTTCTCCCCATCCCTTTACTTTCATTTTGTATTTATAATTTCCTTCCTGTTAAAAAGTAGTTTAATGCTCTGTTTAATTAACGTTCCATTACATCTAATGAATGTAATGCTTAATTAATATTTAGTTTTAGCTGTTTTTAAACTTTATAGAAAAGGCATTAGTTTTATCACCTTTTATATCACTCAGCATATTTAACCAAATTATATTGTCAGAACTCGGTTGTATGCACTGGTAGTTCATTGTTTTCACTGTATAATATCCCACTGTGAGAATATAGGAGTTTATCTGTTTGCCTCTCAGTGGACAATTTGAGTATTTCTGGGTTCATCTATGCTTGTTTATTTTTGTTATTTATGTACGGCACTGCTAAGAATAATCTTATATGTGTATCCTGATGTACATGTTGAATCTTGGAGAATGTGACTATTTAATTTTATAATATAGTTGATATGGTCAAATTTATCAATCTTTTCTCTTTTTGGCTGGTGCTTTTTTTATACTTTATTAAAGAAATTTTTCTTTAAAGATTTTATTTTTTTATTTTTTATTTTTTTAAATAAAGGTTTTATTTATTTATTTGTGAGAGCGAGAGCACAAGCAGGGGCAGCTGCAGGCAGAGGGAGAGGCAGGCTCCCCACTGAGCAGGGAGCCCCATGCGGGGCTCGATCCCAGGACCCTGGGACCATGACCTGAGGCGAAGGCAGATGCTTAACTGAATGAGCCACCCAGGCAACCCTAAAGATTTTATTTTTAAGTAATCTCTACACCCAAGGTGAGGCTCACACTCACAGCCCTGAGGTCAAGAGTCCCATGGTCCACTGACTGAGCCAGCCAGGCCACTCCAAGAAATTTTCCTTTCTTCAGTGCAAGAAAGATAGCCATCTATCTTCTCTACCAAGATAAACATACAAAGACATGCTTTGACACCAGAGTTGACCTCGTGTGTGGCGTTAAATGGGGATCCTTTTCATTTTTATCCATATGTATGTTTTTCTGGTTCCAGTTATTGAATTGTTCCTCTTTTCCCCACTAATATGACATAGCTATTAATATTGTACTTCACACTAAGGGAACCCTCCTACACTGTTGGTGGGAATGCAAGCTGGTGCAGCCACTCTGGAAAACAGTATGGAGGTTCCTCAAAAAGTTGAAAATAGAGCTACCATACGATCCAGCAATTGCACTACTGGGTATTTACCCCAAAGATACAAA
>NC_138378.1:69524351-69577256 GCF_054177405.1 Leptonychotes weddellii | reverse complement strand
AGCCTGGTGATGTGTATTAAAGAGGGCACGTTCTGCATGGAGCACTGGGTGATATATGCAAACAATGAATCGTAGAACACTACATCAAAAACTAATGATGTGATGTATGGTGATTAACATAACATAATAATAAAAAAAATAATTAAAATATTGTACTTCACACTGGTTCTTCATAGGAGAACATTTTTCACTCCTAGTCTTAATATAACATTATGTTAGCATATTACCTGTAAAACATGTCAATATATTACCTTTTCAAAAAACTGTTGAAAAGTTACCACTTCCAGAAAATGGATTCCTCACTGGCTACGCTTCTGTCCTTTTCCTCCTCAGCTTTCCTCACAGCATCAGGCAAGCACTTGATTGGTCCACCAGAGGCTGGAGCCAGGGAGAGGATCTGCTATTGGTCAGCTGAGGACTCACAGGTTCATCTGGACTAAAGTCAGAGACAGCTTCAAACATCTGGGGAAACGAGTTCTGGGGATGCTAGTCTCAGAAGAGGCTAGCTTAGAATCAGTCTGAACAAGAGGGCACTGTCATGGATTGAGTTGAATTGTGTTCCTTAAGATAGGTCTTAGCCTCTGAATCTGGGAATATGACCTTATTTAATAATAGGATCTTTGCAGATGTAATCAAGTTAAGATGAGGTCATATTGGATTAAAGCGGGCCTTAATCCAACAATTGGTATTCTGATAGAAGAGGGAAATTTGAACACTGGCACATAGGGGAGAAGGCCGTGTGAAGATGGAGTTAGCGATTGGAGTGATGCATGTACAAGCCAAAGAGTGCCAACAACCATGAGAAACTGGGAAGAGGCAAGGAAGGATCCTCTCCAGAGCCTTCAGCCAGACCACGGCCCTGCTACCAACTGATTTCTGACTTCTAGGCTTTACCAAACAATAGCAATGGTTGGTGCGAGTGGATAACAAGATGGACAAGTTTTCAGACTTGATGGTCCTGGCTCCACTCTCCTTGGTCTCTCCTAGACCCCTCCTCTGAGGGCGAGAGCCTGGCTCTGTCAGCCATTCTTGAGATAAAAATCATGGGAAGGGAGGAGGGAATGGAAACAACCAGGGGCGGGAGGGCCTGAGAGCCGGTGGAGAGCAGAAGCACCCGAGGCAGGTGAGAGCAATGGTGGGAGAAGGCAGAAGGGCAAGTGTGAGAAGCACGGAGGATCTTGAGCTGCCACTGGGAGAAATCAAAAGGATTGCTGAGGACTATGTGTTCACTTAGTGATGAGAAATGCAAGTGAAAGACGAGTTATTTTTAAATTACTTTTGGTTTCATAGTCTCTTGGCAGCCTGGGAGCTCCAGCACGAAACCGAGCCATGTGGACTGAGGCCCCATGAGTTTTACTGCTTCCTCATCGAATGCTTTCTGCCCACCAACCCTGCTAAGTGCTTGGCAGAAATACCTCCTCTCCTCCTCACAGTAACCCTATGAAGAGAGGCTGATGAGAGGTTGGTGAGCCTTAGTTAAATGGCCACGTTCAAAAAGAGAGTGCCTTCTGCCTAGCTCAGAACTAGAAGCAGGCAGGAGTCTCAGGGTTGGCACCCTCAGCACAGCCTTGCCTGGTAGGATTATGGCAGCTTTGTTTCCCTCAAGGAGAGTATATGAGCATGTGTTTCTGACATGAGGCCCAGCTAGGCAGGGGGGCCCAGGTGGTGGCTACAGAATGGGCTCTGGGGCTTAACTGCCAGAGTTCCCCCCAGCTGTGCCTCTTTCCAGCTGTAAGAGTTGCTAACTAATCCCTGGGCCTTTGTTTCCTTAGCTGTAAAATGGGCATAATAGCTCCCACCTCAGAGAGTCGTGGTGAGGATTAAGTGAGTTAATGCAGTAACACGCTGGGAATAGCTCTAGCACAGAGCAAACACTCAATAAAAGCTAGCTCTCGTGATTATTAAAAATAGGATGCTCTCTCCAGATCTGACAAGACCTTAGCTACAAAAAATAAAAATCATCGAGAAGAAGACTCTAACGGTCGATTTCAGTCAGTGTAAGAATCAGTCTTGAGGCAGGGTCAAGAGGGTGGAGCAGGAGATCCTGGGCTCACCTCCTCCCACAGACGTACCAGAAGTACAACTACACATAGAACAGCCGTCCTTGAGAACGAACTGAAGACTAGCAGAACAGATTTGCCAGAACAGAGGAGATAAAGAAAAAGCCACATGGCGTGGGATAGGAGGGGCAGAGACGTGGTCCAGTCAGGATCCACACCCCTGGTGCTGAGACCCACAAACAGGAGGGATCACGACAGCAGTGTGCCTCCCTGAGTAATGATGTGTCGGAGCCCAGGGGACCTGCTCCAGGAAGATGAGCCCCCGCATAGTCTGGCTTTGAAAAACCACAGGGCTTATGTCTTGAAGAGCCAGAGTGCAGTGGGCAATTAAGACCGTTCTCAAGGGGCGCACACAACCTCACTCTCTGGGAGTGCCAGCATAAAGGTGGCAGATTGAAAAGCACCTGGGTTGTACATTAAGGAGATTTATTTACTAATTTTAGGGCATGTGCTGGAAAAGCAGGGATCTTTTGGCACATTCTCTGGGGACAGAAGTACTGGTAGGCACTATTTTTTTTTTCACTCCCTTTCTACCTAGCCAGGCCAGCACAGGCGGGAGCCAATTGCAACACCATCCATCTACCTTGCTAGCAGCACTCACCCCACTCCAGTGCAGGGGAAGCTAGCCCTGCACCCTGGAGCACCTGCAACAGTTGAGCCACCAGGCCCATCAGCCAGTTGCCTGGAAGGACTGCCCCACCCACAGCCAATCCTTGCAGACAGCCGAGCTGAGGGACAGCCCCTTGCACCGGCCAGTTGGCACCGTTCTTGGCCCAGCTACAACAGGAGGATGCATGTAGCCCACACAGGGGATACCCCTAGGGCACCCTGCTCCAGTGACATAGGGGGGTTTTCACTACTGGCTGCCACAGGACACCTTCTACATACAGCTAGTCCTTCAAGACCAGGGGACGTAACTGATCTACCTAATACACAGAACCAAACAGAATTAGGCAAAATATGGAGAGAGAGGAATATAGTCCAAACAAAAGAACAAGACAAAACCTCAGAAAAAGAACTAAATGAAATGGAGATAAGCAATCTACTAGATAAAGACTTCAAAGTAATGGACATAAAGATACTACTGAACTTGGGAGAAGGACAGATGAACACAGTGAGAACTTGAACAGAGATAGAAAATATAAGAAAGAACCAATCGGAGCTAAAACAAACAAACAAAAAAAACAAATGAAAAATATAGTAGAGGGAATCAACAGCACAATAGATGTTTCAGAGAAATGACAAAGATCAAAGATATAGTTCTTAGTATAAATCACAATATCAGAGGACCACAAGGGCCTCACCCATAAAATGGGGAAAATAGAGCCTACCTTACCAAGCTCTTGTGAGGATCACAGAAGGTAGTCCTTGGGAAAACATCTAGCCCCTGACATGCAGCACACTTCCATAAAAGCCAGTTGAATCTGAGATTCCTAACCCAGGTTGTTGCTCCTTGGTTTCCCTATCTGTAAAATGAAGATAATAGAATAGGACCACCTCCCAGTTTTAATGTGAGGAATCAGAGTTTTGATAGCTCTCTCATCACTAGATAAAAGGTCTCTCTCAAGCTAATCTCAGAGACGATTCCTAAGTGGGAACTGCTCCCTGCTCTTTCTAAGTACCTGGCTAGGAAAGATCAGAAACTCTCCTATAGCCTCCCTACAGGTCAGTCTTAGAGGCCCTGCCTGGTTCCCTGTCAGTGCTCCAGACTTCTTGCCTCCTTCTCAGCAGGCAGCTGGTCTACCTACCCCTCAAGAAAACCTGCATATATAGAGGACTCTGGTTCAAAACCTTTTTTATGGCTGCCCCATAGATAAACACACAGGCCTGTTTTTGTTTTACAGGTTTCACCGCTAATGATTATAGGAAACACAGAATGGTAAAAACAGCAACCCGGGGGAAGTTACAAAGCCCTGTCAGGCTGCTCCCTGACTTTCTGGGAACAGTTACTCCTGAAGACTGTAGTGACACCCAGGGCTTTTGCATTGAATATGGGACTCAGACACAAAGAAGTGAGTCACCAATGAAGAGATTTCAGCCAGTGCCAGTGGCCTGTAAGGAAAGTCAGAGGGGAGACAGGTGGTTTCCTCTTTACACAGAGGACACCCAGTGAGTGAGTTTTACCACTGCAGAGATGTCCAAATCCCCTCAGGTCTCCACTGAAGACAGTCCAGGCAACTGGTGATTTCGGGCGGCCTGGCCTGTTTTCTGGGGAGGGTAGACTGGACGTGGAAGGAAGATTGGTCAGCCTGGTGCAGAGGAAACAGGGGAGGAGAAAACCGAGCCAAGAAGTATCTTCACCACAAGTGTTTTACCTGAAACACCCCCAAAAGTGAGTCATGAAAAGAAAGCAGAAAAACCAGTGAGATGTGTAACCAGGTTCTCTTTTTGGTTCCACAAAGTGGGGAGAAGTTGTGGCAAGCAGGGCCAATGGAGGGAGCACGGTGCGCTTGAGCAATCTGCACTCCCCCGCCACTCTTGCCGCTGCTGGCAGGGGCGGAGAGGGGAAACTGAGACTGTGCACCAGTAGGAAAGCCCCTGCAGGAAGCCAGCCGTTGCTCCAGGTTGCCGGGGCAACCAGCAGAGGCTCTTCTCCCTTGAGGGAGGATGGAAGTCAAGATGTACCCTGCCCTGTGGGCCCAAATAAGAGAACTTTAGCTAGGACAGCATCCAATAACAGCCCTCCCTGCGCATTTCCATCTCACTTAATCCACCTCTCAAGGGGGTCAGGGCCAGGGTGATTATACCCATGTGACAGGTGAAGAAACTGAGGCCTTGCACCATTAAGCAACTTGCCTAAATTTACATGGCTAAGAAGTAGCTCAGATCCGACCCGAGTCTTCATACTGTAAGTCCAGTGTATATTCCCCTACACGGCCTATCTGTCAAGTCCTTGGCATGGGGTCTTTTCCGGGGCTCTCACTTCTGCGAGCGCAGGCACGACTCCTTCCCCTCCCCACCAACAACACATGGCACAGGAAAACTGCCAGTGCGGGGGCGTGTGGTGAGCCCAGCCACGCGCTGTGGTTAGCCAGCGCTCTGATGGAGACTCGGACCCAGCACTTTCCCCATGACACCAGCTGGCTGCTTTCCCCTCACTGCATCTGGGAAAAGTGACTCAGGTGACAGTGGGCTACTCTGTCATCCTCACATACGGAAGAGGCCACGTCGTTTACGTCGTTTACACAGCACTTCAACGCGGGACATTTGCCCTGGCTTTCTGCCAAGGCTTTATTAAGTGAAGGCCATGATGTTTGTTAAAATTTGAGTGCAGGGGTGCCTGGCTCACAGGAAAGGTCAAGGTAAGGTTGATTTCTGGAGGCCTCTCCACAGATAGGCATGAATCCCACCCACACCCACCCCTGGTTGGATAACCAGACCCAGGAGCTCCAGCTCGCCCCTTCCCGTCTGGCTTTTGTGAGCTCCGTGTCTGACTGGGCTGCCCCTTTTCTCACCTGCCTGAGGTCGATGCTGCAGAACATGCCAACCACTGAAAAAAGGCAGGAAGAGAGCGGTTCAGGCCCGAAGACGATTTCCAGCTTCCTCTGGAATGGCAATGTTTCTCTGGCTATAAAGAGAAGTTTCTGGTCCTAACTCCAAAGAGGACCCATAACTGTTCCTCATTCTCTCTGGCTCTTGAGTCCAGATTCAAGGCCCTGAGGGGGCCTGAAGCCCCTCGCCTGGTCAGTGTACTAAGATCTGGTTCAGGTATTTGGCTTCCTTCTCTGCCCAGAAGAAAGAAGTCAGCAACAGCCACAGTAGCCTCTCCAAGGCAGTGGTAGGAAACTAAGCCAACCCCTTCCTGGCCACCTCTGTCCCAGCAGGTGATATTTATAGAGGTGGTAATGGGTCAGGTGGTAGGGAGCTAGGCTGAAACTTTAATTGGCCTTGAATCACCCATTGTTCCTGTCTTTCTTGAGTGGTTAAAATGTTCTGAGAGACCCCAGGTAGGTGAGAAAAGAGGCAGTCTTTGCCCTTCTCTGCTAGGAGACTGCCCCTAACAGAAAGGGGTATTCTCACTGTCATCCTGTGGCAGCAAAGAATGGAGGGAGGGAAGGATTCCCTCCTCTCTCTAGGGAGTAAGCAGGCCTGGGGATTGCCCTTGGTGGGGGCTGACGTGGCCCCTCCAGATGGAGGCCTGTGGGTACCAGTCACTTCTCCTCTGAGGCAGACGGAAATTACTCTCCTCAGCCTGCTTTCTCTCCTCCCCAGTCAGTGGAGCCTGTCCTCAGATGAGCTGAGGGGGGAAGGAGGGTCATGTCCTCTTCCTGAGGCCTGGCAGTCACCAAGTCATTAGTCTCGTGAGCTAATGATGGCAGTAAGATGAGAAGGCTGGAGTAGAAGAGACTTCTGGAATTTGTACCAGGCTGTACCCCAGAAACTCTCAGAAATCCTGGGGAAGGAAACTCTATGTTTGGGTGTGGGAAGGAAGTTTAATTTCTTTTTAGAGATCGAGTTTCAACATAGGTTACTGGCATATTACAACAGACTCATTTCACAAATGAAGAAAATGAGAGTTGGAGGACCTGAGAGAAAAAGAAAGCGAGATGGACAGACAGAATGTGAGATCTGCTGCCTGAGGGGCACGTACCACCTTCTGACAGTAGCAATAACCCGGGAGACCCTGGGATCTTGTGAGTTCTTGAGAGCTGCCCCTGCTTAGACTTTGGGGAAAAGTGGTACAAGTGAGGCCGAGCACAACCTCCTTCTAGCCCACGCTCCTTAAAGTAATCAAGGATTTAAAAAAAAAAAGCCAAAAGTTAGCCAGAGGCAACCAAATATGGAAAATAGTACAACCACATAAGACTTAAAAAGTGTCAAGAGGAAAGAAACAGAGGATCCCAGAATGGAATGTTAGTTGTCTCTCCCCACCCCTACACATCTAGAGCTGAATGAGAGGAGAAGGTTAAAAAATAAGATCCCAAGAAGAGTCACCAATACCTCAGTTTGGCACAAGGAGGGCCGAGAAGCTACACAGGCAATTTGGGAAAAGTCATGGAGAAATCCTAGAGAGAAGGAGTCCCTGGGCCTATTGGGGGCCCTGTGATAGACTGTCCTTTTACCTCCTGGTACAGAGAGGGCACCTTTCACATGGGAGATTTATTTCCTGCTTTCTGGAAACAAAGGTGAGGGAAGACTGAGTGTTCTTCTTGCATTGGCTGTTTCTCAAGTAACTTTAATTCAAAATAATCAATATGCCAAAAGTGGCACATTTGGGGATGGCCGACCCTAGAGCCCCATCAAGGAAACCAGCAGGGTCTGGAAGAGCAGCTGGACTTGCCTGTGGGCCAAATGGCCAAAGAACCAAAGGACCAAAGGTTGTGTGGCCGAACACAAGCCGTCTGCCCAGCACTGTGTGGAAATAGAGTCAATAGTTTGGGTCCACTAGCCTAAGCCTTGGTCTGAAGGCAGTGCCGTACCCCATAGGACAACACCAAAACGTCCCTTAAGGAAGTCCTTCCTCCATAACCCGGAGCACAAGAAGGAGAAGTCCCAAGAAAGATGATGCCATGGTAGATAAGCCATGAACAAGAATTACGAAATCTGTAAGAAAGACTAAGAACACTAAAGGTAGTTTTTAGACCCCCAAAGCAAGAAAATTTACATTTTAGGAACTACAGACAATAGACAATCTTGAAGAGATTTTAAATAAAAATGTACATAAAACTTCAGAGAACTAAATGAGAGAATAGCCACCATAAATAAGAACAGGTAATTATGGGGCCCCTGGGTGGCTCAGTCGGTTAAGCGTCTGCCTTCGGCTCAGGTCATGATCCCAGAGTCCTGGGATCGAATCCCGCATCAGGTTCCCTGCTCAGCAGAGAGCCTGCTTCTCCTTCTCCCTCTGCCTGCCTCTCTGCCTACTTGTGCTCTCTCTCTATCTCTCTGTCAAATAAATAAATAAAATCTTTAAAAAAAAAAAGAACAGGCAATTATGAAATAAAAACAGGCAAATATTCTACAAAGTAGAAATAACAGAAACAAGTGATGTAGTTATTAACTGGACAAAGCCTTATTTGTGTTTTCCAGGTGTATGAGTGTTTTTTTATACTCAAGCATTCACATGGACATACACAGAAAAAGATGTGGAAGAATATGCATCAAGTTGTGAATAGCAGTTAACTCTGAGAATGGGCTGGGGGTATTTTCTTCTTTCTGCCTATCTGTGTCTCCTTTTTTTTTTTTACAGTGAATATGTAATGTTTCTAACAAAAGAAAAATCAATAAAAGACATACTTTAATTTAATTTTTTAACTTTTTAAAAAGATTTATTTATTTATTTGAGAGAGAGAGAGTGTGTGAGCAGGGAGAGGGGCAGAAGGAGAGGGAGAATCCCAGGCAGACACCCCCGCTGAGCTCAGAGCCTGATGTGGGGCTCAATCCCTCCACTCTGAGATCATGACCTGAGCCGAAATCAAGAGTCAGCCACTCAACTGACTGAATGATTGGGTGTTGGTAGGGCTTCTGGTTCAGCCTATGTCACTGAGTACAAAATAATCACGAATTAAACCATGAGAAATTAATAAAATTTTATCACATGAAAATAGTTAAATAAATTTGGGGCAAATGTTGAGAATATATTTGGGATAGTCTGCCTTTATATAGACTAAATGTCATACCCAAGATAATTCACTTCAAAGATAGTATAATATTATGATTTATAATAAGAAATATGTACAGTTGAGCAACACGGGGGTTAGGGGCACCAACATCCACACAATTGAAAATCCATGTATACCTTTTGACTCCCCCAGTGTGGATCCCTGGTGATCTGGGAGATAGGATTTGGATCTTTCACCAAAAACTTTACTAATAGCCTACCGTTGACACGAAGCCTTACCAATAACATGAACAGTTGATTAACATGTATTTTGTATGTTATATGTATTATATAAATGTATTATGTACATGTATGTTCTTATAATAAAGTAAGCTAGAGAAAAGAAATGCCATTAAGAAGTCATAAGGAAGAGAAAATACATTTACAGCAACTGTACTGTATTTATTGAAAAAATCTGTAAGTGCAGTTCAAACCTGTGTTGTTCAAGGGTCAATTATAGTAGTTCTGATTATGAGTCCACATCAAAAGTCACAGAGGCAGGTGCCCAAAAGTCCAACCACTGACTGGGGCTCAACCTGCCTCTCACATGGGTATCTTGTGGGTGAGGAGAAACAAAGGTTATTTATTTAATGATGACTAAAGAGCAACATCAGATAAGGCTGCTAGTAATAAATCAAAATGATTTAAAGAACATAACCTAAACAGATTTTTCCAATCCCACTGTAATGTGTTTTCCCAGGACACAGCATCCTAAGGGAATGAGTCACAACTACAGTGTGACAGAAGAATCTTCTACTCCAGGCCCCTGCCCACAGGTGCTTCCTTCCCCTGGCAGGACTCTGGTATTTCATCACTACCACCTCAGCAGATAAAGCCTTTCTGTACTTCTCTTTGGTGCCATCTCCTCTCCTCTTTGCTTCGGTGGGACCAGCAGAGGGCTTTGCTATGAGTGCCAACCCGGCCGTCACCCAGAGCAATGTTGTCAAATCCATACGTCACTGGGGCATTGGCCATGAGCAGCACAACTCCCAGGTTTTTGTAGCTGCCATCACTGCCCAGCGAGGACATCACCACATATTCTGACCATGGTCTCCATTACCCCATATTGTGCCCTTGTGCCAATTAGACCAAAGGGTGCCCTTCCTCAAGACACTGGACTTCCTCTATCAGAAACCGTCATGATATTCTGATTTTGTTAGGATGCAACACTAGGCTGCCATTTCCTGTAAAGATTTGTCTGTAGTGTCTGTTACGGGAATGAGCTTCTTCGGACATAGCAGAGCACAGCCTACACAGCTCTCTGACCGCCCTTGGGGGAGCTGTCTCTCTTAAGCAGTATTCACAGCTTGTTTATATGGCTCCAAAAAGAACAGCCCTGTTCCTTCCATTTTCTTAAGGCTTCCTTGCTTCTTCCACCCAGGGCTAGGTCACAACTTATCAGCCATCAACCACCATCAACCATCCAGGGGAACATTCAAAAGATTCCTTTCCACAATTTCAAACCACAGCCTTCTAATTTGAAGGGAACTTTTTGCCCACCAGGCATACTGTTAAGGAGTCAAAGTCACCTTTGTCTCCCCCCCACCCCAGAGATGTAAACCTGCTCCCCTAGGGGCCAGCAGTTAATCCTTAAAATTCTTTTCATTTCTTCTGGCAGTCCTAGCACATTCTTGTGCAAAGTGGATACCTGAAATCCCATTTGGGTATGCCAACACACATCCCTTCCCTTGCTTATGGCTGTGGTCCCAGAAGCCTCTGCCACATGATTGGGACTTTTCAGACATACCCTACCCTCAGGAGCCCAATCCTGACCTGCTCCGAAATGGTCCACTTCCAACCACGGCCCACGTTGTCTCCTATTCACAATGGATGCTATTTAACAACCAAAGCCCTACAATGAGGTGTTTACACCAAACCAAGAAGCCCTTTCCCTCTGCATTTGCACTAGTTTAGATTTGTTGGGAAAAGAGCATCTTAAGGAAGACATCAGTGTTCACTGAGCATCTTTATGAACAGCGCTCTAGGATAGACACAGAAGGGGACCTAAGGTGGATAGTCAAGGCCTATTCATGGGCCTTGCAGTGTGCCTCCATGAGGCAGAGGGCAGAAGAAGCTTTCCAGTTTAATCTGGAAGATGAGAAGAGTCACCATCCTGGGGTGCCTGGGTGGCTCAGCCGGTTGAGCATCCGACTCTTGATTTTGTCTCAGGTCATGATCTCGGGGTCGTGACATTGAGCCCTGCCTTGGGCTCTGCACTCAGCCTGGAGTCCGCTGGAGATTCTCCCTCTCCGTCTGCCCCTCAACCACCCTGCTCTCACTCTCTCGCAAATAAATAAATAAATAAATCTTTTAGAAAAAAAAAGAAGAGTCACCATACTTTGCTGTTTGCTTGCCACCCTCCCAGTTTACACAGTGTCCCAGTATTTATATCGCTTTTCACTCAAAAATGTCACGGTTTGGGGGCTAAGAGTTATACAGTCACCCTAGACAAAAGACGTTTTCACATAAAAAAAAAAGCTTAGAAATCCAGGGTGGAACATGCTATCAAGTGCTGGGTAAAGGGCTGTCACAGTGCTTCTTAGAGAGGAAACAGAGGGTCCAAGGGTTGAAGCAGCTTCCCGGACCATGAGGCCCGCTGGGGATCACTGGGGCCAGTATCTGTGGCTATTTCCTTACCAGCCCCTCCACACACCCTTCCCAGCAGAGAAAATGGGGCTTCTGGAGAATGGCGGGGGTCAGGGGAGACACATGGGGGTAAACACAGTGCACCCCAAGAAAGTCTGCTTCTGTAGCTTATAAAGACAAATAAAAGGTTTTTAAATATTTTTAAGGGGGCACTAGAGAGAGTGATGGATTTTAAAGCTATGAAGACTACTTGGCATTCACACATACCACAGATTTGGATGCTGAGTGAAAAGGTGCTTAGGGTCTTTGTGTATGTGAGAGAGAGACTGAGAGGGAGAAAGAGAGAGAGAGGATGTACATGTCGATCTGACTGCATTTTAGAGGCCCAGGTAAATTATTTAGTTTTGTCCGGGGACACCTACCCCCCTGTGCCTGCCTTGTCATTGCTATGCACTCGCTCAGCCCCCAGGTTTGCCCCGCTCCTCCCAGGGGACACGTTCCCGGTTCTTATAGTGCGAAGGCAACAGGTAAAGGCTCTATTATCCCCAGCGTCTGCCTTTGTCTGAAATAAGAGCTAATGGGACATCTGGCTTGGGTGCCTATATTCAGTTCAGTTATTTATCCTTCGGGTGGTTAACCCCACTCACATCTTGACATGTCCCCCAAGCACCCTGCTGATAAGGGGCTTTCCTCTGTGCTCTCGTGTCTAATTCTAGTGGCTCCGGGAAGCCTTGAACGGGAGAGCAGGCAGTGGGGGCGGCAGGGCAGAGCCAAATTCTGAGACCCCCCCAAGACTTTCCCTGGGACAGGGACAGAGAGAATCCCCACAGGAAGGAAGACAGGCAGGCCAGCAACACCCTAGTCACTGACATCCTTCTGCAAATTGTCAAAGGAGAATTTTCAAAAAGTCAAACACATGGCACAACATGGATGAACATTGAGGACATGATGCTAAGGGAAATAAGCCAGTCACAAAAGGACAACTCCTGTATGATTCCACTTAACGTGATGTATCTAAAATAGTCAAATTCACAGAAGCAAGGAGTACGACAGCGGTTGCCAGGGGCTGGGGGTCGGGGAGGGGAGTTGTTTCATGGGTGTGAAAGTTTCTGTTCTGCAAGATGATAAAGTTCTGTTTTACAACAATATAAATATTCTTAAAATTACTGAACTATACACTTAAAAGTGCTTAAGATGGTACATTTTATGATGTATGAGGTTTTTGTGTTTGTTTTTCTTTTTACTACATACATACTCACAAACATGATCCTGCAGGGACGGCACAGGGGAGTTTTTCGGCGAGATGAAGCTGCTCTATCCTGGTGCTGGTGGTGACCGCACACCTTCCCGACGGCTCAGAGTCACAGAGTTGTACGTGAAGAGTCCATGTTGCTATATGTTAATTTTTTTAATGAAAAACTTTAAAACAGAGGGCGCCTGGGTGGCTCAATCGGTTAAGCATCTGCTTTCAGCTCAGGTCATGATCCCAGGGTCCTGGGATCGAGCCCCGAGTCGGGCTCTCTGCTCAGCGAGGAGCCCGCTTCCCCCTCTGCCTGTCACTCCCCCTGCTTGTGTTCTCTCTCCCCTCTCTTTCTCTGTCAAATAAATAAATACAATCTTAAAAAAAAAAAAGAAAAATTTTAAAACATAGTCATACAAACGTAGACTGAACATGTATCAAAAGTGAATTTAGGGCGCCTGGGTGGCTCAGATGGTTAAGCGTCTGCCTTCGGCTCAGGTCATGACCTCAGGGTCCTGGGATCGAGTCCCGCATCGGGCTCCCTGCTCCTTGGGAGCCTGCTTCTCCCTCTGCCTCTCTCTCTCTCTCTCTGTCTCTCATGAATAAAAAAAAAAAATCTTTAAAAAAAAAGTGAATTTAATTAACTAATGAGAGAATCAGCAGGATGGAAATGCTGGTTCAAAAAAGTACAGAAGACACTTAAGTCTTTGTAATAATAACTGAAAGAAAGAGTATTGAAATAAGTTTGTTGAACTGAATCACAGAAAATAAAACCTTAGCCTTTTGACTAATATTTTTATTTGCATCACTATACAATAAGCCTGTGTTGCTATCGGTTTTCTACGCCTTCCTTATAAAGTTGTGAAATACCTTAACTGATAGTTAATAGGCACATCAGAAAAAGGTCCACACCCCTAGGAAGCCAAATCACTACCCCCTCCTCTGCCCCATCCCCATCCCCCCCCCACCCCACAGGAGTGTGGACAATGCCCAAGCCCAGCATGACTCAAGGGCTTGCAGGAATCCCTTTGTCCCATTTCCAAATCCTGGACAATTCCTCCTAACTGTCCAGATGAGGGGAAGCAGGGGAGTGTGAGGCCCAGAGCTGTGCCAGGGAGGGAACAGTGCGTGGTGCTATCAAAGAAGCGATGGGCCTAGGGATGCTCTGTAGTCCTGAGGAAGCCAGCTGGTTCTTGTCCTATTAAGGGATCAGCAGTTTCCAGGAACACAGGCATTTAGAGAATCCACTGTAGAAACAAAAACCGAGAAGTGTCTGGCTCCACAAACCACCCAGATCATTCTCAGGCCCACCAGGCTCACCCTTGCCCCAGGATTCTAGACTCATGGCAGAGGGGCACCAGCATGGGGCCTGGCATCTGTCCTTCCAGGTGTCACAGACACCATTCCAACCTCCGTGACTTCAGGGGGATCCCTCTGCCTTTCTCTTCCAGGCACTGGAAATGGAACGCCTATGGGGCTTTATTAACCCTATCTGCTCGGAGGGGAGCCCCAGAGAAAGCCTGGAGCAGATGTGGAAGTGGATTTGGCCTCCTCTGGCGATCTCCGGCAGAACGGGATGGGGGTCTTGCCAGCCAGCCTTAGGCTGACATCTAAGTGCAGGTTGATCCCTGTGACTGGCCCCACAAAATCCAAGGCTCTGGAAACCATGGCCCCTGGGCAGCTGCAGGGTCTTCCTCTGGGGAAGGGAAGGAGCAAAGCTGCTTTGCAGGAAGGGGAATGCAGAAAATGTGTGTGTGTTGGGGGCGCCTCTCAGAGCAGGCAGAGAGGGGCTGCTGGAGCACCTGAACAAAAGGCCCTGATAACTTCAGGGTGTAGGGACAGGGACAGCCTAGGCCAGGGTCCCTCCAAGGGCAGCCAGATGCCCTGTTTACACCCTGGTCGCACTGGGGCGGCAGGAACTGGAAGCTGAATTCTTCACCTCCCGGGCAACGGTGAAGAGAACACGAGAGAGGGGATCACTTGCCCCTTGGCCTGCATGCCAGCCAGCCTCCTTCCCGGGCCTTAATAATTCAGATCTGTCAGCCTAGTGGGCCCCAGGCCTGCAGCGGAGCTGTGAGCTGAGGCCTGTGGTTTCTGTTTCCCTCGCTGCCTCCTGCATGAGCTCCCCGGGTCTGCCTCCCCACACTGAACTTATGGCAGTTGTGGGGGGAGGTCTCGGGTTAAGGTTGTCACTGACAAGACCCTCCTCGGGCACACCCGCCAGCCTAGGTAGCCCTGACTGACTTTCAGCCACGGTCTCAGCCTGCTTTCCCGGCCCGCCCCTGGGGTACTGTCCCACAGCTCTGGTTACTGTTCTCTCTGTCACTCGCCCCCACCCCGCCCCCAGCCCCCAGGGATGCTGGAGTCACACCTCACTGGATGCAGTTCAAGGAAGGGAAGTTCTCATGACTCACCCCTCTCCCTCTCTCCTCCTCAGGCTCCCCTCCACCTCACCCCCCTGCCCCAGCCTCCTCCATTCCCAGGCCTGAGCTCACTGCTACACAGGGGGACCCACGAGGCAGAAGGCAGGCCTCCAGTCCCTCCTCTCACTTGAGACCCCAGACTCTGTTCTGCAACTGTCAGGAAAGCCCCAGACTCCTGATGTGGTGGTGGGGATGGGGGGGCAATGGTCCTGTGGCCTGAGAGTGTGGGCTGAGCTGAGAAGGATCCCGTGGGACCTCATTCCCTCTAGGGAGGGCAAAAGAAGGGGCAGGTTCCTGGCATTCCTGTTAAGGGCTGAGCCAGGAGGAGTAGCCATTGAAAGTGTCTCCACCCCAGACACAGGCTGGGGCAGAGGGTCAGTTGCCGCCCTGGGTTCTGGGCCCCCCACCATGCACCATACTGGGGACAAGCAGGGGGCTGAACAGAGCAGAAGGAGAGGACTCCAGGTGGTGGCACTTTTCACCGGGAGCCAGAACAAAGCTGTTGCTGTAGCAACAACAAAAACAAACAGCTCACGTGGAACAGGTAAGAAGCCTTCTGCCTCGGCATGCACGGTTGCCAGCAGAGGCCTGCAGGCTGCAACTCAGGACTGCAGAGGACTCAGGAGAGGCCTGGGCGACAGTCAGGAGAAGTCTGGAAATGCAGAGGGGACAGGGGTCCCTGGAGGGTCTCCTCTCTCTTGGGCAGCAGGAACCATCTCAAGGGGACTGAAAATTTCTATGCCTCTTCTATGAGAAAGAGCCTAGAGCCAAGCTTTGCTGACTTTGGCACCCAGACAGAACCTCCTGGGTGGGAGGCAGGGAAAATACCTCTTACATAACTTAGTTTATGGTTTAGCTTTTTGAAAGCCACAGCATGCCACTGATTCATAAGATTACTTTATCTGAGGCTGCTCCACAGTCAGTCTTCTTATCACTAGGCCTCCTTCTCACTAGAGAGATCCCCCTCTGCTCAGCAGCTGGGGGCCAGGCCTGGGCTGGACCTTCACATCCTCACCCCAGCCTTGGGAGGGGGGAATCGGCAGCCTGAGGCAATGGAGGCTCCAAGGTTAAGTTGTGGGGGGAGGTCTCAGGTTAAGGTTGTCACTGACAAGGCCTGACAAGAAAAGTTTAAAATAACTTTTAAATTACCTCCCTCCACCTTGGGTTTCTGCTAACCATGTTTTGGACCCAAATGTAGGTTGTCATATTTCCCTGGTAGAGGTAATTTTGAAGCCTATCACAAAAGATCACATATAATGTGATTCCATTGCTATGGAATGTCCAGAATAGGCAGATCTATATAGACAGAAAGTAGATGGTGGTTGCCTAGGGCTGGAGGAGGGTTGGGGGAGTTGAGGGCCTAAAGGGTACAGGGTTTCCTTTTTGGATGAAAAATATTCAAAAATTGATTGGGAAGATGGTTGTACAACTCTGAATATACTAAAAACCATTGAATTGTATACTTTATTTTTTTAAGTTTTTATTTACTTATTTAAGTAATCTCTACAACCAACATGGGGCTCAAATTCATGACCCCAAGATCAAGAGTCACATGCTCTTCCAACTGAGCCAGTCAGGCACCCCTCTATTGTATACTTTAGATGGGCGAATTTAGATATATGTGAATTATATTTCAATAAAGTTGTTAGAAGATAAATAATTTTGACAGATTGTGACTCACAAGATGGTTTGCCATTTGGGGTATGGGCTCTGCATCCACTGTCAGGCCAGCTGTCACTCGGACCAGCATGTCCTCCTCCTTGGATGCATTTTATTCTATTTTTTTAAAGATTTATTTATTTATTTGAGAGAGAGAGGGAGAGAGTATGCGCGCAAGCGCATGTAAGGGGGGGAGGGGCAGAGGGAGCGAATCTCCAGACCCCCCACATGAGATCATGACCTGAGCCAAAATCACCAGTTGGATGCTTAACCAACTCAGCCGCCCAGGTGCCCCTCCTTGGATGAATTTTAAAAGCTCCTGGTATGAAGGTTTGCTGTCATCCACCCTCACCCTCATTCCTTGCCCTTACTCCTGGCAGGCACACTGGCCTCAGGGGCAGCAGGGCCCCACAGAGCTCCCTCTGATGCTCCTGTGTCCACTCACGTGGAAAAGAGCACAAGGGCCCAAGCGGCACCTCCCCCGCCTGCTCTGTGAGGGTAGAGAGGAATGAGCTTGCCTGGATTGTTAAGAATGTGACTGGAAAGCAGCAGAGGTTCCAGGGGGAGGGAGGCTGAAACTGTGGAAGACTGCCTTGCACCCTACCCCAGACTTGGCCATCCAGAGCTATGGACTTGCACTGGGCTAGTGGTAAAATGAGGCCTTCATTCCCAAAGAGAAGTCAACAGAAGATCTCTCAAAACTGCATGTCCTCTGACCTCAGCGTGGGTGCGAAGGCCTTTGGATGGTTTCCCTAAGACGTTGATTCCCTTTGCTCTGTGGGGCCTGGAATGACCACAGCTCTTGGGCTGGTAACCTCAGACTGTTTGCAACCTGGTCCGAGTTTCCAAATTTCCTCCAGTTTACCCAAGTAATCCATGTTGTGCTAAGAGGTAAAAATAGTTGGGCGAGGGATGCCTGGGTGGCATCTGACTCTTGGTTTTGGCTCAGGTCATGATCTCATGAGTCAAGAGATCAAGCCCCGAGGTGGGCTCCCTACTCAGCGGGGAGTCTGCTTAAAGATTCTCTCTCCCTCTGCCCCTCCTCCCTTCCCCCTCTAAGAAATAAATAAATCTTAAAAAAAAAAATAATTGAGTGAAATGATTGCCTAGACCAGTGGTTCTCAAAGGGTGGTCCCAGGACCAGCAGTATCAGAATCACATGGGAACTTGTTAGAAATGCAAATTATTGGGTTACCCCAGATCTACTGAATTGGAAACTCCAGGGATGGGGCCCAGCAATCTGTGTTTTAAGCCATCTAGGGGAGTCTGAAGCACATCAAAGTTTGAGAACCATGGCATAGATCCTAAGGTCCCTGTGGTATAGGGACATTGCCTTGTTCCAATGTGTATGCTCAGCCTTTAGCTCTGTCTGCTTGGTATATGGTAAGAAATCATGAAAATTTTATTGAATGAATGAATGAATGAACAAACAAATGAATGGTCTAGCTCCATTTGCCATTGATTGCTTCTCTCCAGCCAGTGGCCAACCAGGACATTTGCAAACTGGTAAAAAGGCAAGAGTGTGGGTCTAGCCGATCAATCACTTCAGCTTCCAGTTGGCTCAGTTTGGTGTCTGAATTATTAAGCAGGACTTACAGCACATTTACGTTTTCTTTTTAGAGATGAGGACTTGGCTCTGACAATTCTTTCCTAATCTCCAGAAACAGAAGCACTTTCTATTTGATTTCTGAACCAAGCTCTCCCTCTACACTCTTCTGGCCCTGAAAGGAAAAGGAGGACGCAGCTGGAAGGATGTTTTTGCATTTTCAGGGTAAAATGTACCCAAATTACTATACGTCTGGCTCCCAGGAGAACCAAGAAATACAGGCCAAGCATTTCTTAGAAATCCTGGGGGTGAGCACGTTACACACAAGGAATACACCTGCTTCCCTTTCCCACCCAGTTGGTGCTTTCCCTCAGCCGACTCTGAATTACGGGCCACCTTCCTCATTCGCTGCTACCACCACCTCCCTCAAATGCCCCCAAGCTGGGATTCCTTTGGGCTCAACCTCCCCAAGCCGTCTACAATGTCACCCACCTCTGATTATGGTCTTTTCCTCCTGATAACATGCCCCTTAGCCAGGGCCAGAGGGGCCTCTGCTCCTCCAGGAGAGTCACCCCGTCTAAGTGAGATGAATCCTGTCAGGGTGCCTGGGCCCAAACTAGTGGCTCTGCCTTCAAGGGGCTCAGAAAAGGCCACTGGGCAGCCACACCAGACTTTCTCCTGATTCTTTCATTCATTATTACACAATCAAGTCGTCACTGCCTATAAATCAGAAATGTGGAAAAACAGAAAGAAAAAAACCCCCAAATCGCACCAACTGGCAAAAGATTTGAATAGACATTTCTCTGAAGAAGATACATAAATGACCAGAAAGCACATGCAAAGACGCTCAATATCACGGTTCATTAGGGAAATGCAATTCGAAGCCACAGTGAGATACAACTTCACATCCATAAGAATGGTTATTAAAAAAAAAAAAAAAAAGCCAGAAAACAAAATAAAACAAAAAACAAGTGTTGGCGAGGATGTGGAGAAATTGGAAACCTCATATATTCCTGATGGGAATGTGAAGTGGTGTGACTGCCGTGGAAAACAATTTGGTCATTACTTAAAGAGTTAAAAACAGAATTACCATATGATGCAGCAGTTGCACTCCTAAGCATATCCCCCAAAAGAACTGAAAACTTATGTTCACACAAAAATTGTATTCAAATGTTCATTGCCGCATTCTTCATAATAGCCACAAAGGGGAATCAACCCCATGTCCAGGAACTGATAAACAGATAAATAGGGTGTGGCATATGTCATATTACCATGTAATATTCAGCAGTGAAAAGCAGTAAGGCACTGACTACATGGGTGACTCCTGAAGACATTACGCTAAGTGAGGCCAGACACTAAAGGCCACATACTGTAGGGTTCCATTTATACGAAATAGCCAGAATACACAAATTGATAGAGACAGAAAAGATTAGCGGTTGCCAAGGACTGGGGAGAAGAGTGCCCACTAATGGATGTGGGTGATGAAATGTTCAGGTGAGGAAAATGTTGTGGAATTAAGATGGTGAAGATTGTGCACGACTCTGAATATACTAAAAACTCCTGAACTGTACACTTTAAAATGGTGAAGTTTATGGTATGTGAATTATATTTCAGTCACATCCTATCAACCAACCAATCATAAACACTGAATATTTAGACAGATATCTTTCCAAGTCTGTGTTACATAAATACTATGCACTTTAAAAAGGGTGACTCCAAACTATGGAAAGAGCCCAGATGTCCATCGACAGATGAATGCATAAAGAAGATGTGGTATTTATATACAATGGAATACTACTCAGCCATCAAAAAGAACGGAATCTCACCATTTACAACGAGGTGGATGGAACTAGAGGGTATTAGGTTAAACAAAATGAGTCAATCAGAGAAAGACAATTATCATATGATTTCACTCATATGTAGAATTTAAGAAACAAAACAGAGGATCATAGGGGAAGGGAGGGAAAAATAAAATAAGACAAAATCAGAGAGGGGGACAAACCATAAGAGACACTGAACTCTAGGAAACAAACTGAGGAGGGAGGATAGGGTAACTGGGTGATGGACATTAAGGAGGGCATGTGATGTAATGAGCACTGGGTGTTATATGCAACTGATGAATCACCAAACTCTACATCTGAAACTAATAATATACTATGTTAATTAACTGAATTTAAATAAAATTAAATTAAATTTTTACAAGGGGGGAGACTATACTACTTATATTATTTGTTAACATGCATTTGTCACATAACAGTTTTTTAATATCTGTCCATGTCAATATACATAGACTTACAATGTCTACTCTTATGGCTATGTACATGCTATGATAGGGTTGCAATAATTATTTAGCCATCTCTTATTACTCAATATTTAGGCTGTTGCCAGTTTTTACCAACAGCATGCTCGAATTTACCTCTTGATTTAAGTATCTCATTATTGCCCTAAGATAAATTTCAAGAGGATGGCTGCTGCATTTTTAAGATATGGACAAACTGTTAAATTGCCTCCCACAAGTTTGTGTAACTTCCCTGCCACCCGGAAAGGTGAGGGAATCTAAGCTCCCAAATGGGTTCTTTTACTCATTTTCCTCTTTGCTTATTTGCAGGTAGAAAAGTGGGAGCATATCCCTGCTTGATGTGTAACACTTTCACCGCCTGCCCTTTCACTCGGTGCCCAGAGAACTTGCTGCAAAGTTGTCACGTGCCATTTTCTGAAGCCCCCCAACCCTCCTAAGCCAGCTTCTCCTTTGGGCTATTTATCAAATATCTGTTAATTTGTGGATATTTACTCACTGAATATGTATTTGCTATATTTTATCTTTCGAATATTTTGACATTCTTTTTCATATTGACTACATGTCTGTTTTGTCGTACTACAGTTCACTCTTCACAACACCCTGGGAGGTAGGTATTGTACCCCTTTCACAGGTAAGATAACGGAGTCGCAGAGATCATTGACCCTGTAAGTGGCAGAGCCTGGATTCAAGCCCATGCTGTCTCATGCTAAAGTCTCCCCTCTTTCCACTCAGGCCATGGGATCATGCCTATCATTCCCCTGAACTTTCTTGAAATCTCCCTTCCTGAAGTCCAGGGCACACTGGCTACATGCACGCCAAATGCTCTTCCCCAGATATCATACACGGGCTCACTGCTCCTTGTTGGCCAGAATTCACTTCCAACAACTGTTCCCTTGACATCCCCTACATCTGGGAGAACACTGAGACCCGCCCTCAGATGTCTAGGCCCCGAGGCGAGTCCATCTGGGCTCGTGGGGCCTTACACCCCGGGCCCCTTTGGATGATCATCATTGAAAACCAGCTTCAGCAAAGTGTGCAACTCAGAGCTAAAAGCCCCCACAGAAACGGACGGAGCCCCACAACATACCTAGAAAAACCATGAGGTTTCTTAAACATGAGGTTTCATCTAAATTGTGCCCCCAAATGTTGATTTTTCTGGGGCAGCTGGTAATTTTCCAGAGCAACTCAATTCACGACCAATGTGTGTTTAACAAGATTTGGTTCCTAAGACCACAGAGCTCCTGTAAGGAAAACAGGAGCCGCTGTAGTTGGTTTGCAAAGCCGTTACAGAGCAGAGGACTGAGCAGGTGTATGAGGGATGGATTCCACTGTGGGGAGCAAACATTGTGCCCTCGTTCCACAGGCTCCTTGGGTCCTCCAACAACATGCTAAGCCAACCTGTGTGCATAGGTCATTTTAATCCTACTTTATAGGTTAAGAAATTGGGGCTCAGAGATAAAAGTGACTTGAGACATCACCCCTAGTAAATAGAGTCTGGGCAGCGGAAATCTTCACCCTCCAGGCCTGAGGCCTTTCTGGGACACCTGGAACTGGAGAAAAAATTGTTTATCTAGATTACTGATCCTTGCCCTTTTCATGGGTCTTGACTACAATCACCTGGGGCTGTTCTCTTCATTTACTTCCTTCCTGGCCCTGGGGCCTTTGGATTTGGAACCCTCCTCTACAGAGTCTTTCTTAGTACATTTCACTTTGTTCTGATAATCTACTGCTGCATAATAAACCACCCCAAACTTGGCAACAGAAAACAACCTTTTTATTAATGTTCTGGATTCTGTGGGTTGGGATTTGGACAAAGCACTGTTGAGGTGTCTTTGTTCTGTACCTAAAGACCTGAGGCCTCAACCAGAAAGACTCAAACAAGTAGGGGTGACTCCAAGGGCTGGGTACCAAAATCATTTACAACTACAGTGTCCAAACTGTAGCCACATGTGGCTATTTAAATGTACATTTAAAGTAATTAAAAGTAGGGGCGCCTGGGTGGCTCAGCCATTAAGCATCTGCCTTCGGCTCAGGTCAGGATCCCAGGATCCTGAGATCGAGCCCCGCATCGGGCTCCCTGCTCAGCGGGAAGCCTGCTTCTGCCTCTCCCACTCCCCCTGCTTGTGTTCCCTCTCTCGCTGTGTCTCTCTCTGTCAAATAAATAAATAAAATCTTTTAAAAAATTAATTAAAATTAAATAAAATTTAAAATTTCGGGGTACCTGGGTGGCTCAGTCGGTTAAGCGTCTGCCTTCAGCTCAGGTCATAATCCCGGGGTCCTGGGATCGAGTCCCATCTCAGGCTCCTTGTTCAGCAGGGAGTCTGCTTCTCCCTCTGCCGCTGCTCCCCCTGCTTGTGCACGCTCTCTCTCTGACAAATAAATAAATAAAATCTTTTTTTTTAAATTTAAATTTAGTTACTCAGTGGCACTGCCCACATTTTAAGCCCACATGTGGCTAGTAGCTACCGTATTGGACAATACTGATATAGAACATTTCCATCATCATAGAAAGTTCTGTTGGTAAGCCTGCTCTGGAGGCTTAAGACACCCATATGCCTGGCACCTAGGCTGGGATCTTTTTTTTTTTTTTTTTTTTTTTTAAAGATTTTATTTATTTATTTGACAGAGAGAGACATAGCGAGAGAGGGAACACAAGCAGGGGGAGTAGGAGAGGGAGAAGCAGGCTTCCCCGCAGAGCAGGGAGCCCGATGTGGGGCTCGATCCCAGGGTCCTGGGATCACGACCTGAGCCGAAGGCAGACGCTTAACGACTGAGCCACCCAGGCGCCCCTAGGCTGGGATCTTTGAGTGGAGAATTTACATGAGGTTCAGGCTTCTCACAGCATGGTTTCCAAGAGGGTGTGTCCTGAGAGGCAGCATCAATTGAGCAAGGGTTCTAAGAGACAAAGACAGACGCTTCAAGGCTTCCTCTAACCTAGCCTTAGAAGTCACGTGCAACCCTTCCGTCACATTCTATTGGTTACATGCAAAGAGGGGTACTAGAAAAAATACAAACATTGCATGGGACATACTTACATTAAAAAAAAATCATTCAGGGGCACCTGGGTGGCTCAGTTGGTTAAGCGACTGCCTTCGGCTCAGGTCATGATCCTGGAGTCCCAGGATCGAGTCCCATATCAGGCTCCCTGCTCTGCAGGGAGTCTGCTTCTCCCTCTGACCCTCCCCTCTCTCATGCTCTCTCTCTCGTTCTCTCTAATAAATAAAATAAAATATTTTAAAAAATCATTCATTGTTTATATGAAATCAAAATTTAACTGGGCATCTTGTACTTTTATTTGCTAAACCTGGCAACCTTACATGGGAGTCAGATTCAAGGAGAGGTGACCCATTAGACCCATCTCTTGATGAGGGAGTAGCAAGGTCACATTGCAGAAGAGTATGTGGGATGGAAGATATTGTTGGGGCCATCTTTGGAAAATACAATCTGCCACCTGTGACCATGTGGTTCCTCACAAAGTTCAGTAGAGACTTTCATGGCTCTCTACCACCTCAAAAATAGCATTCAAGTTTTATGGCCTGGGTGGATAGAATTGAGAAAAATTATCTCTTTGCCATCTTTATATTTTTTCTTGTTCACGTTGGGCTTTGAGGCCAACTGTCCTCAAATAGTAGCTCTAAGCCCTATTAACAATAGGCATTCATCTCTGCTGATACCATGACCAAAGTAAGCTACAAATAAGGATAACAGATACTCCATAGCCCCACTGTAGACACTGTTTTTTCTAAAGTAAGACCACCTGAGGTTAATAATGTTTTGTGGATATAGTGAGCAATCAGCGAACTTTCGTCAAGGACAAATGGCTCTTCATCTGGAGGTCCCAAAGATCCAGCTCAACAGGAGAGGTTCTCCCATATATGCCTCCCTATTGTCAACATAATGACCCCCAGGACAAAGGTATAAGCAATGCTCTATGGAGATAGAGATTATCCTTGTCAGCAACACTAGGTGTATTTATTCCTTGCACAACACTTGGTGCTATCACCCATTGGTTGTATGAAGATAGAGGTGTCCTGCTGAGACCTGCAAAGGTGAGGCCAGGATTCTCAAAGAGGGTGAGGTCACCCCCAGTGTCAAGCCTTAGTCAGATGGTTAAGAATAGAGTATATTTTCTCTCTCTCTCTGTCTCTGTTTCTTTCTTTCTCAATCTAGGAGTCCTGATGTCCTGGGAGTCTGAGAGGGAACTCTAGGATGGAGAGTGATAAGATGGTATGCCCCATGTGGAGACCAGTTAGGAGCTGGGAAGTCAGGACCTTTCCAAATCAGAAGTGAATTTTAGCTCATTAATCACTTCATGGACACTCAGGATGTGCTTCTTTACCCTTCTTTTGGACATGTGTGGAGAAGGGCTAGGACCAAGAGGGAAAGAGAAACAACAAGTTTATCATAAAATGTTAAGTGCAAATAGAAACTAAACTAAATTATATATAATAGAGTCCTAATTTTGTGTAATCTATATATATCCATACATAAACACACATAGTGATTTTTTTCTTCCATGTATTTTATATTCTCCCCAATGAGCAATCAGCATACATTACTTTTATAATAAGAAACACATAGACATTACTTTTAAATGAGAAAAAGGAGGAACAGACTGTTGGCAGAATTCCAAATTAAAAAAGAACACCAACTAAAGAGCTAGAGCGGCAGTCATAGCTGGTTGTTACTCAGTTACCATTTCCTCTTCTTTCTTGTTAATAGAAAGCTGATTTGATTCAAGGTCAGTATGCCCAGCTGAAGAAGGTTAACTATAATTGGTCCAAAGCTCATCCTCTTTTCAGTAATTGGTGTAAGGGTAGGCACATGACCCCGTCTGGCCAATAAAATGTAAGTGGAAGCCTGCTAGTGGCTATTAAGGAAGATTTTACTTTTTGGTTAAAAGTAAAAAGGAGGGGCGCCTGAGTGACTCACTCCATTAAGCGTATGACTATTGATCTCAGTTCAGGTCTCAATCTCAGGGTTGTGAGCACAAGCCCTGTGTTGGGCTCCACACTGGACATGGAGCCTACTCAAAAAAGGAAAAGCCTCCCTATGGCCTCCTCCTTAACCTTCATGTTAGGATGCTGTCCTATGAAGATAATACTTGGCGCTACAGCAGCCATCTTTACCATGACAGGAGACATGGTCAACACGCTGAGATGGCAGAAAGAAAAGATGAGAAGACTTCATATCTTCAATGACATCACTGAGCTAACAAATTCACCCTGAAACTGCCCACTACCAGATTTGTTATATGAAATAATTGAGTCTATGTTGTTGAAGCTATTTTAGTTGATATTCTATTATCTGCTACCAAATACGTTGTAGATAATATTCACTATCAAGAGATAAGGTTAGAAACCAGGAGTTGAGGATGTATTCAGATGGTTGAAGCCACTAGAAAAGCTAGGAAAAGCCATGTTCAATGGGATAAGTCAGAGATGATATTTTAAATATTTAACAACTGGTCCATCATGGACACAAAGAAACCCGAAAGGGCACTGGCCCTGTAAGAATGGACATGAGCCATAAATAATTGATATGCCCTGCCAGTGTGGCCCAGCTGAATATCAGCCCCAGAATAGTTACAAAAGGCAAACTGGGAGACATAATTAAACCTATGTTTGGGGATGAATTGTCTTGGACCAGATTCCCTACAATGTGCCTCTTTGAAAGTCCTGGCTCTACCTTCTTGAAGCCAAGCCTTCTATCACCTTGAAGTGGGTCAGTGGCTGGTTCAACTCAAAAGATGGTGTCTGGAAGTTGTCAGTTTATACACTGAGCTGCTATTAATGTTGTGTTGTGGTGGTGGTGGTTTTAAACTGTTGGTTTTTAAAAATTTTTATTTAAAAAGTAATGCATGGTGTTGGTATAAAAATGCAAACTTTACAAAGATAAAAAATGAATAATAATAAGTGAGTCTCCCTTCCATCCTAGCACCCCCAGAGGTACATTATTAACAATTTGTGGGGTGCCCGGGTGGCTCAGTTGGTTAAGAGTTAGACTCTTGGTTTTGGCTCAGGTTGTGATCTCATGTTGGTGGGATCGGGCCCTGCGTCTGGCTCTGTGCTCAGCATGGAATGTGCTTCAGATTCTCTCTCCCTCTCTCACTCACGCTCTCTCTCTCTCAAATAAATAAATAAAATCTTTTAAAAAAATCTGTCACATAATTTTGCATAAATTTTCTCTCCTTACACAAACACACATATGTGTATATATGCATGTATAGATCTCTCTATATTTTTTAACAGCAACAGAGAGGTGCAGTCCTAGGACTAAAAGAATCCCCAGGAGGGGAGGACTGAGCAGGCATTCCCTTGTTTTCTTGGAGTGGCCACCAGCTCTGGGCTCCTTTCCCCAGGTATGACCAACCCCATTGTGCTTGCTCCCAGACTCTGACACTTTAGTTCTCTGGCTGAAGTGAGAAGAGTTCTGGAGATGGACATTTTTTAACATATACTTGCATATATGTATGCACGTCATTATTCCCACTCACTACTACAACTTGTTCCATATCTGCATATGAATTTACTTCCTTCTTTTTTACAACTGTGTAGCATTCCATTGTATGGATGCACCATAATTTATTTAATGAATCCTCTATTGAGTAACAGGGTGTGTGCTATTACAAATGCAATAAACACCATTTCAACTGGAATGTTTTAGGGTGAAAGTAACAGAATACCCAACTAAAGGTAGTTTAAACCACAGGATTTATAATCTTATGTAACAAGAGATCTAGAGCTAGGTGGTCTCAGGGTAGATTAATTCAGAGGCATAACAATGTCATTAAGGGACAGATGCTTTCCCTTTTCTCTTGCCATCCTCAGTGATGGGGTTTGTTTGTATTTATTTATTTATTGCCCTGGGTTTGTAAGTAAGATGACTGCTCAGCTCCAGACATTCTACCATCATCCAACTCTGTTTAAAGAGAAGAAGTGAATGTCTCCTTACACATCTCCTTTTCTCCAGAAGGAAAACTCTTCCCAGAAGCCGTGCTGTAGACTTCCCATCACATATCATTGACTAGAATGTGCCATCCATAAACCAATCACTGGCAAAGGGGGATAATGATAGAACTATCATTATTGGCTTATTCCAGTCAAACCTGATCCCCCAGGGCTGGGGAAGGACATGCTTTTCCTGAGCATGGTGCTTCCTGATACATGAACCAAACTCAAGGTCCTATAGGCAATAAGAAAGGGTGAAATGTCTATTGGGTAGCAACCGAGAGGGTCCTCCAACTAACACTCTTACATCCAGCTGCATGTATATATGCAAGTATATTCATAGGACAAAGTCTCTGCAATAGACTTGCTGGGTCAAAAGAGTTTGTTCTTTCAAAATGTTGATAGACATAAATGGATGATTGGGTCAACAAAATATGGCACACACATAAAATAGAATATTATTCAGCATTAAAAAAGATGAAATTCCAGCACATGCTACAACAGGGACAGACCATGAAGACATTATGCTCAGAGAAATAAGCCAGACCCAAAAGGACAAATATTGTATAATTCCACTTATATGAGGTACCTAGAGTAGTCAAATTTATAGACACAGAAAGTAGAATGGGGGTTGCCAGGGTCTACAGGGATGAGGAATGGAGAGTTACTGTTAAAGTTTCAGCTGGGGAAAATGAAGAGTTCTGGAGATGGACGGTGGTGATGGTTGCGCAACAGTGTGAATGAACTTAATACCACTAAACTGTACACGTGAAAATGGTTAAATCGGTAAATTTTAGGTTATGTATATTTTATCACAATAAAAAAAATGTTGGTAGATATTGCTAAATTGTCCTCAAAGAGGCTTTAGCATTTAACTCTCCCACCCCTTAGTGGATAGGGCAGTGCTAGGGTTCTCCATTTTTGAGCGTAGTGCTAGATCAAGGGTCCCCGAGTGGCAGTGAGGAGGGTCTTGGTAGATTTAGGAGACCAGCAATATCTTTATAAGATCAGCAACAGAAAGGTGCAGTCCTAGGACTAAAAGAATCCCCAGGAGGGGAGGACTGAGCAGGCATTCCCTTGTTTTCTTGGAGTGGCCACCAGCTCTGAGCTCCTTTCCCCAGGTATGACCAACCCCACTGTGCTTGCTCCCAGACTCTGACACTTTAGTTCTCTGGCTGAAGTGAGAACAGTAGTCTAGTCCCTCACTTCCCTTTGTTAAGAAAAATTATCCAAAAATCAGAAATTCAGCAAAAAGATTACTGGGCACTCTTTCAAAGCCACATGACTGTGAGTCTGTGTAACAATCGGCCTACAAGTCATCTGATTTTTCTGAGGGAGGTAACTGTTTGACCTAATTAGGCTGAGCTCTGTAAAGTTACATCGAATGTGTAAAAGAGAGGCATGTTTTGCAAATGACCTTTTCCCTGGTAGAGATGCAAATGATTTCTGTCTTGTAGAAAAGATGCGCAGTTTGATTGCCCTGTGAGGTGATCCGCTTGTTCCGTATCTAACTCAGCCATCTTATCTTGGCATTCTCTTCATTGACCAGATATACTTCTGTTGATTCTCCTTGGAACTAGCTTTGTCATCATGCCGGTTCCCTCATTAATGAGCTAAATGTTAGCTCAAGGGCTCACTATATGTTTGTATGAGAACTATGTCTTTACCTTTTGGAAAATGATACTTTGACATTCTTAGCCCGCTGTCGCAGGCTTTCACAATGACTTTGCTAAATATGAAAGTAAGGGAATAACAGGAGGAACTTACGAAGCAGAAAAACAGTCTGGCTTCTGATCCTATCATAGTTAAGGTGTTACCTACTTCACACCTTGTCCCCAGAAATGACAAGTGGCTGCTGCAGAAGGCTGTGGTGACCCTCCTGCGTTTCCTTCCTAGCCCTACACCACCCGCAGAGACAGGGACATCTGACCAGCTGCCAACTCCAGGCCCTCTGGCACCTCCAAATCCAGGCTCTGAGAACATCAAAACCTACCACTCATGTTTGGACCCTGTTTTGCAATTTGGGACTTGACTTTCCCCCAGATGTTGAGCAGGACTGAAGAGGCTGGTCATGGCTGTGTCCTCCCTCCTCTGGACCCCTTCTCCCACCCTGGTCGGACGACTCCGACTCTTCCAGCACCCAACAATCTACTGCACCCTTACTATGCATGTCTCAGGGGTGGGCTGGGAAGTCCTCAGCCTCAAGGAGTCACCCTGTCCTTTAACCTTTCCATTCACATGGCTCAAGCTGTGCCTTCCCGGGGTTTTCCTTCTCATGGCCACTTCACTCCAACTTCCTGTTCCCATTGAACGCCTGTGTCATGCATGGTGGCTGTTTCCTTCTTTGGTCCCAGCCCAGGAACTCAGTGCCTTCTTGCTTTCCCATGTGTGCAGCAGACCCTCATACAGGTTTGGAGGTGGTTACGTTACAACACTGTGCGGCCGCCATTTTCACATTTACTAGTAGAGCCCACAGGCCTTCCTGCCTTCTGAGTGTTTCCCTGGCTCTCGGTTCTCTGGCCTCACGCTGTGCTATCTGGATGGTAAGTCCCTCCCAGTTCCTTTCTCTAAACCTCTCCCTACCCCTCCCTTCTCTTCCCGACCCCTCAGGGCTCTTTCTGGGGAAAGTGTACCCCGAGCTTTCAGCCTGGATCTGACCTAGCGTTCACCTTTAGCATGGAGGCCAGCAAGGTGGTCGCCTGGGACAAAATAAGACATTTCTCTACAATGGGAAGGTGGCAGCAGCTGGTTCTTGTTTTAAAAAGTAAAATTTTCTTCTTCCACCACACATGGGAGAGAATAATACAAATATATAGCAAAATGGAGGGAGGGAAAAGGGAATTTTTTTCTGTCACATGGCTCTCAGGGAAATTGTTCCTAAATTTGCCGTATTTATATTCTCTCTCTCTCAGAGCCCGAAAAAAGAGCTGGATTCAGAATTGCCCTTTAGGGAAGAATACAGTTTTCCAAAAGGCAGAGCAAATCTTTCGGGCACAGATTGTTTGTGTCCTCCCCCAGGCACATAGTCCAAGGGCTCTTTGCTGTACCGCAAAATGATGGGGGCCTCAGGAGATGCTCTCAGCAGCTATTAGGCTGTTCACTCCTGAAACAGCAGCATGAAACCTGTCAAAGACAGCAAAACACTCCTGTGCTGGGTATCGATTCATCATCTCCATACGTTAGCCAGCCAAGCAGTCCCCGCAGTTAAGTTGCATGTTGCAATTTCTAAAAATAAAACTTCCTAGTTTTGAGTTTCACCAAGCCTTAGGTTTGGTTTTGCAATATTATATATGTGTTCCTACTTCTCACATTGTCTCAACTTTCATACTGCTTTTAGGAAACTTCCCTTTGTGTGGAAATATTGGCCTGCAGAAAGCTTCCTGTTGACCTTCAATATGGGAGGATACCAGACTGTATTAGTCTCTTTGGGCCGCCATAACAGAACACCAGTGACTGGGTGGTCTAAACCACAGAAACTTATTTCCCAGCTCTGGAGTCTGGGAAGACCAAGATCGAGGTGCCAGTAAGGTAGGTTTCATTCTGAGGCTCCTTCTCTGGCCTTATAGGAGGCTGCCTTCTCACTGCGAGCTGTCTTCCTTTTGTGCACAGTGACAGAGAGAGCTCTCCGGTGTCTCTTCTTTGAGGGCACTCATCCCCTCACGAGGGCCCCACCCTCATGACTTCATCTAATCCTGAACACCTCCTGAAGACCCCACCTCCAAATACCATCCCATTGCCGGTTAGGGCTTTAACCTATGAATTTGGGTGGGTGTGGGGGGAAGACAACATTTAATCTATAGCAGGGTCTCAGCCTTTGGGGCAGTCTCTCCAATTCCCAATCCTGTGATGCGAAGTGACAACCAAGGCCACAGGTTGCATCTTAAGCTCTGCAAAGTTTTCCTCTTATCTTCCATGACTATAAATAGGAAAGCGTATTTAAAATTATTACCCTCGTTTTTAAGGTGTTTTTTTTTTTACAATCCTCTTCAAATACTCCATTAGAATAGTAGGTAGTAGCATTCCTCTGAATGTCAACAAGTTTCTGCCAAATGTCCTTCTACTGGAGAAAAAGAAATTCATGCTAAATACAGGCAGATGACGGTAAGTTCCTCTCTGTGGTGATCTAAAAATAGCACAGAATGCTGCATGTTAAAATGCAATAAAAATGCACAATGACTTTCTTTTCATCCTTATATCTCCATTTATGGAGTGATTCATACATAAGAATGCTCTGTCACTGGAAAAGCACAAAAATCAAATTTCACCATGGCATATTTATAATTGCTACTAGGAAAATACGCAGTGTTAAGACAGTGGGTGATTCTTTCTCCTTTGGTCTTTTTTTTCTTTCCTGTGTTGTTACAATGTTAATTGTACACTTATTTCTAGAACAATAGTAAATAATGATAGCTAACATTGGTTGAATTCTTAGCATGTGCCAGCAATATGCCAAGTATTTACACTCCCTACCTCTTTTAAGCCTCACAAAAGCCCCACGAGGTAGATATTGTTATTGTCTATGAAACCACACACAAAAAGTTAAATGATAAGTATTTATAATTGCCTCCCTGTTCTTCACCTCCTAGGAAGGTAGTTTCCTTGGAGGATTCTTTATTTTCCTTGGTGGGTACTGTTGGCGACACGTAATGGAGAAGCCAGGAGAGAGGGGGCTCATGTGAAATAAAGAGATGGAGACTCTGAGGAGCTAGAGGGAGTGGGGCAGACTAAGGGCTGAAAAGGAAGAGTGAAGAGAAAGTGAGGGTGGGTAGGAGGGATAGGAGGAGCCTGGCAAGGGCCAGCAGGCTGCAAGAGAAGGCTAGAGAGAAAAAGAGCTACATGCCATGGTCACTACAGAGAGGAGAAGAATTTGGGGAAAGAGTGGGAGATTTGGAGAGGATTTTTCAAAGTTCAGGTACACAAAGTATAACTTACTCCTTCATGGCTCCAAGAAAGCCTCAATATAGACTCTGCCAAATATCATCTAATCTAAGACACCACTGCCTATAAGATATAATCAATGGCAGGGTACATCATTATTTTATGTGCCAGCAAAAAGGTAGGGAGGGAGGGAAGAGAGTGAGGGAGGGAGGGAGGGAGAAATTACAAGTCCACACCATTTGAAAACATGTCCTGATTTCAAAGAAACACAATAGATTATTCCGTAATCCTCTCTCAGTCAGATTTATGGGTTTTCTTCTTTTTTTAATGCAACATTATTTGGTGAGATTGGATCTGAAGTGCCCAGGAAGGCTTGACTATATTTTATTTTTTTTAATTTTTTAAAGATTTTATTTATTTATTTATTTGACAGAGAGAGACACAGCGAGAGAGGGAACACAAGCAGGGGGAATGGGAGAAGGAGAAGCAGGCTTCCCGCGGGAACAGGGAGCCGGATGCAGGACTCGATCCCAGGACCCTGGGATCATGACCTGAGGCAGATGCTTAACCGACTGAGCCACCAGGCATCCCTTGACTATATTTTAGTTACATGCATTTTATAGATAAAATTGAACCTCAGAGAAACTAAGTTACTTACCCCCAGGCTCATAGCTAATAAATGGAGAGCCAAGATTCCAACCCAAGTCAGCTTGATTCCCAAACCTGTGTTCTCTACTTTTTAATTAAGACACACAGTCAGTAGTCAGCCAGTATTTTATTAAACCTGTATTTAGTAACAAAAATAACTTTTGAATTAAAAAATAACAGCTTTAGGGGTGCATGGGTAGCTCAGTCTTTTGAGCATCTGACTCTTGATTTCAGTTCAGGTCATGGTGTCAGGGTCATGGGATTCAAGCCCTCTGTGGGGCTCATGCTCAACAGAGTCTGCTTGTCCCTCTCCTCTGCTTCCCCCCTGCTCTCTCTCTCTAATAAGTAAATAAATAAAATCTTTAAAATAACAGCTTTATGGGGTGCCTGGGTGGCTCAGTTGTTAAGCCTCTGCCTTCAGCTCGGGTCATGATCCCGGGGTCCTGGGATCGAGCCCCGCATCAGGCTCCCTGCTCAGTAGAAGCCTGTTTCTCTCCCACTCCTCCTGCTTGTGTTCCCTCTCTCGCTGTGTCTCTCTCTGCTAAATAAATAAATAAAATATTAAAAAAAAATAATAAAATAACAGCTTTATATAACATCATTTACACATCGTTGTGATTCAGAACTACCTATCCCATCTGGAACAAATTGTGAGAAACCATGACTTGGGCTTTATGGCTCAAGAATTCCTTTCTCTTTTCAAATTATCTTTAATCAAATAAGGATAGGAGGTCAAATACCTGAATATTCATCAGGAGGGTCTAAAACCAAAGCAAACTCTGCACTTCTACTAAGCAAACATTTTGTTTTGGCGACAACAAAAGGGAAGCCTTTCTGTGATTCACAGAAATAGAGAAACATCAAGCTCTAGGACCAAGCTCTAAGGAGAAGTTCTAGGACCTAGACCAAATATATAAAATGTAAATGGGTGAGCAGACGATGAAATTGGGAAAAAGTGTCCAGTTACACTAATAATTACAAAAATCCCAGACTCTCTGATTCCACAACAGGTACCTGACAACATGGTTTTCCAACACTAACTGGCACTTTTAACATACTAGCCCTTCATCCAAGAATGCTCCTCCCACCCCCACTAATGAAAATCCTTCAAGGGGGAATCAAAAGCTTCCTTTTCTGTAAGTCCCTCCCAAATCCTCCAACAGGATTAATGGCTATTTCTGGATTCTCCTATCATGATTCTGATTTTCTTCCTCCTTGGTTTGCAGGTTGTTGATAAAAGACCTCTTAAGTAGATTATCAGCTCTCTGAAGACAGGCATCATTTGCTTATTTGTTGGCTTGTTTTTAATGAATTTATGCTTGTATAAAGGTTGAGCACAGTGACTGCTATGTAAAGGGGAGCTGACTGAGGCCCAGAACAAGGACCACTGTAAGAGACCAGAATATGCCACCCCAAATACCTCCTTGAGCTTGTGTTTTTTGATAAACAGCAGATACAGAAGAAGCTCTGAAAGCAGGGTAGAAGTTACCATTTTATAGGGGAAATTTACATTTATAAAGGAAATCTCCATTTGTAAGGGTGTACCAGAAAGAGAAGGAAGACTTTAGATCACAAGAGACTTACCAATAGAGAAGGCACTGCCTTAAATCTATATTAATAAACCTTACACTTGTGACTGTACTCTTCCTGGTCACTTTACCATAAATTGCCTCCCCACACTTCCTTTGTTTTAGCTAAAGATGGTATTTCAGCTCAAGTTCTCACCACCTCTTTGAGTTATTCTTCCCTGAGTTTCTCCCATATATATGAGATACACATGTTAATAAACCTGGGTTTGTTTTTCTTTTGTGCATCAGTCTTTCATAACAGAGGCCCCAGCCAAGAACCTAGAAGAGTAGAAGGAAAAGGTTTTCTTCCCTGCCCTACACCACCTAAGGGTTAAACCAGATGGACCTGAGAATGTAACTGCACTTTTCCATAGAACACTAGCTCCTGCTGCTTCCCCTCCAGTAGCTATTCTTGATAGCAGTAACAATAACAACAAACGATATATTAAAAACCAAAAAACTTAGTACATAAGGAATGAAAGAAAACTTTGAGGGGATAATGTTATATTCCCTTTTTCTTCAAATGTTATTATGGAAATTGTCAAAAAGTTGAATCAAAAAGTTGAAATAGATAGAATGAATTTCATCTATATTCATTAGTTGTTAACATTTTTTGCCTTTTTTTTCTGAACAATTTGAAAATAAATTGTACATCCAGACACCACCACTGATTATTTCAGCATGCATCTCCTAAAAATAAGGACATACACCTACATAACCATAATAATATTATCAATAATAAAAATAATTTCCTAACATTATCCAACTCAAATGCAAATTTCCCCAACAACCCCCAAAAATGTCTTTTACAACTAGATTTTGTTTTGTTTTATTCAACTAAGATCTAATCAAGGTTTATACATTACATTTCATTATTTCTCTTTAGCTTCTTTCAATATAGACCAATCCCTCAGTTATTTTAATTATTTATGATATTTATTTTTTAAAAAGTACAGGCCATATATATGTCTTACAGAATATTCCACTATCTGATTGTGTTTGTATGTGTGTGTGTGTGTGCATGTGTAATGCAGTGTAACGTGTCCTTCTACCACCTGTGTTTCTTATTAAATACTGAGGTTGGGTGATTCACGTTAAAACTTTTTGGTAAAATTGTTTCACAGGTGATGCTTTATATGTCATAGAGTATCTCATCAGAATGCACATATCAGGTGTCCCACTCTTAGTGACTAGGTTGAACTTCATGGTTAAAGTGCTGATCAGCAGACATCTCTCTTTGCAATGAGTAAAGACCTTGTGGAGTGACATCCTGTTCTACCTTGTTCATCTTTGCAGCTTTCAGTTCCTATCACAGGCCACACCCAGCAGGTGGATGAGTTCTACATTGGCCCTACCAACTAGAGTTGAGCATAAGCATCCAGATCTCACAAAGGCACTTCCTTTAGTGGATTATTCTGGAATAATGGAGATCCTGCAGCCCTAGGAGATGGCAGTAGGAATCTCCAGTGGAGGTGCTGAGGGGTATCAAAGTTTCTGCTGATGCCTCAGGCTGAGTTCCCAGGCCCAGACTAAGTGCTTGGGAGGAACTGCCTTCTTTCAGAGACTGCTGGAGGAGGCTGCCCAGAGCTTTGGAAAAGGCAGAAAACCAAAAAAAAATTTTTTAACTGTCATTTCAAAGCTGAGAATACTTTTCTGTTTTGCAGGAGGTGAAGACTTGGATCTCCCTTAGTTCTTGGAAAACCACCTTCCTAGTTCATTAATGTTATGTAAATTTTAAGCAGGAAATGTTTGAGCTAAATTGCTTATTATAATGTAAGAGGGTATCTACGCTTTTGCATAGTCCTATCTCTTCAGAGTTTGTTCCCTTTTTTTTGTTTGTTTGTTTTGGGATATGTGTGTGTGTGTTGCTTAACCATGGTTTAAAAATTCTCCTCACCTGAAAACTGTTCCTCATTCTGGTGGAGAGGGGTGGAAGGGCCCCCCCCCCCCGAAATAGTATGTATGTATTTATCATGTTATCATGAGGACACCATCCACAGAAGTTCCTTCAAACTGAGTGGAAGAATATGAACAGACTGGCTGCAAACAATCTGGGACCAAACCCTGGGCGTTCCCAGAAATACCTGGGGCACACTGGCAGGGTAGCTTAAAATCATTTTATCTGGGTGTGAAAGTAAAACATGACCTCACTGTGATGTAGTTTGATACCATGCACAAAATGCTCTTACACCAATATGCACACATAAAACTTCTCTGAAAAAGCAGTGTGGGCAGGGCGCCTGGGTGGCTCAGTTGGTTAAGTGTCTGACTTTGGCTTGGGTCCTGATCCCGGAGTCCCAGGATTGAGCCCTGTGCAGGGCTCCCTGCTCAGCAGGGAGTCTGCTTCTCCCTCTGTCCCTCACCCTTCTCTTGTGCTCTTTCTCTCTCTCCCTCCCTCTCAAATAAATAAATAAAATCTTAAAAAAAAAAAAGAAAAAGGAAAAAAGAAAAAGCAGTGTGGGCATAGGAAGTAATGGACACAGAGGTAAGAGACACATAAGAGGCCCCCACCGCCATCACTGGCAGCTTTGAGAGAGAACAAAAGGGCACATGTTTGCACCAAATCCTTTCACATTTTATTTTTTTTAAAAAGATTTTATTTATTTATTTGACAGAGAGATAGAGAGCACAAGTAGGCAGAGGGAGAGGGAGAAGCAGGCTCTCCGCTGAGCAGGAAGCCGGACATGGGGCTCGATCCCAGGACCCCAGGATCATGACCTGAGCCAAAGGCAGCTACTTAACCGGCTGAGCCACCCAGGCGCCCCCCTTTCACATTTTAAACAGGCAAAGACTGTCTTCTTTGGCCAGGAGTGGAGGGTAGCTATTTATACAATGTCACTAAAAATGAATCAGTGCTAGGTAAATAGCAATTCTGTCATCTGCTGGCCTTGATATGTTATCAATGGGTCAGAATGTGGCCACATTAGAGTGGATCTCTTCAGTGGGATGAACACATTATCCAAAGGTATCTTGATTCCTGGAATTCCAGTCTTCTTATTCCTAGAGTTCCTAAATACCTTAAACTTCTTGGCAATAAAGTTCGGGGAACAGTCCACCAATCTCCACTTATCTCAAACCAACCATAAGCCCCCTTCCAAGTCCCCAAAGACAGGCAATGCACTTTGAGGATCCACCCCGTGCAGGGGTTTGGGTGGCCCTGGGGCTGATTTTGGTCAGGCAGGTGTGGTAATAGCACAGGACCCAAGACCTCAAGGTCTTGTCTCCCTTTTGCCATCTTTCTTTGTTAATTAAATGTTTTTGTCTTGAGAGATTATCTATTAAGATAATCATACTGTTCTTCTGTTTTAATTTGTTAATATGGTGACTTAACGTTGATTCATTTATTAATGTTAACCAATTTTGCAATCCTGGAATAAACCCTATTTGGTTATACTTACCGTTTTTAGGTACTGTTGGATCAATTTGTTAAAATTTTATTTAGAATGTTTGCACCTATCATCATGGTGAATACTGGTCTGTAGTTTTCTTGTAATGTCTTTGCCCAGTTTTGATCTTAGAATAATGTTGATCTCATAAAATAAGTTGGGAAATGTGACGTCCTCTTCAATTTTCTCAAAGAATTTGTGTGGAGTTGTATTTCTGCCTTAAATGTTTGGTAAAATTCACCAGTAAAGCCATCTGGGTCTGGATCTTTCTTTGTGGGAAGGTTTTAAACTACAAATTCAATTTATTTAATAGATATAGCGCTATTAGATAATCCATTTCTTCTTTGGTAGTTTGTGTCTTTTAAGAATTTTTTCCTTTTCATCTGAGTTGTCAAACTTGTTGACATAAAGTTGTTCATTCTTCCTTATGTTCTTGCTAATATCTGCAGAATCGGTAGTGATTTCACCTCTTTCATGCCTGATTGGTAATTGGTATCTTATTTCCTTTATGGTCTGGCAGGAGGTTTATCAATATTATTGATCTCTAATAACCAGCTTTTGATTTCAATGATTTTCTCTATTGTTTTCCATTTCATTTATTTATGCCTTGATCTTCATTATTTCCTTTCTTTTGCTTCCTTTAGTTTAATTTGTCTCATTTTTCTAGTTTCTTAAGGTGGATACCGAGGTCATCGATTTGAGACCTCTCTTTTATTCTACTATGGGCATTTAATGCTACAAATTTCCCCCTACCGCTCCTTTTGCAACATCCCACAAATTCTGTCATGTTTTCATTTTCACTCAGTTCAAAGAAGACTTTCTAATGTCCCTTTTAATTTCTCCTATTACCTATGGCTTATTTAGAAGTATGTTATTTAGTTTATAAGTATTTGAGAATTTTTCCAGAGGTCTGTAATTGATTTCCAATTTAATTCCATTATAACCAGAGAAGATACTTAGTATGACTTTAATCTTATAAAACTTATTAAGACTTGTTTTATGGCCCCAAATATGGCCTACCTTGGTAAATTTTCCATGTGCACTTGAAAATGTATGTTTTGTTTTCTTACACCGTATACAAAAATAAACTCAAAATGGATTAAAGACCTAAATGTGAGACCATAAAATTCCTAGAAGAAAACATAGGCAGTAATCTCTTGGATACCTGCCATAGAAACATTTTTCTAGATATGTCTCCTTTGGTAAGGGAAACAAAAGCAAAATTAAACTATTGTGTCTATACCAAAATAGAAAGCTTTCACACAGAGAAGGAAATCATCAACAAAACAAAAAGGCAACCCACTGAATGGGAGAAAATATTTGCCAATGATATATCTGATAAGAAGTTAATATCCAAAATATATAAATAACTTATACAACTGAACACAAGACAAATAATCCAATTAAAAAATGAGCAGAAGACATGAACAGACATTTCTCCAAAGAAGACATACAGATGGCCAATAGACACAAGAAAAGATGCTCAACATCACTAATCATCAGGGAAATATAAATCAAAACCACAATGAGATATCACCTCACACTTGTCAGAATGGCTAGAATCAAAAAGACAAGAAATAAGTGTTGGCCAGGATATGAAGAAGAAGGAACCGTCGTGCACTGTTGGTGGGAATGCAAGCTGGTGTAGCCACTGTGGAAAACAGCATGGAGGCTCCTCAAAAAATTAAAAATAGAATTACCATATGATCCAGTAATTCCACTACTGGGTATTTACCCAAAGAAAACAAAAACATTAATTCAAAAAGACATATGCACTCCTATGTTTACTGAAGCCTTATTTATAATAGTCAAGATATGGAAGCAGCCCAAGGTCCATCTATAGATGAATCGATAAAGAAGTGGTATATACATACAATGGAATATTACTCAGCTGTAAAAAAAGAATGAAATCTTGCCATTTGCAACAATAGGGATGGATCTAGAGCGTATAATGCTGTGAAATAAGTCAATCAGAGAAAGACAAACAGCATATGATTTCACTCATATGTGGAATTTAAGAAACAAAACAAACAATGATA
This sequence comes from Leptonychotes weddellii, assembly GCF_054177405.1. Lineage (NCBI taxonomy): Eukaryota > Metazoa > Chordata > Mammalia > Carnivora > Phocidae > Leptonychotes > Leptonychotes weddellii. The sequence continues at coordinate 69,537,373 of NC_138378.1, read as the reverse complement.
AAAAGAAACAAACAAAAAAACAAACTCTTAAATATAGAGAACAAACTACTGGTTACCAGAGGGGAGATAGGTGGAGGGATGGGTCAAATAGGTGAAAGGAATTAAAAATACACTTGTGATGAGCATGGAGTAATGTATAGAGGTGTTGAATCATTATATTGTACACCTAAAACTAACATAACACTGTATGTTAATTATACTTGAATAAAAAAAAAAAAAGAAAATGTGTGTTTTGCTCTTGTTGGGTGGAATGTTTTAAGTCAACTTCATTGATAATGTTATTCAAATCTTCTAAATCCTTTAGGATGTTCTATCTTCCTGTCCTATCAATTGTGGAAGGATGGGTAATGAGATCTTCAACCATACTTGTGAATTTGTTTATTCCTCCTTGCTTTAGTCTTTGCTTTATGTATTTTGAAGATCTGTTAGGCACAGGGTGCCTGGGTGGCTCAGTTGTTAAGCATCTGCCTTGGCTCAGGTCATGATCCCAGGGTCCTGGGATTGAGCCCCGCTTCGGGCTCCCTGCTCCGCGGGAAGCCTGCTTCTCCCCCTGCTTGTGTTCCCTCTCTCACTATGTCTCTCTCTGTCAAATAAATAAATAAAATCTTCAAAAAAAAAATGAAGATCTGTTAGGCACATAAACATTTATGATTTTTATATCTTCTTGATGAATTGACCACTTTGTCACTATAAAATGACTTTATCTCTATGAAATCAACTTTGTCTGATATTAATATAGCCACCCCAGCTTTCTTCTGACTAGAATATGCATGTATATATTTTTCCATTCTTTTACTTTTACCCTAAGTAATTTTATTTTCTTTTTTTTAAAGCCTTGAGGTTTTTTTTTTTTTAAGATTTTATTTATTTATTTGAGAAACAGAGAGCACAAGCAGGGGGAGGGGCAGAGGCAGAGGGAGAAGCAGACTCCCTGCTGAGCAGGGAGTCCAAGGCGGGGCTGGATCCCAGGACCCTGAGATCATGACCTGAGCTGAAGGCAGATGCTTAACCAACTGAGCCACCCAGGTGCCCCGCTAAGTAACTTTATATTTGTGTTTCATGTAGGCAGCATATCGTTTGGTCTTATTTTGATAACTAATCTGACTTTTTTTTTTTTTTAAGAGAAATAGAGAGCATGCATGTGGTGGGATGGGGGGGCAGAGGGAGAGGGAGAGAGAGAGAATCCTAAGCAGGCTCCAAGCACAGCGGGGAGCCCTGCTGTAAGAGGCTTTCTCAGCCTGTGATCGGCAATCTGCATTGGGACTGAGAGTCAGAAAATGCCTGGGGCCCCCAGCCTTTCTCAAGAGTTTCCTATTAGTATTTCTCAGCCAGCATAAAAAGCATGAGAGCCAGCATAATGACAAAGATCAGATTAAGGATACCGCCTTCCTCTTAAACATATTGTTTCTTTTTTTAACATTTTATTTATTTATTTGGCAGAGAACACAAGCAGGGGGAGCAAGAGAGGGAGAAGCAGGCTCCCCACTGAGCAGGAAGCCCGATGCGGGGCTCAATCCCAGGACCCTGGGATCATGACCTGAGCCAAAGGTGCCGAAGGCAGACGATTAACTGACTAAGCCACCCAGACGCCCCTTAAACCTACTGTTCCTGATGGCCTCAAGCAGCTGTCCTTATGTTAAGGAAGAAGGAACTGCCACATAGAGCAACCAGTAAATAACTGAAATTTCAGAATGCTGAACTCTTTAAATGAGATTTTATGCACTATGTGGCCATGGTTACCCGGTCATAGCTGTCAGGAGACCAATAGCTGGAAAGCCTCCTAAGTGTCAGTAGGAACTTGTATTGTCAACAACACCACACATCAGGCCTGCAAGCTGCTCTTGAACCACAGGATTCCCCATCTGGTTGCCTCAGAGTCTGACATTTGACTTTGCTCCTTTCAGCACAATACCTTCCTCCAGGCCAGCCTTCTGTTTTACCTGGAGCCTCAAATCTGTCATAGTGACCAAGTTAGACCAGTAGCCTTCTCCACATTTCCCACACCAGATTCCCCTCTGCTACTCCTTACAAGGTCTCCCTGACACTAATCAAGGGCCAGCAGTCTGCGTGCTGGACCAGACTTACGCTAGGGTCTGCCACCCAGTCTCCACCCTGCCCCACTGGCAAGTCCAATCTCCAGGTACCAGATCCTCCAGTCGGGCCTGAACTGTTGCCATCACCACCCAGGTGCTGAAAGAGAAGACTTCGGATGAAATCCACCTGCCTGCCCAGGCAGGATCCTCGATATATGGTCAGCTATTAGTGTTTCTCTCAATTAATTGAAGTGTCTCTGAATATGACTTCCACCCAAGGTTCTCAATTCACAAAGAACTTCCGTACTTTCCCCTCCATCCAACCACCCTTCAGACGGAAGACTTTTTTGATCATGTGTCCCTTTTGCCTTCTCTCCTCAAAACCACAACATTTTCAGTTGAATGAAACCTAGAAAAAATCATTGAGCCCTACTAAGGATATGTAAGATATAGCTGGACTCAGAGGTAGAAAAGTAGGAAGAAGGAATTCTGATCTCTGCATCAAGGAATTTTTTTCCTACTTGATGGGAAGTGGAGTAGATCCAGGCTCAATGGATCCTGAAGCTTATGCAATTTTGTGGGCCTCTAAGAGAAAGAATACAAAACTCCAAATACACACAAATTTTTTTCTTAAAATAAGGAAGTAAATCACAACAAATTAAAAACTATATAAACTTTAGAAATACAAGGATCATGAAACCCAGAAAAATTACATATTTTCTTAAACAGATGTATCTCTTTAATACTTTTTCCCTACATTTTCTGGCCCACACACTCTCTGGTTGCTCCTTCATATAACAATAAATTTGTGAAATAATTTTTTATAGAAAAAACAGAAGGATAATTTAGTCTTTCCTCTACCATGTTTGAACAAAACTTGCTTTTCATTGACAGTTGAGAAAAGTCTCTTTCAACTTCTCCAGCTCAGCTTCACAATTCATTAGTTGTAATATGTATATTGTTGGATTTTTCCCAAATTTGGGGAACACTGTCAAGTTCATTTCGTATAGGAGCTATATATAATTTCAGGGACTTTCAAGTTTTCTTGTTCAGTGACTCATCTTATTCTTCAAATTGACTACACTCACTATCCAGTTTGCCACCAATATTTTCATAGTGGCTTATTATGAGCTATATATCCTTTTATGTTATGCCAATGTTTTATATCAGGACAGCAAAAACTTAGTAAGAATGTATATAGATGTGCTTGGGAGATGCCATTTCAGGCTCGAGAGCAGTCTGAGCACAAGCAGGCCCAGAAAAGACAAGAATTCCATGGATGAAGCAAAGGGTACATGGATAGTGGTGATGGGTAATAAAGACTAGGGTGTAAGACCAGGCCGGAAAGTGGAAAATAGTGTCAAACAAAGCAAATATCTGAGGACAGACTCTCATGTCTTTAAGTGTAAGAATCAAAGCCTCTGATGAATCACTGAGAATAAGAAAGCCAACGTAGTCTGGTGTTAAGTCCATGAGATGAAACTTGGAATGAATCCTAACTCTGCCAAGTACCAGCCTGTGAAACTTTGCTAGCAACAACATGACTTTACACAGAAACGACTGTAAATCAGGTGAATGTATGCCCCTAAATTCCACTAATGGTACCTCCAAGTCAACTTTCCCTTAGCCAACTCCTCAAAATACCCCAGCCATTCCCACACCACCAGACTCAAGAGGAAGTATGAGGGAGGGGAAGCTAAAGTAGTAAGGGGCACCAAGCCCTAACTGACTGCAGTTAAAAAGTTTTCTGCAAATCTTACAAAAACGTACGACCCCATGAACACATTGCTAGGGACTCTCCCAGGGCCATGCAAGGGGCTTATGCAAGGGAGGAGCCCAGAAACTTAAGTTTCTCTAGTTTCATAATACATTCATCTCTTGGGGGAGAGCATAAAACAAAAACCACATACACACTATATTAATTATCTCCTCTTGAGTAACAAATTATACCAAAACTTAGTGCTTTCAAACACATACATTTATTATCTCAGTTTCTGAGGGTCAGGAATCCAGACACAGCTCATTTGGGTCCTCTGCTTCATGGTCTCTCACAAGACTGCAGTCAAGATGTTGGCCTAGGTTCTGCAGTCTCATCTGAAGACTCAACTGGGGTAAGAGTGGCTGCTAAGTCATTCATGTGGTTGTTGGCAAGATTCACTTCCTTGAGGACTCTTAGATGAGTAGCCTCACTTCCTAGTTGGTAGATGGCCAGAGACCACCCTCAGTTCCTTGCCACATAGCTCTTTGCAACATAGCAGCTGGCTTCATTAAAACTAGAAAAGAGAGAGTTTGCTAACATGACAGGAGTCACAATCATTTTGTGACATGGAAGTGACGTCTCATTATGTTTGCTGTCCTCTATTGGTTACAAGCAAGTCACTAAGTTTAGACACTTGGAGACTCCATGAAGTGAGCTGGTCTCTAGAATAATTTTCAGTCTCCCTCCACTGGCAGGGACACCAGGCAGGACACAAGCTGCCTGGTTGGCCTACAGGGTGTGGCGGGAAGTAGGAGTGACTCTTATACACTCTAGACACAGGAAGTGGTGGGGATGGAATGCCAGACTCCAGTCCAAATGGCTCACGCTGAGATTCAGATCTCAAAATGAGTCAGTAAATGCAAGACTGGGACAGATATCAAAGCCAAGAACAGAGGCACATGGGAGCTGGACGAGAAGAAATTCAGGTAGTCCTTTAGGTAAGTGGCCAGCACCTATGGCAGGGTGTTTACCTGTCCTCAGGTTATCTCTGCATAGACAGTTGGTCCAGTAAGAGGCTGAGATACGACAGACAGAAAGAACATAGTAAAGAGTTAGCACCTATGTGGAGCAAACACTTCCCTGCTTTTTCTTCCTCCTCTCTCTGGAGACCTTCAGAGCGCCCCTCTAGCTTTCAATGAATATTACCATGTTCATCTATTCATTCAGCCAACAACTCTCTACTGAGCTCCTATTATGGAAAGGTATAGAGGTGAACACAACAGATACCTGCCCTTCAAGAACTTTTCATCCCAAGAAAACTGAGTGGAAAAAACAAAGATTAAATTCAAATTAAATCAGCCAATCTGGTTAGTACAAAACCTTAGGAAAAACACTTTGGAAATCTGAAACCACTGCCTATTCAATCACATACTTCTCCCTTAAATATTCTCTGCATTTATGCATTCATTCAACAACTACTTCCTGAGCTCCTATCATGGGTAAGGTACAGAGGTGAAAAGGGCAGTCACTCCTCTGCCCTATTAGAACTATTACTTCAGTTGGTGGGAGACAATATGCAAGCAAAGAAACCAGTGCTTTGAAGACAAAGGGAGTAACAAGACAGCAGGCACTAGGAGCTCCAGACGGATAAGACAGAACTGGCCTCTACCCTGACCACCTAGTCCAACAGGTGACAGATGGCAGGGCAGCAAACTGACCATGCCCAGTGAACTACAACCCTTTGCCCAGAATGCACCCCAATTCCACACAACTAGTTCACAGACAGGCAGGGGTCTCATGGCATCATGGGATCAGAATTATGGAATTTCAGCATCAGGAAAGCCCTTAGGCCTTTATTTTATCACCAGCACTGGGAAGGAGTATATGGACAATTCAGGGAAGGCCCCCGCCTGCAGGGGGAAAGCATTAAAAGGACACTCCTAGTGGGCAGTAAATCCAGTGTAGCCTAATGTGAAGGTCTTGTCTTTTACTGGTATTGGGGGGAGCTCAGAATGGATTGATTTGGTCTGTTTCTTTGCAAGAATTGGAACTGAGTCTCTGCCTTACCATTTTTTCCCCTTAGATTCAGTGAAATTTTATTTTTAGATAAGTTTCTTGAGATATAACTCAAACACCATACAATTCACCTATTTAAAGTGTACAAAGTCAATGGTTTTTTAGCATATCCACAGAGTTGTGCAACAATTATCACAATGATTTTAGATCATTTTCGTCATCCCCAAAAGAAATCCCACACTCCTTAGTAGACATGCCCCATTTCCCTCCAGCAGCACCTCCAAGCCCTAGGCAATCACTGTCCTGCTTTACCTTTCACAGCTTTTCTGAAATTAAAAGGCCACATGCTCTGTGGGTCTCAGTTTTCTCACCTAATAACACTTCTTCTCAGTGGCCACAAACCTTCCACAAACAGGCAAGTCTGTGAGTAGAACAGCAGGCTTTGCATAGTGAGTCACCAGGGCGGGGTGTGGATCAGACTTTGGGATGACAAAGCCTGAGTGAAGCAGCTGATGGAGGCAAAAGTCCCTGGACAGCAGGGTCAAAGGACTGGCAGAAATACCACAGTACCAGCGGCGCTTTGGTGGTCATGATAGCCTCCCAAATCATCTTCTGGAAGGCCCAGGCAGACAGTCCCGCAGTGGAATAAAGCTCTGGGGCTTCGGAGTCAGAGACCCCAAGTATAAATGCTGGCTGCCCACTTGCTAGTTGTGTGAATTTGGGCTGACATAAATTCTCAAGCCTCACTTTCCTCTTTGGCCAACTGGAGGAACAAACCAGGACTGGGATAGGTGGATTGCAGTGTTCAGGCTCACAGAACATCCCCCTCTGCAGCTGAGTGCTCGACACACAGACGGACCCCCAACCCTTTCCCCAGTGAGGCACGGAGGTCCCACCTCCCCATGTCTGCCAATACCAAGAGCATTTTTAAAAGAATGATCACTTGATTATGAAAGCATTGTCCTTTGGCTGTCCCAACCTTTGCAGCTGTGCTGCTGGGCCCCAGCTGGCTCAGGCCTGGGAGAGTCCTGGGCAGCTTGGAGCGCAGAACTTCCTAATGAGCATCCATCCGCCTTCCCCCTCACAGCTGCGCCCGGCTATTCACTACCCCACTATGGAGGAGCCAGGGTCTGGACCCAGGCACTCCTTCCCTTGACCATAGGACCCCACACAGGGGACCCACACCCCACACTCAGGTTGCATGGGCAGCTAAGCACCTCCCCCTGCCCAATCCTTTCCCACACCACCAGCATTTTCTCCCAAGGAACGGGATTTTACCCATGCAAACACACACAGACACACCCGTCTACCTTTTGTTGTTGTTGGCTCTTCATGTGTCATCAGAGCAAACACAAACAGAACCTATCAAACTGAACCTGAAAGAGAAGCTGTAAACTGTCTCGTCTGGGGATCTCCAGACCTACACTGAATATACCCTGGGAGAAAGGAAGGACTCCCCTGCTTCCTGAGTCTACCCAAATTCTTTGTCCTAAGACAAGTCTATCAACTCCCATCCCCAGCTGCCTACCAGTGTCTCAGGGTAGGAACCTGGAGACACTCGCGGCCGGCCTCAACCTAAAGCTCAGGGAAGGAGCCAGGCTTTCATCGTATCAGCCAGGACTAAGAAACCCAAGCCCAGCAAACCTGAGCAACAACGGAGGTGTCTTGGCTCACAAGGCTGGTGAGGCAGGGGTGGTGCTGGATCCAGGGCTCCACGCCCCCATGTGTCACCTTTGCTCTCTCTACTCCCCCCTTTCTGCTTCCACACATGTTCCTTTATTCTTTGGCCAGTGGGAAGCTTTGTGCAGATAGTCAGGGAGCTGGCAGGGTAACTCTGTCAGCCCCATTTAGCAACCCTGAGAAAGAGCGGCTCCTCTCTTCTAGCCCTGGAGGGCTCCGACAGGCCCTGCTTGGTCACATGCCCAGCCCTCCAGTCCTGGGGCTTGGTCTGTCTCGAGGAGGAGACGCACAGGTGAAAGCATTCTGGGCAGGCAAAAATAGCAGCCACAACAGTCCCCTACCTGGCAGCTGTTTTCAAACATGAGAAATCTCTCCTCTCGGAGTAAAAATAGAGCCTAAATGCTCTAAAAGTAGAGGAAGCGTCTGGAAGGCCCAGAAAGCTGCCAAGAACAGCCATTCTGTAAATAAAGCGCTGTGTGCTAGAGTAGGACAAGGAACCTCCTGAAAAGTCATCGGTAACAGGCTGTCCTTGAGCACCCTGGCATCTCCTGACCATTCTCATGTAGAGGCAACAAGGTTACTTTAACTTGGGTATCCTTGCCCAGTGTGGGAAGAAAGGGCAGACTTTGGTGCTCTTTTCCACCCCTGACGTGACTCTCCTTCTCTGGTGGGACCCCTAAAGTTGCCCAGTGCTGCAATCTCCCCCCTCATTGGAGAAAACTCCACCACCTTCTACAGGAGGAGGTCCACCTCTGGCCCATTCCAGGCCCATTAGGAGAGTGACTGTGGGTCCTCAGGTTCTGGTCCAGACTCCCACCACAAGGGTATGGGACAGCTTTCCCCCCCAACTATGATTACCTCAGAAGTAAACACATTTTGGGGGTGCCTGGATGGCACAGTCAGTTAAGCCGCTGACTCTGGGTTTTGGCTCAGGTCTTGATCTCAGCCTGTGATAGGCTCTGTGCTCAGCACGGAGTTGGCTTGAAATTCTCTCTCTCTCCCTCTGCCCCTCCTGCTCATGCTCTCTCTCTCAAATAAATAAATCTTAAAAAAAAGAAAAAGAAGAAGAGGTAAACACATTCTTCGAAGACAGATGAACCCTTCCTCCTGTCAGCCCAGGGGCTTTGCCCTTACCCTGGAGTAATGGTAGGCTCTCGCTCCAACCTGATCCCCACGTGCTGAGGAGCATTCAGCCCTCTGTACCCTTCTTGAAGCCTCAGATACTTTTTTTTTTTTAAAGATTTTATTTATTTATTTGACAGAGAGAGACACAGCAAGAGAGAGAACACAAGAAGGGGGAGTGGGAGAGGGAGAAGCAGGCTCCCTCAGGAGCAGGGAGCCCGATGCGGGGCTCGATCCCAGGACCGTGGGATCATGACCCGAGCTGAAGGCAGATGCCTAACCATCTGAGCCACCTAGGTATCCCTCAGATACTTTCTTAAAAGATGTATTTATTTGTTTTAGAGAGAGAGCACAAGTGGGAGGGGCAGAGGGAGAGAGAGAATCAGACTCTGCACCGAGCGCAGAGCCCGAAGCCGGGCTTGATCTCATGGCCCTGAGATCACAATCTGAGCCAAAACCTAGAGTCAGACGCTTAAACCGGCTGAGCACCCAAGGCGTCCCAAAGCTTCAGATATTTTGAATGACAGTGCCAACCGCACGGTAGGAAGTGACCAACAAGAGGTGGATCAGCATGGGATGAAGAGGATAATGAGGGAACAGTAACAGTGGCCAACACCAGAGGAGGAAAACCAGAGAAAGAACAGGGACAGAGGGAGCAACACTGATGATGAAATAAGCAACAGCCACAATTCACTGAGCACTTACTACATGCCAGGCTCTAAGCACTTCACATGTGTGAACTTAATTTAATTACTTGTACGTTTTAAATATACAAACTTTTAAATGTACAAATGTTCCCCAAGATATTTTTTAACTACAAAGAGAAAGATAGTAACTTACAGAGGAGAAACCCAGTCAACATGTGAAAAGTCACCAGGAATAGGACATTATTGGCACCATAAACCCCCACCGTGATGCACCGAGGACAATACATCACTTCTGTGGTATTCTTGCCCAAAATACACAACCTCATTCTAATCGTGAGGAAACATCGGACAAACCCAAAACGAAGGACATTCAACTCTTCAAAAGCACTCTTCAAAAGTATTAAAGTCATAAAAGGCTAGGAAATGTGAAGAAACCGCAACAGATTGGAGGAGTCCAAGGAAAAATAACTCCTTGCCATGTGGGACCTTGAACAGGATCCGGGAACAGAAAATAGTGTAGGCAATAGAATGTTGATTCCCTGTTGTTGGTTTGTCCAGTGCTGACTGTGACCACGGCAACATGGTCAGGGAAAGCTGGGTGGGGGGAGATGGGTACTCCCAGTACTACAACTTGGCAGTAAGTCAAAAATTAATTCAAAATTTAAAATTTTTACTTATTTTTGAATTTAAAGTTTTCTAAGTGCGAGATTTCTCCAAACAAAGCAATCCCCCTCAGAAGAGTAACTTTAGAGAATTGGTCTACCAGCAGTGAAAAATGCCCAGACCTTGGATAAGGCAGAGAGATTTTTGTCTGTCGTATTGTTAAGAAATTCACCACAGCTGGGATTTTACTGCTCTAATAGCCCCTTTTTGTTAAGTGGGTCCTCAGGTGCAGGGACTGTACCAGCACCCATTTCAATAAGCTTTTCTGCAGTTTCTGGAGGTGTGACCGCAAGATGGGCTGCCTCCAACCATGGAATGCTCCTCCCCAGCCTCGTGCACCAGCGGGCTCACAATGAAGTTGTTCTGCATCTTCTGTCTTATTCTTCAACGCAGCAGGACTCAGGGAGTGAGAAAGTTCTCAGCTTTCTTGACAGTGCATCACAGCCCCCCTTCTTCATTCCTTCCATGGTGACTCACTTTTGGAGGCTTTCACAATCAAATAAATAAAGGCATTTCCCACCAACTTCAAGCTCGACAACTTCATCCCTCAATGTCCACCACTCCTTTCTCATATCCCACAGAGGAAAAACCAGTGTGACACTTTTGCTGTCTAAGCGGTTGGGGTCTGCCTACGTTTGATTATCTTCTTTACCTTTCTTTGTGCTTCCCTGGGTTTCTCCCATCTCACCAACCAGGCTGGCAACAGCAGTTCGGAGGTTGCTGCTGAGAATCCTTAGCCCTGGCCTCTGGGCTGACTGCAGCTCCAGGAGCAGACACTTTGGTCCTCAAGTTTCCAGGGAGCAAAACAGGCGGGACTTGCACCTTGTCACTGTGCGTCCGGGACCTTGGCGCATGTCATCTGCCTGCTGGGCATCTGCCCAGTTAGGTCTCCTGCTAGGCCCCTGCAAGCCTGCCCCTTGGCTGTCTTTGTGCTGAGCCAGCACAGTTCTGTTTTCATTCCCTTCCGTCCACCCCACAGACTGGAAACAAATTATCCAGTGATTAGTTAACACCTCATCCTTATGCCACATTTTGCAAGGAGATGGGACACGTGGACAAAGGAATTCTGACCCCAGAACAAGAGGAGGCAGAGCCCAGGGGGTTATTGATTCAAAGGAGGCGAGGGCTGGGCCTTCCTCTAGTGTCCAAGGACATTTTGGGTGGGGCCAAGTGAGGCTGGGAGGGCTTGATCACTTTGCACCCACTCAGGAATTTTTGGCAGCTGAAGGGGTGCAGCCTGGGTAGGGTCGGCTGTCTGCAAATGAAACCCAGAGCCCCCTTCCAAGGTCACCTCCCTGGCTACGGAGCTTTGCAGAGAGGGCTGCATGAAGCCTAAGGTAGAGGCAAACAGCTCTGCCCCCAGGCCCTTCCAGGCCAGTTTCAGCTGTCACCACCAGCAGATTAACAAACAGGGAGGACAAGGGGCACCATGTCACAGCACAGAGGGGACTGTGTCGAGGGGAGGAGGTTAATGTGGCGAAATGCTACAGAGGTCAGGAATGACGAGAATGACGAGGGCTGGGGCCTCCTGGCCCAGTTCAGGAGAGGGGGCAGTCATAAGTGCTGGCCTCCACCTCCTACTAAAATCACCTTGAAATGACAATAAAGGGATATAAAAATGAAGAAACCCAGGCAGCACTGGCAACAAGGATGTTACCATCAACAGAAAGATAGGAAATATACGCAACTGTATTATTGGACAAACTGGGTAAGGGGAGGACAGCCCAGAACATGAACGAGGGAACACTGCAGGGATACGGGGCTGGCCTTCCCAGGGGAGCCCCACAAAGGCTCCCAGCTTGGAGAAGACGATGGGGATGACTTACTGGGGGCCTGGCTGCACAACAGCTGGACCAACCCCTCCAAACGCACACACACACACAGTTGGGTGATCATAGGCTCAGATGCTTACATGCCAAGAAATGTTCCCTAAACTGAGCAGATAGTGTTCAGGGTAGGAGGGGAAGCTGAGTAGAACACCCTGAAACAGACCCAAAGCAAAAAGGAGAAAAGGCAGCTCCAGCATCTGGGGTCCAGTCTACCTGCTCAATCCCTGAAAGGATATGGGCCTAAACAGGACACTACTTACACAGACCCGCACTCAGCCTTCCAATGCAGAGAAGTAGTCTTTGGGGCCAACAGCCTTGAAAAGAAACCCTTCCCAGGAACTTATACGAGTCAGTTCAGTACATTCATTCACAGAAGTGGCCAAGGATCATTTAGTTTTCTCTTCCATGAAAATTAAGGTGAAAAACAGGCGCTGGGTGGCTCAGTTGGTTAAGCATCTGCCTTCGGCTGAGGTCATGATGCCAGGGTCCTGGGACTGAGCCCAAGGTCAGGCTGCCTGCTCAGCGGGGAGTCTGCTCCTTCTGCCCCTCCACCCGCTCATGCTCTCTCTCTCTCATATAAATAAAATCTTTAAGGTGAAAAACAGCATAATTAAGGCCTGAGATACTTCAGTAAGAATTATCAAAATAAAACAGAGCTAACTCATCTAAGTCACTGCATCCACAAAGAACAGGCTGCTATGGAAAGAAGAGTAATAAAAGAACAAGATATTGTTTGGGAAATTAAAAAAGAAAAAATATGGCCAAAATAAAAAAAAAAAATCTATAGAGGGCTAAGCAAAAGAATGGTTAAGACTGGAAACGAATTTTTCTTTCTTTTTGCTGCAAAAAAGCTTTATTGTTTCCATTTGGTCCAGGTGGCTCCCCGCCTGGGATCGAGAGGGCTCCAGGGTGGCTAAAAAGCTGCCTCGTGGCTTCAGGGAGAGGCTGGTACCAGCCCTGGCACCTGGGTGGGAGGGACGCCAGAGGGGCCCCTCAAAGGCTGCTGGGCCCCTCATCGTGTTCGAGGGTGAGCCTCTCCAAGAGATCCTCGCCCAGCCCAGCCTGGGGGCCAGCCGGCCTGTGGAGGTGAGTTAGGTGGCGGCACATCTTCTTGATTACTTTCTCATTGTGGTTCTCCAGCAAGTCACAGAGATGGGGGCCTGTGTGTGCAGAACCCAGGGCGTGCAGATCCAGACCTGCCTGGTTCGGGTTCCTCTCCAGAACCGGGGCGGCGTCCGTGGTGTCCAGGGTTTTCCAACACTCCTCTTGGGACCGCTTCTGCACATCCTGGGAGAAAGCACAGCCTCCTCGCTGATTTTGCATCTTCAAGAGA
>NC_138378.1:69463001-69523851 GCF_054177405.1 Leptonychotes weddellii | reverse complement strand
GGGGCGGCGTCCGTGGTGTCCAGGGTTTTCCAACACTCCTCTTGGGACCGCTTCTGCACATCCTGGGAGAAAGCACAGCCTCCTCGCTGATTTTGCATCTTCAAGAGATGCTCATCCCCCTTGTGCTTCTCCTCAGCCAACATGCAGAAGTGGCCCGCGCCCTCCAGAGCCACATCGTCGAGGTCAACATAGAAATCTGGAGAGAAGCAGGTGTAGGAGACCTGCAGATGCATGCTGACCACGCGGGTGACGGCGGCCTCCACCTCAGTGGAATAATTCTGAGGAATCTAGGAGCTCGCGGTTGATCGGTAATGAGGAGCTAAACTCAAAATAGCGTGTTGGCTTGTCCCGGAGGCAGAGCATGGCCGAGAAGATGGCTCTGAAGGTTGTCATTGGAAAAGAGGTTAGAAGGGGGTCGGAGGCTGGTAGAAGGAGAGTCCCTGGGTCTGTTCCGTCCAAACACCGTTGAAGCAAGAGACAGATTGGCAGGACCTCAGGGCGCACTGCTGGAAACCAAATTATTTTTGTATTGGATTGCAGTGCAAGTTACAGCACACTCTAATTGACTAAAAAAATCATTGTATACTCAGAATGGGTCACTATCTTGGTGGGAAAATTATACCTCAATAAAGCGATTATAAACAATAGCCCAGCCCCCTCAGCCTTAAGAGGGATCATTCTGGGGCATGTTTTCCACACTGCTGTTCTCCAGAGATGTCCCGTGGGCTGAGCTCCAGCTCCATGGTAGCAGTTGGCTTAACACACACTCCTTGTTGGTTGCCGTCCTTCCCAACATCAGCTCCTCCCCGAACTGTGTACCCAAAAAACTACTCGTGGTAGAATCCTTCTCTTAAGGTCTATTTCTGGAAGAACCCAAACCAAGGGCAGAATAGTTTTTCATTTTGCTGCAAGTTAAGAAGTGGTCAAGTTGGGGGGCGCCTGGGTGGCTCAGTCGTTAAGCGTCTGCCTTCGGCTCAGGTCATGATCTCAGGGTCCTGGGATCGAGCCCCGCATCGGGCTCCCTGCTCGGCAAGAGGCCTGCTTCTCCCTCTCCACTCCCCCTGCTTGTGTTCCCTCTCTCGCTGTATCTCTCTCTGTCAAATAAATAAAAATCTTTAAAAAAAAAAAAAAAAAAGAAGTGGTCAAGTTGGTGCAAGGATCAGGGTTACTGATGACATTTCAATAGAATGGTCAGGGAAGCCAATCTGGGGAGGAGCTTGGTGATGAACAGAAAGGGGATGTTAGTTGAAGACAGGCCAAGAAAAGGCATGTCACAGATGGTAGGTTACCAGGGCAATGAGAAGCCCTTGCTAACACTCAGGATGCAATTTCTTCATGTGGCTTACGCTTGAGTATGACAAGGAGGACAGCATTTCCCTGATGCAGGGCAGCTGTCGGGAAGCCGCAAGCACCTTTGTTCAACCACCAGGCCTCTGACTTAGAAATAAGCCCTTGGATTACAATCAAATTAGAAACTTTATTTTTGCCGCTTCGAAGAAACCTCCCCTTTCACAATGCACACTAGGCAGGAAGAAAGCAACTGCCAAAGCTCAAAAGCCACCATGGTTCCTTGGGTGGAAATTGCTAAACGGGGAATGTCACACAAAAAAGTGAGAGAAGCAGAAAATATTCCTCAAAAGGACTCCATTTTTTCAATTTAAGAGTTTTTTCAATTTAAGTGTTGCATATATATTATATATCTATGCATGCTATGTAACACACACAGTAATGCTGTATTTCAATTATTCTAAGATGTAATATTTCACATTTTAACATCTCTGCAATTGAGGCATATCATACAATATAAATCATATTGAACTGACTTTTAATGGTAAATAAAATATTACATCTTAAAATAATTGTTATCCAATGTCACAAGATTTTTTGGCTCCTTAAATATAAAAAAATGCCTCATTCTTGGCCTCTCCTTTCCAAAGCATTACTTTAAGAACTGAATGAATCAGGACAAATACTTCAATTTTTTAGATTTACTGTTAACTCTAACAGGGTGAAGTTCTGCTTCAAGATTACTTGGCAGATGTTCCTAGCATTTAAAAAATATAACCAATATACAATTAACATTAAGGAAAAACTGAATTTATCCAATAATCACAGCCCAGAGCATGAAAAATGTTTTCAACTGTTCTGAACAAGAATTTTTACTTCATCTGACATTTTTCTTAAGAAAAGGCAAATCATATTGAATTAACATTTGGCCCACGTAAAGGTTTCATTCATTTCACTTTTCTTGGAAGTGAGAATAAGTCATCCTTTGCCTTAATAAATGCATTTTCCCCTTTCTGCATCTGAGGGAACCAAGACAACCCAGAACACCAAATATTCTAGACCACTCTCATCAGGGTCAGAGGTAGTAGGAGATGGTCACACTTGGGGAGGACTTTAAATTTGGATTCTACTTCCAAGGGATGCAAAGTATTTCTTCAACCTCTTGCCCTTCTTTTCCATTCTCCCTTGACCAAATCAAGAAAGGAAACCAGGGTCAAGGATGTCTCCTTCATCCTTTTCCTCTTAACACCTGCCTGGGTTCATGAAAATTTAAAACCAGGCAATGCTCATTCGGTCTTGACCTTCAAACATAAAATCAACATGATTTGGGAGTAGCCAAGTAAAAGGTCCAAACGTGTTTCTGCTGAAGACTCAATTGAGCAGTTCTCAGTGAATTAGACTGTGATGCTTACATCCATGAGGTGGAGGCTCAAGGGAGAATCCATCTTGTAAGCACCAAGAGAGGGCTTCATGTCCTTAAAGATCAGTTGGTAATCATAATGGAGCCCAATGCATATGTAAAGCTCTAAATATCCCATTGCTAAAAAGGACACAAACCCCAACATGGACATGGATTAGGATAATACAGTCTTTTAAGATGCCCCTTTAGAGGCAAGAATATACAATGGGGAAAAGACAGTCTCTTCAACAAATGGCGCTGGAAAAACTGGACAGCTACATGCAACAGAATGAAACTGAACCACTTTCTCACACCATATACAAAAATAAACTTGAAATGGATTAAGGACCTAAATGTGAGACCTGAAACCATAAAAATCCCAGAAGAAAACATTGGCAGTAATTTCTTTGACAACCGTAGCAACATTTTTCTAATAGGTCTCCTGAAGCAAGGGAAAGAAAAGCAAAAACAAACTATAGGGACTACACCAAAATAAAAAGCTTTTGCACAGCAAGGAAATCATCAACAAAACAAAAAAGGCAACCTACTGAATAGGAGAAAATACTTGCATGATATATCCAATAAGTGGTTAGTATCCAAAATATATAAAGAACTTCTACAACACCCCCCCAAAAAAATCCCGTTAAAAAATGGGCACAAGACATGAATAGACATTTTTCCAAAGAAGACCTACATATGGCCAACAGACATATGAAAAGATGCTTAACATCACTAATCATCAGGGAAATGCAAATCAAAACTACAATAAGAGAGCACCTCACACCTACCAGAATGGCTAGAATCAAAATGACAAGAAATAACCAGTGTTGGCAAGGATGCAGAGAAAAAGGAACCTCCATGCACCACTGATGGGAATGCAAACTGGTGCAGCCACTGTGGAAAAACAGTGTGGAGGTTCCTCAAAAAATTACAAATGCCATACGATCCAGTAATTCCACTACTGGCATTTACCCACAGAAAACAAAAACACTAATTCGAAAAGATCTATGTACTTCTATGTTTACTGCAGTACTGTTTACAGTAGCCAAGATACGGATACCAAGGTATGACACTCAAGTGTCAGTACGTAGATGAATGGGTAAAGATGTGGTAATATACACACAATGGAATATCACCCAACCGTAACACAGAATGAGATCTTGCTATCTGTGACAACATGGATGGACCTAGACAGTATTATGCTAAGTGAATTAAGTCACGTACCATATGATTTCACTTAAAGGTACAATCTAAAAAACAAATGAATAAACAAAACACAGAAACAGGCCCATAAACACAGAGAATAACTGATGGTTGTCAGAGGGAAGAAGGTGGGAGGATGGGCAAGATGGGGGGAGGGGAGAGGGAGACACAGGTTTCCAATTATGGAATGAATAAAATTCACAAAGATAAAAGGTATAGCACAGGGAATATAGTCAATGATAAAACAATAGTGTTGTACGGTTGACAGACGGAAGCTACACTTGTGATGAGCACAGCATAATGTATGAAGAAGTTTAATCACTATGTTGTACACCTAAAACTTACTAACATGGTATGTCAACTACACTCAAAAAAATTTAAAAAGGTGCTGCTTTATTTCCAATTACATTTTCTACTCACCACAAATGGAAGCATAAATAAATATTTATATTCCTCTTTCAAGACTCTAGATGGGAAAGCACTTCTAAGAATTTTAAATGCAAAGACAGAGAACCCACTGAGACAGAGAAAAAGTTATATTCTACTATATAAAAAAAGTTATTATACTACAGTAATAGTTTCTGGGGGGAAATGGTCTCTTTTGGGAAAATGTAATCAAACACAGGAAACAAAAAGAGATCACAGATTATTACACATTACACAGGACAATTAAAAATACAGTGACTTTATTTCCATCTTCTTACAGTCCCCAGTATCACATGTGGTAAGGAGCATCATCTCTATAAACACAAACATTTTTCAAGAAAGCATGTTACAAGATAGGATATGTAAGCAACAGTTTGGCAGAATTTTATCAACTCTAGTAGTTCAGAGCCCCCCTCCCCCACAAAAAAGCCAAGTTTTAAAATGCAAAAATAACAGTTAGCTTTATTTAACATATGTTACACCTTAACACTTAAAATACCATGCTCTAGTTAAATATTTCATCAACAACACTGTATACAAATAAAATATTACACAAAATATATTTAAGAAAATGTTTTGGTCTTTGATCTGAACAATAAATAAAAACACAGGCACTTCTACACTGAGACAGGGAAGCAGTCACTACTCAGAATAATTTTGTATAAGCGGCATGTGAAAATATGGCAAGAATAGAATCCTGGAGTTTTAAACTGACAATCCACTCATGAGAAGGTCTGCAGTTTCCATCTTTTCACTTAAAGTTCAGAAATGACATATGCTTTCCTGGGTCAATTCAATTTTCAGCTGACCATTACAGAATCATACTCATTACCATCAAATACTAAAATTTGAGAACTATCATGATACCCCCCAGCAACCCAAATACAAGAACAGTTAAACTTTCTCCTTAATACAGCCCCCTAAGACCACAACAAGGTAAACCGGATAAATGTTACACACTGATTCTCATTTTGCAAAATTAACTGACCTGATTAACACAAGAAAATACTGTTGGGGTGGCAGGAAATTATGACAGAAGTTAATTTTTCTAGACAATTTAAAAAATTCATCCAAATTCCATGAAAATAAATGGAATTCCATTCAACAAAAACCACTGGATCGTATAAAACAAAGTCTTTGTAGCCAGTAAGTTTATAAACACCTAAACTGCAGGTAATTCACTCATTATAATGTAAAGTAGGAATATGATGATATGGGGGCAAAACATAAATAATCTAAAACGGTCAAATTCCACAAACTTATGATTTCAGATAAGAAGGGAGGCAAATTAGAAAATATGGCCATTAGCCACAGGAAGGATCAGAACCAATCATCCCCACCACATCCTCGATAAAAAAATTATAATCTGCTTTCCCTCTTCAGAAGGTACCACACTAGAGGGTTTAGAGGTCCTCAAATGGATACTACTAATAAAGGCAATTTTGATGGTTTAACATAGAAGTTACCCCTAATGTGAAAGAACACAACATGGGAACTATTCAAGATAGGTCTTTCTATGCAGAACTTAGTTTGTATGTATTTCAGCAATTTAAATGAGCATCTTGCAACCGAGACCAAATATCAATCATCTCTTGAGGTTTTCTACTATGTACTAACATCAAATCTACATAGGAACAAATGTTATTTTTGTTTTTCTCCTCTATATCAAATGTCTTGAAGCCTTTATGTTTCTCCGGAACGAGGCCGAGCTTCTGAAGGCACATTCCAGTATACACATCATCAATGGGGTAAAGAAGGACCTGGTCAGTGATGTTATACAGCCTCAGGGCCAGGTGGCCAGAGTAGAGGAACCCACCTCCCCCCGCATAAGGCGGATAGACGCCAGTGTAAACAACTTCTGGGATGTAGTACTTCAGTTTCTTATCCCGATGGGGTCCAGCATTGTGGATCACATCACCTATAAACAAATCTTTGGCTTTGTTTTGGGGTAAGCTATTCAAGTAATTCAGGATGTGATGGGTATTCACAAAAACATCGTCATCGCCCTTGAAAACGAACTCGGCATTTGGGCAAGAAGTGCTCACCCACCTGAGAAAGAGCACTTCTTTCAGGGACAAGTTGAAGAAAGTGTCTCTGTAGTTCCACATAAGAATGTCTTGGTGCTTCTCACTCTCAAATTTCAGCATGTCTGACAGGTCTGGGTGGTTGTCCTCAGGTGGGGTCTGACCCAGTAAGAAGACTCTCACCACCGTCTGGTTCCCCACATGGGTTTCTCTGCCCCAAGATTCCCGAATTGCTTGCCTTCTAGCAAAATGTGGGATGAGGGACTTTATCGCCAGTATTAAGAAGGGTTTCTTTGCACATTTATCCGGTTGATCTATAAGTAGTGAATAATTTCGACATCTCAAATACAGCAGAAAGTCTTTAAATCTGTCTGGCAAATTGCTGAAACCTGAAACCACTGACATGACCCTCAGGTCAGGTTCACAAAAGTTTAGATGGCTTATGTTGGAAAACCCATATATGTCCCCTGTGTGGTTGGCCAACGCGTTCAAGATGGGATTGTACTGCCTGTTCAGTTTTTCTTGTTCTCTGTTCCAGTAAGCCACAGGGGGGTCCGAGATCTTCCAGAACTTTTCTTTGGGTATTATTACTTCCCCCTTTCCATTTTTTTCTTGGCTGCTACTTTTGGAGACTTCCACGATCAAATAAATGAAGACATTAACCATCATCAGGATACCCAACAATTTTATTCTTCGACGTCCAACACTCATTTCTCATATCTGGAATAAAAAGGAGGAGCACTGTATTAATTAGATAATTACTAATTTGCATTTGTGGACATATGTCACTTGTCTCTTTATCTTCTCTGGAATAGTGGTTTAGAACACAGATTCTAGACTTGTACCGCCTAGGTTCAAATCAGGGCACTACCATTCTAGCTCTGTGACTGTGGGCAAATTGTATAACTGACGTCTCAGTTTCTCCATCTCTAAGATGGGGACAATAACCCACTTCATAGGATGGTTGCGAGGGCTCTACGATTTTATATGTAAAGCTTTGGAAACAGTGGCTGGTCCATAGCAAGCAGTACATAAATGACTGTAAATAGTGTGGCTGTCTTAGACACCTGAGGGCAAAGAGATGCATTTACTAAATAACCTCACAGGTGTCCAACTTCCTTGCTTATAAGGACACACATACAAATCAGTGTGTTGCAAACTGATTTGCTCACAATTCATAGCAAATACATTTTATATCGTGACCTAGTAAACACATGTAACTGTATTTATATGTGTGTTACAACTGTGAGTTGCCATGTAATTCACAAAAATTTTCCATTTTGTTCTATTTCATTTTTTAGAATATGGTGGTCCCAACCCTGAATTGTTCCTCAACCCACCATTTAACAAATGAAAACAACGCAAGAGAGACAGATTAAGATGCTTGCCCAGGGTTGCAGGGCTAGGAGGTGGAGGAGACACTAACCACAACGAATATTCAGAAAATGGAAAGCCTCACACCGGCTTTAACTGACTGGCCCAAAACTGAGAACGACCCAAATACCATCAACAGAAGAATGGATTATCAAACTGTGGTATATTCATACACTGGAATACCCTCAGCAATAAAAAAGGAAATGACTTCTACTCGCAGCAACACTACAACACTGTGCATGAAAGACAGACCTTAGGGGCGCCTGGCTGGCTCAGTCAGAGGAGCACGTGACTCTTGATCTTGGGGTCCTACGTTTGATTCCCAAGTTGGGTGTAGGAATTACTTCAAACAAAGAAACAAAGAAGTGTTTATAAAAAAAAAAGAAGAAGAAGATGACAACCTTGGGGCACCTGGGCGGCTCAGTCGTTAAGCATCTGCCTTCGACTCAGGTCATGATCCCGGGGTCCTGGGATCGAGCCCCACATTGGGCTCCCTGCTCAGCGGGGCATCTGCTTCTCCCTCTACCACTCTTCCTCTGCCCCCTCATGATCATGCTCTCTTTCTCTCTCAAATAAATTTTTTAAAAAAGAGAGAAGAAGAAGACCTGAAATTCCATTTATGTCAGGTTCAAGAAGGCAAGATTAATCTAGGACCTAGAAATCTGAAAACAGATAGGGATCGACATTTCCATTGACTGGAAAAGGGCAGGAGGGAACTTTCTAGGGCATAGAAATGTACTATGTATGTCTTGGCCTGGACGAGGGTTTCATGGATGTATACATTTGTCAAAACTCAAACTGCATACTTAAGAGCTCTGCTGTTTATAGCAAAATGAAAAAGGGAAATGAAAATGACATTTTCGTGAAATATCAAAGGCCAAGAATAGATTTCAGGCTGTGGGCAACAGCAGAAAAGAAGAAAGAGTAATAAAATAGTTTGCTGGATATAACTCCAGAGTTCTAGCACTACTGAGATAGATAACCGACCGTAAGAACAACCATTTAGATAAGCTCGACATTAAAAGACAGCCATAAAATAATAATAAATAAATAAATAGATAGATAAATAAATAAAAGACAAGCCATTAGGCAATACACTGTAAGGAATTTTCTTATCAGGCTAATTCTACAACTGAGAATCTATACTTAGAATTCCTAAGAACTCTTGCATTCCAGGCACGGTGTAGTATCCTCCTTGATATGGTGAATCTATGAAGTAGGTGTTGTTACTTTTATTCCCATTTTATACGTGAGGAAACAGTTTTAAAGAAGTCACTGTTAAGGGCAGAGATGGGTTCCAAGGCCACCAAGTCAAATGGTAGCCACTCTCCTCCGACCTCTAGAAACAAAGCTGGGTGTCCATTTTAATCAAGGGTAGTGTTTATTATTTTTTTTTTAATATAAGAGGATTTTTAGGTTTACTGGGTTCTAACAAATAGTCCCAAGGTAGAAATACCCGTCACGCTGCGAATGTTGCTAAGTTATCACACGCCGGACAGCCCAGATTAGATGGGTTGGAATTCACAAGTTCTTTTGTGTCTCTTAAAATCTGTCTAGTAGATCCCTATCTAGTTGCTTGTGTTTACCACTGCTAAATAGCTTTGGTTATAGACACAGCAGTAAAAGATGTTTTAAAAAAAAAACCAAAAAACAACAACCGGGGCGTCTGGGTGGCTCGGTCGTTAAGCGTCTGCCTTCGGCTCAGGTCATGATCCCAGCGTCCTGGGATCGAGCCCCACGTCGGGCTCCCTGCTCAGCAGGAAGCCTGCTCCTCCCTCCCCCACTCCCCCTGCTTGGGTTCCCTCTCTCGCTGTGTCTCTGTCAAATAAATAAATAAAATCTTAAAAAAAAAAAAAAATCCCCTATCCCATACCCCCACACCCCTAAAGCTTTTGCATATCTAGAAAACAAGGCAGATGACAAAGTTATGTGGGAGCCCCCTCAGCTCACCCAGTAAGCAGCTCCCCCATCACCACCCCCATTTCTCCCCTCACTTCTCAACCACTACCCACCTCCACCCCTCAAGAATCCCACCACTTAGCCACCAAGAAAGGGCCATTTTAAAAAATATTTTATTTATTTATTTATTTAGAGAGTGAGCAAGCAGGGGCGGGGGGGGGGGGTGGTGGTAGAGGGAGAGAATCCCAAGCAGACTCCCAAGGCAGGGCTCGATCTCATGCCCCCGAGATCATGACCTGAGCCGAAATCAAGAGTCGGACGCTTAGGGGCGCATGGGTAGCTCAGGATTAAGCGTCTGCCTTTGGCTTGGGTCATGATCCCAGGGTCCGGGGATCATGCCCCAACACTGGGCTCCTGCTCAGCAGGAAGCCTGCTTCTTCCTCTCCCACTCCCCCTGCTTGTGTTCCCTCTCTCACTGTCTCTCTGTCAAATAAATAAATAAATAATCTTAAAAAAAAAAAAGAGTCGGCCGCTTAACTGACTAAGCCACCCAGGCACCCCAAGAAAGGGCCTTCTTAAACTTCCTCCAGAGAAGGCAGTTTAAAAAAACCACAATACATTTCTTACTCCTTAATTCCAGTTTGAAAGGGCCCCAAGGCACATACAACCTGAATAATTCAAACACCCACACCCAAGTCTAGGGTCCATATCCTCCTTAGGTCAGCTCCTTTCAAATGAGCTTTTGGGCAAATCTAAGGAGCAAACTGAAGGTCTCAGTCCAAGACACCTTTGGCAACTTAAACCTCTTTGCTCTGGGCCTTACTTATAAGGAGAAGAGAACTCAAATGGACACTCAGAATGTACTTGCATGGGGTACCTCATGCAGGTAAAGAAATCGCCATCTTTTAAGAAAATAAATCATAATTTTAAGGGTTGTTCTTTTTTTTTTGGTTTCTATATAAGACAAAATGGTTTTCAAAAACAAGTGATTCTCTCTAAATTGGAATAACTCTCCTAAAGCTACAGTAGCACTTGACCCCGTATCTCTGATGTCTACGTCTTGGGTGCTTCATGTAAACAGCTTGAAGGAAGGGCAATAAGGAAAAGAATGAGGGTGAATGGAGAAAGCCTACAATGAGGAAAAAGATTTGGAAGGTACTCAGGAAAAAACAGCACACACTGTGAACAGCTAGCTACTGAAATTTTCAACTCAGAAAAGGAATATGGGTATCAGGAGACTACTTCTGAAAGTTCTAGAGTAAGAGAGATCAGCTTAAGGAAGAAAAAAGGAAAGCACAGAACTCTACATAGCAGGTTGTGAACCTGTGAGTTAATTTTCCTAGGTAAAGATTCCGGGAGAATAGTATGTGAGATGACTGCAGATAAACGAGCTGGTTGTACATCCAGGTTATGGGGCAGGGTTATGGCTATTTGGAACCCAGCCATAACTGTCTGAATGATGGTCTGAAGTTTCTGTCATGGAAAGCACCGTTCCTTCTTTTGGGAATACTCTGAGGAAAACATTAGGCTTGCCAACCTTGGCCAAGATTTCCAACTTCATCCATTGCAATTCAAGCTTTTATTTCCATGATCAAGACCCAGCTAGGACTTCCATCACCTTGGCCAAGACAGGGCTCTGTGGCTCTCAAAGGGACACCATCCCCACCTTCTATCTGCTCAAGGATTCCAGACCGCAGAGCGTTTTCCTGCGCAATTCTCATTTGCACCCCTAAGGGAAGCTGAAAGGAGAGCCCCTTAACAGTGAGAAAAATGGGGGCCCACAGACGGTTAACTGAGCTGCCTAAACATTACACAGGAGTTAAGTGACAAGACTGACATGATGTAGCTTTCTGGTTACCAACCCAGGGCTCTTTGGATCTCCTTTTTCTACAAGGCACGGCCACATTCTTGTAACCTGACCCAAGTAGGTCAACAGTAAAGTCTCAAGGGCTGGCTCAAGACTAAAAAAAAAAACCCAAAGCACAGGAAAACTCTATTTGTTAGCTCAAATGTACCCCAGGTACATTTGATCATTACCAAGACTCTCCAAAGAATGGGAAATGGGAGTGCCTAGAAGCTCCCAGCCCCCCTTCTGAGAATGGGCCAGCCTTCCCGGGTCCAAATTCCCAAACATGCATCTCAGGCTAACTCTTACCACTACTTGCTAAAGGGCATTTCTTCCAACCTGAGAAGGAAGGATGGGAAAACTAAGATTCTCAATTATACATTTCCATCAAGTTGAAATGCCCTCTTTCATTCATGACCTGGGCACGGTTCCTCGCATGAGAACTCTTAAAACAAACCAAAGTTCATGGAAAGGAGGATAAAACAGTGACCCCCATAAAAATATCTGTGGGAAAAAGCTCTCTGAATATCTGACTAAATATTCCCATTGCAGACATAAAACCAATACGTGTCCTTTTCTGAGCAGGAAGTTACATTGCTTAAAAAGAATTTGAGTAAGAAAACTTACCCCAAAGCTGGGGAAGATGTTATACAACCCTTACTGTGAAACACAGAAGTTTTATGGTGAGTAACAGAAATAAGAGAAAATCTAATATGCAAACAAAGAATAACCTTAGCTTTTCACCTTGTGCCTGGGAGGAAAGCCTCCCCCCGATAAGGTCTGAACAGTTTTGAAATTTCTAAAACACTTCAGTTGGTTCTGTTCAATGGAAAAGAACTTCCTTCTTTATTTTGCAGTTAAAATATTTAGAAAAGCAAGGTAGAAACAGGAAAAATACACTTATTAGCTGAAAACGGATTACAAAACAGCACAGATACTATGCTTAAACCACGTGAAAATTCAGATAAAATAACCACACAAAACCAAAACTGCTTTAATCGGGGTGGTAGGACTGTAGGTTATCTGAACATTCTTTAACACTGCCACACCATGTCCATCCTTGACCAGCCTCTACCGCACACATCTAGCCCTGGGATGGGGGTGGGGAGTACAGCACACACACAATTCCTGATGCTGGGTCCCCATTTTTATGAAGCTAGCTGAGTTATGGCCTCAGTCCCACAGTCACTCCATCATGTACTGGGCCCCGCAGGGGTCAGCAGAGGCTCTGTGACAATGTCCATCCCCAGCCCATCTGACAGGTTTCCTTGGGCCTGTGCTCTTTATCTGAAGGCAGCTATTAGGAAGGACTACGAGTACACGTGCCCTATTTTAATAAATACTTAGGTACCTGCCAGGCACCAGCAATCCCGTGAGGTAGGTACTCTCAGAGAGGTGATTTAACTTGCCCAAGGTCACACAGCTGGTAAATGGCGGAGCCAGGATTCAAACCCAAGCAGTTTTAAATCCTGATACAAGTGAACGCTGCCACACAGGGTTATGACTAATGGGGCATGAGTCTTATTGTCCATGGCTAATCTCCTTAAAAATTCTTAAATATTTTAAAGCTTTACATTTATACATTTGAACTTACAAAACTACCATGAGTCAAAGCCAGATATGGGAGGCAGGGTGGTAAATAAGTAAACTTGATTAATGATTACTGTATAAGCCAAATTCTGGGCAAAACCTTCACATACCTCATTTCATTTCCCAGTATGCAGTCCATGCAATCCCAGTATTTCATTCAGGGACACTAGAGAGGGAACCATGGAAGGGGATGATCCTAAAAGGTTTCCTCCAGTTCTGAAAGCCCTAGAAACACTCAAACAAAGTGCTGGCCAGAAAACATTTTAATGTGGCCATCAACAGCCAGAAGAACGCATTCTCAAAACTCTGACTTGGGGATATTCTCTCTCTCTCTCTCTCTCTCTCTCTCACACACACACACACACACACACACACAGAGCCAAGGTTAAAAAGAAAGGCAAGACCTTCTGGTAACCATTACGTAAAATGAGCAGCCAACCCTGTCCAGCCAGGCTGAGGCAAGGAGGCTTGAAATCCAAGCTCTTGACTCAACCACAGTATGGGTTAGCAGCCTTCATGTCCAGTAGCCCCTGCTTCCTGCTCACTCTCCCGCACAAAGCAGACACACAAACCCTCAAGGGGCAGAGAGCCCAAGTCCACTGCCATATCACAAGGACAGAGGAAACACGTACGTACACGCTTTGGAGAACTGGCACATCATTCTGCCGGTCCGCTGTTCTCCCCCACCCTCCAGGAGCCTGGCGAGAGGGGCTCTTCTAAAGCCTTACCTCCCAGGCTGTTCCCATCTGTTGCCTGGTCCCTGCCAGCCCTTTCCAGGCTCTGCTCCGATAAAGAGAGACAGGGACAGTTTGCAGCTAAGTGGTTCTGGGGGAGAGAACTTGTGCAGACAGTGGGGTGATCAGGGTGTGAGGGAAGCAGCTCAGTGGGACCAGAAGAGCTGGGCCATACCTAGAACCTGTTCCTTAATAGGAACAAGAAGTCCGGTCTGGGTTCTTGCCAGGGCTGGGGCAGGGAGGCCCAAGACTTCCCCCATAACCTCACCTAGAAGCTGGCGCAGAGAGAACATGCATGTGTCTCTGATGTTGCTTTTTCATCTCTAAGTCACGGAACTACCATCTACATGCAAGGGATCTGGTTCAGAGTCATTAGTATGAGTATTAGTACTTCATGTTTGAAATTAAAAGGGAAAAGAACATATAATGAATCTGCTTACCCATACATCCTCACAGGCAACATTATACATGAAAGTGTCTAGTAGGACATGTTCTCGTCCCCAACTGATATACAGTTCTCCAAAGCCCAGCACGGCTGATGTCCTCAAGTGGTATTTATCATTTAAGATAAAATTATCACTAAGTTCATTCTTCAAATAAACATGTACAGAACTTTCAGAAAAGGGGAAAGAAGAAAATTTCGCAAATGATGACAGGGAATTAATCCTTGCAGAGGCCATCTTGACCCTGCCTTTAGTAAAACTGACAACAGTTTTAGATGTTCACTATAAAACAAGGCTGGTAGATGTTCGAGGATAGAAATGTCCCAGATCCATTTTCACTTTGAAGGTCAGCCTGGCATCTGGAGTCAGCCCAGAATTAAATTCTGGTTATGCTACCTACTAGCTGTATGACCTTGGGCAAGTTACTTGACTTCTCTGAGTCTGTTTCCTCATTTGTAAAATGGGAAAGATATAACCTACCATTCCAGTCTGTTTTCTACCACTCAATGGGCATTCAATAGTGCTCCTTCAAAGGTTCTGATTCCTCCAACACTAAGCACATTTCTCAAGTTTTGTCGTTCATTGCCCCTTTTATAAATTCTCCCTCTCTAGAAACCCATCTATCCACTACCTTAAACATCACCTCCAAAAGGAAGACCACAGGTCAACCCAGTTAACTCCAGGTATTAGCTCTCTCAAAGAGTTAACTACCTGTGTTGTCTTCTAAAAGTCCTCTCCTCTCCATCCCCAGGGCTAGAGCTCAGGGCCTCATGGCCTCTTCCCCTCTTCTACAAGATCTCCTGCGAAGCGATATGCCCCGGCCCAAACACCAGCCTCAGTCCTCTCACTCACATGCCCTTCTGGTCCCAGCCAGGGCACTTCCCAATGATTCCTGCTTCCCTCCACCGTCTCCAGCCAACATCCCCCATCTGCACACAATCCACACTTGAACATTCAAACACAGCAAACACATTTCTCTTCCAGAAAAATCTCAGCTTCGCTCTGCCATCTGCAGAGTGCCCTCCTTTTGCTAAGGCCTTCCTGAAGAGCTTCTCTTCCTTCCAAATAAATTAGTTCCAGTGTCACCTCCTGGCTGGAGCACCCACCTCCCAGGAGTTAGGGCATCCTCTCCTGCTCGTGTTGGCCTGGGCATATTCCGTATCGAGGTCTTCACACGACACCACCATTACCCCAGCCCCAGCACGTGCACCTGAGAGTCATTCCACATTTGCTAAATGCACAGATATTCTGGTCATCTGGTCAAGTTCACTGAATATAGTGAGACAGTCAGTAGAAACTAGATTAAACATATACACCTTTTCTCCAAAGAGATAACACTGGAAAATCACTTACTTAGTGCTCGTAAATGACACACACATGTATTTATATAAATCTCTTTTAAAGGACTGAAGTACAATAGAAAAAATTTTAAAGGATTTTTTCTAGAGTTAAGAGAGAGATGAATTTCAGGAGTAGTGAGTCTGTATTAAATCTAGGAGTTCGGGGACAAGATCGGAAGAGGTAAATGGGGATGGACACTATGGCCCAGCCCCTCATTTCCCACAGTCAGCCCCAGGCCCACCAATGCACAGGGAATGCACCTGTGCGGGGTGGGGGGAGTGCATGTGCGTGGGATTCAGGTGAGGGCTCCATCCCTGCCCCTGCAGCAGACCCCTTCTCCATCCTATCCCCAAACACGGGAGCCTCCACACCTCCTTCCTGGCAAGGGGAGGACCTTGAGCAATTGTTACCCCCATCAAGGCTGTGACAGTAGAGGCCCAGGGCGAACATGCCTCAAGGAAGGAAGGCCCTTGGTACAGACTTAAAATTTGAGGGGCACCCACTTCCCTAGGTGGGAAATCATCTTAGAAAAGAAATGTTGAAAGGCAGGCAGTTGCTTCCTGTGGAGTTTTTTTTTTAGAGAGAGACAGAAAAAAAGAAAGAGAGAAAATCTTAAGCAGGCTCTTCGCCCAGCACAGAGCCCTATGTGGAGCTCAATCTCATGACCCTGAGGTCGTGACCTGAGCCAAAATCAAGAGCTGGACGTTTAACTGACCGAGCCACCCAGGCGCCCCATCCCTGTGGAGCTTAACGTGTGCTGGAAGCCCTTGTTAGGAGCTGTACATGGCTATGCCTTGGTAAGTTTCCACTCCAAGCTCCAGGACCTATCTACAAACAGTGCAGTCTGGCAGGCTCTCAACAGGCCCTCAGAGAAATCCCCAGATTTCTCTCTGATTCATCCTTCTGTTTGCTTAGTTGGGTTACATGGGATGCATTTCAGTCTGGGTCTGACCAGGAGGCAGAAACCACACAAGTTTAAGCACAAGTTTCAGAATCTGGTAACTGAGTAAGTATCAAGATGGAATAGAATTCTAAAGAGTAGGCTTTGGCAGGTGAAAATTACCAGAAAAAGGACAAACGTGGAACAGAGGTTCAGAGCTTATTTGAGAAGATATGGATGGCAGAAAAGTTCCCGGGTTCCCATGCCAAAGATGGTCCAGTGCCCAGGAAAGCAGGAACAACCATCCGGGATGCAGGAACAAAGCCTGGAACACACAGGGTCACCATCAGGAGAATGAGAGAAAACAAGCCTTAGAGACTGCTGGGTGGGGCATGCAGAGAGAACAAGGGTGCAGAGGGCGTCACCACGCACAGGGAATCAAGAGTGCTGCAGGAACAAGGCAGTAGGGAGACCCCCTTCTACGGCAGGTTAGCATGTCAACATATGGCTTAGACGAGAGCAGCTCGTGGCCACAGCCTAGGACAAAGACCAGGCGGCCAGGATCATGGAACTCTAGTATGAACACACGTGGGGCTAACGAGGGGGGAGGGGCAGGCAGGGAAGCAGTGACCTGGGGTGAGCCCAGGCTCCCCCATCCTACCACTGTTGCCAGAGCTGGAAAAACCCATGCCCTGTAGGCCCCTAGGCGTGCAGGCAAAACAGCAGGTTCTACAGGAGCCTGGTTCTAGACCCTGGGAACCAGGAAGGAAAATCCCATGCTTCTGCAACATCCTCTTCAGAGCCTCAACTTACAGAAGGCAAAGGTGAAGTATCTGAAGGCCCTGATCCATTTTCACATATCAGCAACACAGGGTGAATTCGGAGCTGGCACAAGTTCTCTGTCTCTAAATCACCAACCCAAATTCGTCTCCAAGCATACTTCTATCTAAGTCTGAAATTAGGAGGAAAGGTTTATCATAAAACATGGGTCTGATACAGTAAATCGGTAGACAGGCAACACATAGGTGACCATCCATGAGTGGACAGCAGAGGTCAAGGCAGGACCTGAGTGAGGCACAGGGCGTCTTCAGGCAGAGGTAACACAGCAGGTCTGTGAGCTCAGAGACCACACTGGGAAGAGGAGGTAAGTGCTGGTGGGCCCAGGGCCTCCCCACAGAAGAAGAGGACCCATAGCTGCGCCTCACTTACAAGTGCAGCCACTGGAGAGGTTGCCGGAATGTGTTCTCTTTCTTTCACAGGCCCTCTATTTAAAAAAATAAAGAAAAGAAAATGCACTAAATCACACAGGAATATGAAATAAGGGAAAATGAAGAACTCCAAATTGATGTCCACGTTGAGAAACAAAATACAGTTGGTTTCTGCATTCACTGAGATTTTTAGTTTTAGTGGGAGGGGGAGGGGACAGAGGGAGAGAGAGAATCTTCAGCAGGCTCCACGCCCAGCACAGAGCCTGATGCGGGGCTCGATCTCAAACTCTTGAGATCGTGACCTGAGCCGAAAGCTGAAATCGAGTCGGATGCTTAACGAACTGAGCCACCCAGGTGCCCCACTGAGATTCAACTTCCGTACAGCAGATGCAGTTCACAGAGGAAAGAGCATGATCTGAGAAGTCTGTCCCCTATCAGCAGAGCTCTCGTGCATCTCTACTGGAACACAGGAATCTGTTCTGGCTTACCAATCACGACCAGTGAGTTGTTTGTGATTTTCTGCATAATCAAAAAAAATTGATGAACTACCTCATAAATGCATCTTTTTTGTCTTATTATCTCCTTTGGAAAAACTACAGAGAGAAAGTAAACAATCAAATTATTCTCCTCTCCTCCCCTTCCATCCCCCCACCAAAATGAAAGGCCAGACTGGTTTATCTTCACCGCACACCCAAGAACACGGAGCTATCCATGTGTTGACCGTGGACACTGCCTTTTTAATCTTTACAAAGAAAGGACGTCTCCCTGTTTTAATTTACACTGTTCTTTTCACATGCTTCCTTCCTGATTTTCCTACTCCTCATGCCCTTTCCCATTTTTCTATGTCGGTGGTTCTCTTCTCATTTAATCTTCGCAAGCTCAAAAATGTGAAGCAGGGCGCCTGGGTGGCTCAGTTGGTTAAGCGACTGCCTTCGGCTCAGGTCATGATCCTGGAGTCCCGGGATCGAGTTCCGCATTGGGCTCCCTGCTCGGCAGGGAGTCTGCTTCTCCCTCTGACCCTCCTCCCTCTCATGCTCTCTGTCTCTCATTCTCTTTGTCTCAAATAAAATAAATAAGATCTTTAAAAAAAAAAAAAAATGTGAAGCAATTTGTCTGAGGCTATGGAGCTAATCCCGGTGGAGCCAGCATTTGGACCCTGGACCCTGACCCCAAGACTAAGCTCTCACTCTTTTTACCACACAATGTTGGTGCTCAAGAAGATTTCAAGAATCCCCAAATAAAGTTGGACTTAAAAAAAAACAGTAATTTAGTAATGAAAATCTTAATCAGCATGAGACAGAAATCCTGTAGATGGCCTGTCAGGAACTGTTCACTGGTTGAAGGTGCCAGAGGTCCTGATCCCGTAAGGCAGGCACCTTCCCAACCAGGGCTGGAGTCCCTGCAGATGTGTGTCAGGTATTTATCCACACTAAAGAAGAGGGGCCGGCAGGGGCTTAAACTGGCCCAATCACAAACTCATCCAGGCAAACCCTTTTGTGAGAGCTGTTTACACAAGAGAAAATGCTGCCTTCTCATCCCCCTCGCCTCCAGCAGCAGGGCCTAAAGCGAGGGATCCCAGCACGGCCCTGTACCCGGCTACAGGTTAGTGCAGAGCTGGCCCGGAAGTCAGGAGAGGAGAGGATCCCGGCCTATGTCAGAAGAGATGATCAAAGAGTGAGTGCTGGCCACAAACTGTACCATCTCACCCTCTCACTGGTTTTCTCCATCACAAGCACACCCATTCCACACGCACAGATCACAGACCAAGTTTGTTACCACAAAGAAGCCGTAAGAATTTCCTCTCCAGGGCCTGAGAGCTCATCTACTCCAATCACCTCATTTTCAGAAGAGGAAACCAAGGTACCAGGAGGCCCAGAGTCTTAGCTGATGCCCCCGCCCCGGGGAGAATCAGGTGGGTGAGTCCGGCAGTGAGAATTACCGTTAGTGACAAGTCTTTTCCTCACAGTCCACAGCTTCAATTCTAGGCCTTCAACAGAAGTAAGAAAAAGGCAAAGAGGCCCACTGCCCCAGCACTGCTCGATGGGCACCACCCCCGGACTCCTCTCCCGGGTGTTTGTATTACTTCCCCTTTGCTGTTGGAACGCCTAACACACACGTTTATCTGACTTATCCACGCTTGTTGGTAACAAGTCTGACACACCCACAGGATGTGGGGGGTCTCAAGGACAGGGGCGGGGCCATATCCACATTCACTTCTGTATCTCTCGTGTCTGCCGCTCAGACAGTATATTGATACTTAGTCAATGAATCTGAGGATGAGGAGGACATAAAAGGGGAAGAGCAGTAAAGAAACAAGGACTAACTAAAATTTTTACCTTTTTGATCAAGAGTCAACATTACTCTAAACAAGTCATTGTTGAATAATTTCACACACAGGCCCTCCATCTCCAGCCCCCCAGAGTCCCGTACCTGGCCCCTGGCTATTTTTGAGTCCAGGCCACTCCTCTTCCCAAGGGCCCTAAGCCTTCTCAAATTCCAGGGCTTTCCCCCTCAAGGCCTCAACCCTCAGCCATCACGGAAGCATTAAAAGGTGTCATATCTCGATGCAGCACATAACCTAAAAACATCTCTGGAAACAGTCTAATATGATCAAATAAATCTATAAACAAACATAGGCCCAAGGGTTGGAAGGCAATTACAAATTAATAAAAATGCACAAGCATAAATTACAGTACTGGACTAGAAAAGAACCCCATTATATAAACTAAGTTACCAAACTGACCTTGTATAAATGCTTCTGGAAATAAGTAGGCCATGAGCATGGCTTGGCAATCTTGGTGTAAAGAGATAGGGAGGGGAGGAGGTAATCTGGTGCCTGCTATGTGGGCTCCTTTTGTCTACAGACACTTATAAAAAGAAAAGCTGATGAAATCAAGTTCAGAGAGAATATTTTCGTAGAAGTATCGGAAAAGAGATTACTGTCATTTTTACATAGTAAAAATAGATGAAAATTTCATCTAATGACTAACTTGTTAACAAAATTAAAAGTTGACTCTCATCAAAGTTTTAAAATTAACTTTCAAAATTACGTCATTGCCCCACCACTTAATTCCGTGGGTTGTGATAACTGACCACAAAAAGAAGCAGAACTTTATTTTAAAACAATCACCTTAATGTTAAGCACCTGGACAGCCAAATCCAATCTTCCATTTTCTCTGGCATAGAGATTTATCTAAGTCACTTCCCACAAGCTCTCCAGGCAAACTTTCAAATCAACCACTGCCCTTCCCACTTTTATTAAATTATACTTGGCAATTCTTGACCCTATGAAATGTAGAATGAGAGCATGTCCATCCATTTCCTGCAAAATAAAAGTTTCCATTTGTCTTCCCTCTAATATAAAAATATAACCTCCCCAAATCCAGAAAACATTGTTTGAACATGCTGCAAACTGAGATTGCAAATAACTTTATCAGACTTGTTTTGTAACTTTAATATTAAATCAACACCAATGACATTCATTGTGTTTATGTTAAGTAATTTAATAAATGGCCCTGGGAAGTCTCCATTTCTTGGCTGTTAGGATGAAGGTTCCCAGGGACACACTTTCGTAAAGAGCACCTGCCCTTAGTTACAATGAAAGTGACACCAAGGGGCATGAGTATCACGCCCCTGCTTCCAGGACTCCAGTCACACCCATTCAGAGTCCCTTAGAGGAGCAGCCCTGAGTTGACTGCCTGACTCACTCTTCTAAAAAAATGAATGACAATCGTAGAAAGTTGTGCAGAATTGGCTTGTGCAGAGATTTAAATCATGTCGTATTAAAATCGAAGGACCCAACAGACCTAATACCTTGCGGGGAGAGGGGAGACAAGAAACGAAGGAATGGGATAGAGGTACCAGGGACACTCCTTACAACAAGACTAACAAGTGCATACCAGCCCCTACTCATTCACAGAGGGCTTGTCCACATGCCAGGAAGCATGTCAAGGACCCAACTGGGTACTTAGTCCTGTGAAATGGTTCCCGAGGTATCCTCATTTTACAGACAAGTCAACTGCTTCCAAAACTGGCCCGAGGTTCCCAAGATGGAGAGTGAACGGAAGGAGAGTGGCAGGAACTGGGAAGCCGGATGGGTTCACATCCCTGCTGCTGCCAAACTTGAGGACAAACATGGAGCTGCATGGATGGCGTGGTTAGGGTACAGGGGAGGTAGGCACCCCCATCCTCATTAAGCACTCTCACAAAGACCTGATCCTAGATTCAAGTATGCTACCCTCACAATCGCCTCTCAGAGAACTCTTAGGGCACCTGCACCCCTTAAGAACAACTCCTGTCCTCCCCTCCCACACCTTTGCTCATGCTAGCTGCCTCCTCCACAAGGACACCCTCATTCCCTCAGTGCCCTGTACTTAATCTTCCCTCCCAGCACTCAGGATTCCCCCAAAACTGGAACCTCCCAAAAGGAATACCAAGAGCTAGTTACCCAGAACCCACCCCTCACCCCTAGCAATGCTTCCCAGCCCAAACGGTCCCAGGTGAGCCAAGATCCTACTCTCCTCAACCCCGGGGGGAGGCGGGACCAAGGCAACCCCCCCAACATGTGCTGTAATTGCGAGGTGAAAGCACCCCAACCACAGAGTGCCAGCCACTGCTCCTTACACAGAGTATCCAATTAAACGGGGCTCCCCCTGGGATGTCACCTCTCCTCCAGAGTCAGGGACCATCCTCATCCCAGAAGACAACCTTTCTAGTGACAAGTGACCCTAGGGTGGCAACTTCAGAATGGGGTACCAAACAAGCAAACTGCCCCCCCCGCAGTTCCCTTCTCCTAGACTCCTCTCCCTTTCCTGCCTCTTTTCCCTTCCTCACATGTCAAATTTCAAGAAGTTACTAAAAGAAGCTTAAGGATTGTTTTTTAAAGTTGCTTTTTCAAATATCAAAATAAATCGTATAGATTGAAAATACACATCCTCAAAACGGACATTTTGGCCTTTTATCCAAATGTTCTATTAAAAGGGGGCTGTTCAAGACTTATGTCCACATATTTAAAGAGATGAAATGGTAACACTTCTTTCTTTGGCCACCTGCCAAGAAAAATTTATGTTGCCAAAATAAAAGAGATTATGTTTGCTCAATATATGAGCACAGGACAGAGCAGCTTAGAAACGGGGCCTCTTTTACCAAGCAGCTTAAATCATCTAATTTTAAGTATGTCTGTGAATGTCACCTTCACATGTCATAGGCTATCACCTACTTGGAAATATCAGGGACTGTAGCAATCGTGTATCACCCAGGGTCCACTCTCTGCTCACCTCTCCCTCCCCATGGGGGGTCCAAACACTCCCGTGGTTTCTACTTCTCCAACTGGTGACCTGGAGGTCCAGCAGGACGTGTCTTCCCACTCTGGGTGGTGCCCACACAGCCTCCTACTCATGCGTGGGGTACGAACAAAAACAGAGAGGCCATCATGCTGAAACCAGTGACAGCCACCTGAGGCTTCATTCTATCATTCTCTGTATCTGCACTGGTTGGAAAATTTCCATTATAAAGAGGATTTTTTTTTTTAAAGGATCCATCAGAAACTTAAGGAAAAAAAATTCAAAAGAGAGAAACATTCAGTTAAAAATAGGAGTATTCATGAGAGATATTTTAAGTTCATTTGAAGAAAATAATTCCTTATGTGGCAAAGAGAAGAAAAATAAAATGGCTGCATCTCATTTACTTTAAGAATAAAAGCTACGTAAGTTCCTTATAAACAAACATCAAATTCAGCCATAAAATAATAAATGTAAAATATATTTCATTAGTTCCAAATGTTAAATATTTAGAAAAGACGGTATTTGTAACAAACCCAATTAGACCCTTGCAATGCTAAACAAATATATTTGATTCTGAAAACATCACTAGGCTTCCCAATGAATAATCTAGAGCTAGACTTGAAGGTTTTATTTTGTTTTGGTTTGGTTTTTTAACACAATTGTGTTACTCTCTGATCAGGACTCAAAAAAGAAGCACTTCAGAGAAGCATTTGTATGTTAAGTGCTTTTCAAAGAAAATAAAAAACAACATAATTCTGAAGCACAAATTAAAAACCTTAGCAAGTTTATGGTCCATAGAAATAACCTTACTGGAGTGTTAACGCTTTCATATTCATGACTGCATTAGATTTAAACAATCAACATGTGAGGTCAGCTGTGTAGGTTTTTTCCTATTTTGTGGGGGTGGGGGAGGTAAAAGAAGCTAAGTAGGTTGCCATGGTTACAAAGGTTTTGTTTTTTTGTTTTTAAGTCAGTGCTACAACCAAAATCTACTTCAAGTTCTCCACATGGGCCACTGTCCCCATGGGCCACTACAGTAAGCCACTCCCCAACCCTCGTAAGATTACCGTGCCCTGTGACAGTGCTTGATGTACCCCTGGGGTCCCGTATGGAGGGTGGATCTCCATTCTCCTTCACCTTCAAAGCTCTCCCTCCCAGTAGCTCCAGGCACAAGCCCCTCTTTCCCTTCTCTGTCAATATCCTGAAAAGGTTCTGCGCCTTGTCATGCCCTGACCCTCCCAATTCCCTTCATCTTCTAGAATCATCATAGTCCTTGGCCTCTCCTGACTTCCCAGGGCACCTAACACCCCAAAATTCACCCCAAATTCAAGACCACCGAACCCAGATTCTCTTCCTTGTTCTCCTGCATCTTCGCAGCTTTGCTCCTGGCCTCATGCCCCCAAATGGATGCTCTCCACAGTTCTGGGCTCAAGCTTACTGCTGGGTCTTCCCTCGCTCCTATCCCCTGGACCCTCAGAGACACCACTACAGCCTCCAATGTCCTAAATGTTAAAAAGATCCCCAATGTACCTCTATCTGTAGATCACCCCTTTCATACTTTCCTGCACTGGTTTCCAAATCCCGTCCCACCAACATGAGTCTTTTTATCTCTCACTCTCTTTCAAATAAATCACATATATACACTTTAATCCTGTACCATCCCTGGCCTGGTTTGGGCACTCACTTTTCCTCCAGAAAGATTAAAGAAGTGACCGAATTCAGCAAGTATCAAGCACCTACTCTAACTGAGCAGTGTTTAAAACAGACAACCAAGAATAAAGTTACGTGGCCAATTATCGGAAGGTTGATAAGAACTCAGACAAAATACAAAGGACAGTACAGATGATAAGGGAAACCTCTCTTCTCAAAAAGAAGGTGCAGAAGTGGGGCAGGAAGAGGGAACAGCCAGAGGCAGGAGAGCGCAGAGACCAGTGTGGCTAGAGTCAACGGAACCAAGAGCCTGGGAGGTGACAGAAGAACCATGGATTTAGTCTGACAAGAGCAGGAGCCACTGGAGGTGTCTGAGTAGAGAAGTGTATAAAGTAATTTCAGTTTTTAAATATTCCTCCACCTTCTTTCAGAGAACAGACCGTTGAGGGGCAAATGGGAA
Source organism: Leptonychotes weddellii (assembly GCF_054177405.1). Taxonomy (NCBI): domain Eukaryota; kingdom Metazoa; phylum Chordata; class Mammalia; order Carnivora; family Phocidae; genus Leptonychotes; species Leptonychotes weddellii. The sequence goes on along the minus strand of NC_138378.1, from coordinate 69,498,805 downwards.
ACCATTCCCCATCAGGAGGCTGTAAAATGACGGCCCATGATCACACGTCCCTTGCATCGACCTGTCAGGCTCAAGCTCATCTTCCTAAATGCAAGCCTGACCCTGACCTGTCACCACATTCTCTCTGCAGGAACTTTCCATGGCTCCCACGACCTCCAGAACTATCCAGTGCCACTTCATTGCATGGTCACTAGGGTTGCACCGTGTCCTATTACCCCTTCCTAAACACCCTGACCTCCAAACCCGCAGGATCACCTGCTATTTCCCTGACACACTGCCATAAGCCTGCAATACCTGCCTCTGCCCTCCGAAAAGTTATTAATTCATCCATTAAGGCTAAGCCCAAACACCACTTTCTCAGGAAGCCTTTCTTGGCTGCCCCGCAAACTGCACATTGCTTGTACCTCTACAAGAACACTCTTTCATCAGTTCTGGGTTAGAGTTTCCACAGACTGCTAACTCAAGGGCAGAACTGTGTCTGACCTATCTAGGAATACACATGGGGCCAAGCACAGTGCTAGGCATACAGTAAGTGCTCAATTAATGCATGCTGGCTAAGTGAACAAAATGCTCATCTGATTATACATCATCTTGAGGTCTTAGGGGGAGGGGGGTCCCAAGGACAGGTTTTCTCTCTCAGCTACTGTAATCTGGAAGACAGGGGTCCTGATGGGAGTGTTGGGGGACTGCATGCCCAGGACCCCTGACAACGGCAGAGCCACAAGTAGGGGCCAGAGTGGGGATGGATTTGAACCTAAGCCTTCAAAGCCTCAGACCCTCTCAGCCAGATGTATCTCTAGGCAGGCCATACAACCCATTTTAAATTTGCCCAAAGTATCAGCAATGTGTTTTTCCTAAGCCCATTTTAGAAGTGTACAGATGCAGAGAAAAGAACCTAGAAGGATCCAAACCAAGTTAAGAGTAGTTACAGTGTTAAGAGATGGTGAAATTTTCTTTTCCTTTACCTTACCTTGTTTTTTTCCCCCTAAATAAACATCATAAGAAAAAAAGTCTTTTAGAAAAAATGCCACAGTACCACCCGAGTTATATTTAAAGAGTGGCTCCAAAAATAGAAAGTATCCAAAAAGCCCACCAGAACACTGGGAACATGAGAAACACTGAATACGTAATACTACTTGCAGAGGAAGATTATAAAGTTGCGAATGTTTTAAAAGGTTTGTCTGAGCATGCAATGGTCTGAGCCTAACAACTGGCCCTGTGCTTTCACTTCTGAAATAATTATTTCACAAAACATAAAGCAGTAAACATTGTTCTGGATATCCCAGGCACTTCTGTTCCCTCTTATCTAAACTCTTCCATAGATTTCATAATCAAGTGTAAACTGTCACCATTGCACCCTAGCTTATACCATGCAAGTGACAGCAAGTGACTGATGGGCTCTAAATAGGACATTTCAATGACTGTCATTTCATGACTTACAGAGAAAATGTCAAATAAAAATAACAGGAGGGGTGCCTGTGTGCTCAGTCCATTAAGTGTCTGACTCTTGATTTCGGCTCAGGTCTTGGGGAGCCTGCTTGAAATTCTCTCTCTTCCCCTCTGTCCCTCCCCCACTGCTCGCTCTCTCTCTCTTTCCAAAATAAATAATTTTAAAAAAAAAATAATAGGTGGGGGCGCCTGGGTGGCTCAGTCGTTAAGCGTCTGCCTTCGGCTCAGGTCATGGTCCCAGGGTCCTGGGATTGAGCCCCGCATCGGGCTCCTTGCTCCGCAGGAAGCCTGCTTCTCCCTCTCCCATTCCCCCTGCTTGTATTCCCTCTCTCGCTGTGTCTCTCTCTGTCAAATAAATAAATAAAATCTTTAAAAATAATAATAATAATAGGTGATCAGTTATCAAGACATAATATGTCTTATTTAAGCTGAAAGCTACATCAACAAAGTGTTGAATCAACAAAAACTTGGCTTCTAACTTTCAGCAAAAGACCAACATAACTTTTATAGTGAAATAGCATTATTAAAACAAGGAAGATATAATTGCTTTAGTTACCACTTTTTTTTTTAAAGATTTATTTATTTATTCTGAGAGAGAGAGAGAGAGACCACACACGCATGAGTTGAAGAAGGGGGCAGAGGGAGAGAATCTCAAGCAGATTCCCTGCTGAGTGTGGCTCAATCCCACGGCCCATGAGATCACGACCTGAGCTGAAATCAAGAGCTGGACGCTAAGCTAACTGAGCCACCCAGGCGCCCCTTTAGTTATCACCTTTTTAAAGAAATAAAAGGGGGACAAGGAAACCTCATGTCAAGCACAGTGCTAGATATTTTAGGTGCATGATCACATTAATCTTCCTAGTAAATGTGAGATCGTTTCATCTCCCCCATTTCACAAATGAAGAAACTGAGGCTCAGAGAGGTTAAGGAACTTAGTCACAGTAACCACAGTCATACAGTGGCAAAAACCAACTCAAAACCAAGTCTGTTTCACAAAAGACTATACACAGTATGATTCTGTAATTCCACTTCTATTAGGTTCAAGAACAGGCAAAACCGATCTATATGAAAGGAGTCACATCTAAGATGATATGAAAGTTCCCTCTAGAGGGCGGATACTGACTAGAAAGGGCGCAGGCACCTTTTGGGGTACTAAAAATGTTTGCTTCTTGAGCGGGGTGGTGGATATACATTCAGGAGGTACATACAATATTAGAGCACTTCACACTTTACCGTATGCTATTACCTCAAGTTAAAGAAAAAAAAATTCTTCATCTGACTGACTCCAAGTTCATACTCTTAACCACTAAACCACCACTCCGACAGAACCTGGCCACACTCTAGAATTGATTCCCTCGGATTATCATTTTTTAAAAGTATTCTGGTAAGCAACGTACATCCTAATCACATCAGAGTGCAAACACTGGAACAATAAACCTGTTTTTAAATGCCACAGAATGAAAAGTAGAAAGTGTCAATTTCCTGGCTACTGGGAATTTCCCCTCTGTAGCCACATCAGAATACAATTTTAAACCCTGCTCTAAGTGAATGTTCACAGATGCACAGAAAATTATTTGTAGCAAAGTCATCTATGGAAACACCTAAAGCTAAAATTACACAAAATATTTCAAAACATGTTATAACCTTATCAACAATGCTAACTCTCAAAAGAAATTTGAATTTGGGGGGCACCTGGCTGGCTTAGTCAGTAGAGCATGAGACTCTTGATCTCAGGATTGTGAGTTCAAGCCCCACGCTGGGCATGGAGCCTACTTAAAAAAAAAAAGGAAATTTGAATTTTGTTACAAAAATTAAGAAAGGCAAGCAGACAAAGCTGATGGGCAAAGAACATCAAGTTCACAGTAGTGGCAATACACGGTAAGTGCAAAATCTCAGCTCAGAGTTCTAACATATAGAAAACTGGTACAATGAACTTTTTCCAGCAGGAAAGTAATTGTGCCACAAATGCCCTAATAACAAATTCTCCATCAAGTACAAGTGCTTCCCACCGAAGTTCTGTTCAGACTAGCAAAGCCTCATCACCAGGTGATGATGAAATCATTGCATCAATTCTCTTAAAGTCTTATACTACACACATATACCTCTTATTTGAGCGGTAATTGCCTCTCCAGAGAGGAATTTATTCATCCTACAATTTGGAGAAATCTCTGGCAAGCACCTAGTTAACAGTTATCCCCCGTGGGGGTGAGTGTGGGGGAGGAGACAGCTGTATCTACACACCTGTTGGCTACGGGTGCCGGGGTCCTTCCTGAGTGCTTTTGATTAGGTCAGCTGGGAAACCCAACCTTCAAACTGTCAGAGCCTGGTTTAACTCATGTTTTAACATTCTGTATACACTAAAATTACCACGCAATTGATTGAAATGATTTTAGTTCCCTCTGAGCATCTGCGTATAAGACCAAAAGGCCTTTATGAGAATTTTCCAGTATTTGTAAGTCAGTTATACATCACAATTGGGCATGTTGCAATAGATTATATAACCAAATATTCAGGTGCAAGAATCTTAATGTTTATAAAAGTAACCATTGGCATTTATTAATTGTTAAAGTCTTTAACAAACTGTCCAATAAAACTGTCAAAAAAACTAAGTAAAGTCAAATATTGTGGCTATTAAGCAAGTTAGAAAGAATTAAAAGCACTGACCCAGTATGTTAAGAACAGAGGACACTTGAGGCACATTCACAGCCCCGGGTCAGGATCCCTAAATTATGGTTCCAAAAGAAACAAAACAAAAAAACAGGCATTACCAGAAAACATTAAAACTTAAAGTTTCAAAGTTTCTTTAAGAAACAATGGATTCATCTTTTCTCTTATCCTGCATCAGCTGAAAAAGCCTCATGCATTTCTATCCAGAACATCTTAGCTTTGTACCAACAACGCATCACGTAAGGCAGAATGATCCATTTTTTTTAGATTCCTCATTTCCTAATATAACTCCTTTTTCTCCAATGTACCTCTAAAAAAGGCACACATTTAGGGGCGCCTGGGTGGTTCAGTCAGTTAAGCGTCTGCCTTAGGCTCAAGTCATGATCCCAGGGTCCTGGGATGCAGTCCCTCCTCCGACCGACCGCCCAGTCTGTCAGTCCATCGGTTCACAAACTGGCAGGCTTCCGGCTCAGCTCTCCCTCTCCCTCCCCCTGCTTGTGCTTTCTCTCTCATTCTCTCTCTCTCTCTCTCTCACCAATAAATACATAAAATTTTAAAAATAATAATAAAAAATTAAAAAGACACATATTTGAACAACTTGTATAGTGAAAAATCAACCATGAATTATCAGTTCCACTTTCCTGTTTTAGCAAAACTGTAGTGTCTTAGCATTGGAGAAATCTAAATTGTTTTTTTAAACACAGAACTCTTCAAAACTACAAGCCATTACTCAGCTATCCATCAGAAACCCAGGAAAAAAAAATCATCATTTTTACAAGCATATTATGTTTCTTTTCATCAAAAGATTACTTCATTTCTTGGATTTTAAAAACTTTATCTGCATCTGCCAAATCTGGCTGATTTCAGTGTCAGTCAGACCAATCTAACTGGTTCCCAGTTACTGTTTTTGGTAAGGGGAAGTTGATGTCTAGAGGAACGTCTATACTGATTACACAATGACCACCACCCATTAAGTGCTTCTTAATTCCCATGATGCAGAGCCCGGAGTTGGACAGACATTATCCTATCTGTCCTCAAAAACAATCTTGTTGAGCAGGGGCTGCCATCCCCAAAACCCATTATGGAAAATAAGACTGGGATGGTCAACAACCTGCCAGAGGTCACAGAACGGTATGTGGCAGATTCAAGACCAGTGAACAGTGAGGGTGGGAACTTGAACTTTTATGGAGAATTAGGCCTTTCATCAACACACATGAAATGAAGAGCAGTGAGCCCCTGCTGTTGGGAGATGGCCGAGGGGAAAAGCAGTATTTCAAACTGAAAAAGTAATTTCAAACATTAGATCCAAAGATACAGACATTCGCAAAGCTGGGCAGGGGGGAAAGGTTTTCTCATGTAGAGAATTCTATAGGGTTCTGCAATTCCCTGGTCTTAAAATCTAATCTGATTTAACAGCACAAGACTGTGTGTGTAACAGTCTCCCAAATTCCACCAGGCTTAATAACCTCTATTCAAAAGAAAGAGAAGTGAGAACTAGGACAGTGGGAAAAAGTGACCACCCAAGCCTGTCCTCCCACCGGGGTAAGCTGTCAGATCCACATGGGCACGACCAGGAGACAGCTCGGCTCCAGAGCCCTCAGACTGGGTTAGGCTCCGATCCCCCCGCTTTCCTGGTCCCGATCCTGACCCTGTTGACCACCTCCCGAGGCAAAATACACCGGAAAAATGTTATAACAAGTAGACGCCCATATTCACCAACTGGTTTAGAAATCTGCAATCTACAGCAAGGCTCCAACAAGGGAGGGGCCTCCCTTGGTATAATTGTTCTAAACTATCTTTCCACGAAATTGGGAAGGTTCACGAGGCCATGGGGGATAGGGGAGCAAAGACAAACATACCATCCCTGAGTTTTTAAGCAGGAGAGGGAGCCTCCTCGCCAACGCAGGCTTACAATGTGTTAATTTCAGAGATAAGCTTTCATGCCCTGACATTTGTAGGGAGATAATGGGTTCTGGGGCTCCCCCGTCCTAAGTGCAAAATACCGTGGCCGGGATATTAAGGTGACTTGATTTTACTACCTCCATAAGGGTCCGCCTGACGTTCCCGGGCAGCCTCCAGGATCTCCGCCCACAGGGTCCCACCGAGCGCCCCCACGCCCACCCTTCCAGCGAGGTGTTTTGCCAAGGCCTGCCTTACACGCTCCGGGCAGCTCCCACCCATCCCCCTCCCCAGGTCTCAGACTAGTAGCCTGGTTAATCATTCAACGCCGGCGGCGTGGAACAATTTTTTAGAGGTCAAAGCGAAAGGTTCTCCCTAAGTTTCCCAGAAACCAGCCTTTGGGGACCCGGAGGTGGCAGCGGCAGGCAGATGGGGGTGGGGAGTGGCGGCTGGCGGCTCTTTGGCTCGCAAAACACCTGATCTCCCCATGCGGCAACCGAGACCAGCGCAGTGCGAGGGTGGGGTGAGGGGGTGCGAGCGAGAAAATACGCACGGCCCCCTACCCAAAACGCGGTGGAAGCCAAGTGAGGACGCCGGCCCCAGACGCCCCTTCCCAATGCCTGCCATCACCCCCGCGCGGGCTCCCCCGGAAGTTGGGGTGCAGCGAGCAGGGGGGATGTCCCAGGGCCCCGTGGGGGTGGGGGTGGAATAGGCAAGAGACTAAAAAGACAGTCCGTTGCTGGTTTCTTTCTCCTCTTCCTCTAGGGTAAGGAAGCCGGAGGGAAGGGGGGACGCCTAAATGCGGCGGGAGCCACCCGGGAACGGTTTCCTCCTGTGGCGCGCCGGTACGAAGCCGGAACTGGCGAGGAAGGGGACTGAGAGGGAGAGGAGTCAGTGCGGAGCAGCGGGGAGCGGGAAGCAGAGATAGAAAGGCGGTGGAGAGGGCTGGGGGAGACGGGGGGGAGGGGAAGACGGGCGGGAGGGGACCCTACCTTGTCCGGGAGCCGCTCCTGCTCAGCGGGGCGGGGGCGGGAGATCCCGGCTGCATCCACGTCCCGGCCGCTCGGCGCGGCTCAGCCCGGCGACTGCCGCCGCTCCCGCTCCATACGTTGCTCCGCGAGGGGCGGCCCGGTGGTGTCGGCGGCGGGCAAGTCACCCGCACGGCTCGTCTCCGGCACTTGTTGCCGCCACCGCCACTGCGCCTCTCACTCCCGGCTCCAGTTCCCCGCGCCGCCGCCGCCTCCGGGCGCCCGGGTCGGGCCCCGCCTTCGCCCCCGCCCGGCGCGCCAATCAAGCCCGGCACCACCCCTCACGTCACCGCCCAGCGGGGCCCGCAGCCCGGCGCCCCAAGTTTGGGGAAGGCCGAACTCCAGCCTGTCTGCCAGTTGGCGCCCAAGATTCGCCCAGGCTGGCGCTCCTTCTAGCTTCCAGAGACCCTCCGGGGCCCCCAGGTCCACACGTGGAAAGTAAAGGGTTAAACTGGGGGGAAGGGGCCCCCAGGAAGTAGACCCCCTCGGAAGCACAGGACAGTTCGACCATATTCCAGCCCGGGTCTAACCTAAATCTCTCCAACAGCAGGTCGCCCCTCTTGCGGGGCGCCTAATGTTGGGGGACTAAGCACATAGCCTGGGTAGGGCTCCAGCGACCTTTTCTGGCCAGAACCAGTTTGTGACTGGGCCTAGACCGGACCACGGCCGACGTTCCAGTGTTTGGGTGCGTGCGCCCCTGCAAAACCCGGAGTTCCACTGGGGAAGGGGGAACCAGGGCCACAGTGGGACTTGACCGTTGCTCTCTGCCCACCCATTACTTGTGGCCACCTCTTAGATCCCCAAATAACGCCCTAGAGCCCAAGGCCTAAATGATGCCCTACTTGGCACTGCCACCCGATCTTCAAATTTATGAAGCCGCCCAGGAACTGGTGAGGGAGAAGTTTTAGCTCTCCTCCTTGCGGTGTCTTGCAGAGAATTTCCTCGAGGTTCCACGCGCGTCTTGGGAGCCATAAAGGCAAGGTGTCCAGACGCTGCGCCTCCAACCCGCGCCGCCGCCCAAAGGGGCAGGGTGGACACCTAGGAGCAGCCTAAATGGCTGAACTCTGACACACACCTTCGGCTCCCCACTGTTGGGTGAGGACACCCACCGGCCGAAACACCTGGAACCACAGACGCACCCTCAGCCCAGCGCCCCCTCTGGCTCGCCAGAGCACTGCATTCTAAGGTGAGTCCCAGCCCAACTTTGGGGGCCCCAGGTAAGCCTAGCGCAACCGGATGGGGAGGTTGCGCACGTCTGAAAGGCCCGGAGCGGCCAGCTTGTCACGCGCGTGCTCCGTGGGGAGGCAAGCCTGGCCCGAGGCCCATCAGAAAGCACCTCCCTCGCTTGGTCCTCACCTCTTAAGGAAAAAAGAGATCCCCTTTACGCAACCAGAGCGAGCAATTAAGGACACTCCACCCTCAAATATTTGCATTTTTCAGAAGGCTGTCTGAGGCGGAATTAGCCGAAGGGGAAGGAAATGCAAATGTAGGAATTTCAGGCACCTAGGAGCTCAGCCCTATCGAGTGTGGGCCCCTTACTCTTATCCAAGCTCCGAGCAAAAGACCACTTTTCTGCTGGACGCACTGAGCCACGTGGGTGCACACTAGAAACAGGAATTCAGAGTCAGATCTGGGACAGTTTTGATTTTCAGCCTTCCGACCTTTTTGCTTTTATGTTGATCACGTGATTCTCCTAAGACTGAAACATAAAAGTCAAAGAAACAAGTTGGATTTGGTCTATTCCTAGAAAAACACAAAGGATGCACACCGACTGCTAACCACGGTTATCCCAAGTGTGGGACTGGAGTGTGGGAAGGAGGGAGATGAATTTTATACCCTTATACTGACTCTGCATTTTGTATTTTTCCAGTTATATTAACTGTCAATTTAGAAAGCTAATAAAACATTTTTAAAGAAATATAGAAATTAGAAATTCTTCAAGAACTCTAGAGAGTATAAATTAATAAACAAAGCCTATGCTTTCATTCTGCATCAAAATAATTATTCCTGAGTCCATGTTCCTTGGTTTAAATAAAGGTATCTCTAGGCTGCTGTTCTGATTAAATGCTGTGGTGGGACAAGACTGACTTCTGAAGATTTTTCTGTGCCGTCAGACTGACATACTGTTTTCTATGCGCGTGTGTCTTCCCTTTAAATGGGCACCCAGTAGCCACAGACATACTTTCAGGGACTGCCTGCCAAGGAGTTTTTAGTAAAGGAACTGCTACAGCGTAAGTTGGGATCCAACAAGGAAATTAAGCTTGTGTCCTTTGTAGCTGCCCAGGCCCTGAAATTTAAAAATAAGGGCATTCTCTCCATCCTGCCATTAATTAATGCAGCTGGGAGTGTATCTATAACAGTTAACACTGTACCTTTGGGGGAGTTACTCAACGCTAAGTTCTGCACCCACTTGGCTGTAGTCTTTACTCTTGCGTTGGGGCCTGGGTCCATCATCAGTAGGTAAAGATGTATTATTTATTTATTTAACAAATATGTGGTGACACTGGAGTGGTGAACATGACAGACAAACTCTGCCCTCTTGGAGCTCACAGTTTCACTGGGAGAGACAGCTTCACAATTCAATGCACTGTCAATTATATAATGACAATTGCGGAAGTACGAGGTGGTGGGACCATTTGGGGGAGTCCAAGAGGATGTGACATTTGAGTTGAGCTCTGAAGGATGAGCAGGATTTACTCAGGCAAAAAGGAAAGTGGAACGGAGTTCCTGGCTGGTTTATACTACAAGGCGATGTGGTTGAGGGAGAAGTTGGAGAGGTAGGCAGGGGCTATGTTTTGTAGGGCCTAGAATACCATTTTCAGTAAGATCACTCTGACCAAATGTGAAGAAGGAATAGGGAAGAGGGAGAAAGGGGGTTGAGGGATAGTTAGGAGGCTGTTGCCAAAATATAAATGAAAGGGTTGGGGTGCCCAGCTGGTTCAGTCATTAAGCATCTGCCTTCGGCTTAGGTCATGATCCCAGGGTCCTGGGATCGAGCCCTGCATTGGGCTCCTTGCTCAGCGGGGAGCCTGCTTCTCCCTCCCCCACTCCCCTTATTTGTATTCCCTCTCTTGCTGTCTCTCTCTCTTTCAAATAAATAAATAAAATCTTAAAAAAATAGGGCTTTTTATCTAAGTGGTAAAGCAAACAGAGAGAAGAATACCAACAGGACTTGGTGATTGCTTAACTAGGGAGGAATCAAGGAAAACTCCCAGTTCCCTGCTTCTTCAACCAGATGGACAGTGGTGCCATTTTATCAGTTGGGGGACCCTCAGGGAAGAGAACCGAGAAAATCTTCCCAAGGTTCACATTTGGTCAAGGTGGGTCTGAGGTGCCTGTGAGGTGCCCAAGTGGAGATGTTGAGTAGGTCATTGGTCATATGGTCCAGGTCTCTGAAGAGGGGCTGAAACTGAAGTAGTAAGTAGAGGTGGTAATAAAGCCAGGAGAATAAGGTGGTCTCCTCGGAGAGTATAGAGCTCAACTGGAAGAGGGCCTAGGACTTACCTAAAGGCTGAACAGAGGCAGACTATCTGCAGATGAAGCAGAGGAGCTGCCAGAGGGTCAGGAAGAAAACTAGGAGCTTGGGGAGGGAGGGATTTCCCAGGGAAAGAACATGTTATAAGGAGGCAGTAGTCAACAGCACTCAAAACGGCTGAGAGACCCTAGGGAGATGAGCACTAAATAACATACCCTGAATTGACTGACCTTAGTGTCATTGGGAGTTTCACAGAGCAGTGACTGGTATAGTGAAGGGCAAAGAGATAGACTGGAGTGGATTGAGGAGTGAGTGAGCGGCGAAGAAATGAAGAACGGTACTTCATGCAGACAGAAAGGTTTGAAGGGTCAGAGAGAGAAACAGCTGGAGAGAAATGTTCTATCAGCATTGGGTTTAGGATAGAGTAACTTGAGTGTGTTTAAATGCAGATGGGGAGGATCCTATAGAGAAGAGGAAGATGAAGGTATAGCAGTGAGAGGACAATGGACAATAAAGGTTCCTGTGACCATGGGAGAGGACCAGAACCAGAGTATGGGTGGAAAGTCTAACCTCATGCAGGAGGCTACCTCCTCTATTATAACAGGAGGGAGGAAGTTGGAGGAGGACTGAATCAGGCAGGTTTGGTGTGGGACATTGAATCCTTCCACAGGATGATTTTCTCTTGCTCTGTGACATACAGGAGGCTGGGGGTGGGGCAGGGAGAGCTGACAGATTTAAAGAGAGTGGAGAAGGTGTGACAGAGTCCTTGCAGAAAGTGGGAAGGTTGAGGGGTGCCTGGGTGGCTCGGTCGTTAAGCGTCTGCCTTCAGCTCAAGTCATGATCCCAGGGTCCTGGGATTGAGCGCCACATCAGGCTCCCTGCTCAGCAAGAAGCCTGCTTCTCCCTCTCCCACTCCCCCTGCTTGTGTTCCCTCTCTCGCTGTGTCTCTCTCTGTCAAATAAATAAAATCTTTAAAAAAAAAAAAAAAAGGAAGTGGGAAGGTTGAAATGGCAGTATGGCAACCGACTTGAGGTTGGTGGTGTGAACTTATAAGGCACCCTTTGGCCCTCCTAAGTGATTTCCTCCAGGAGAGCTCAGGTGTCTGCTCTGGTGCAGGCTCAGGTGAGGGAATTCCTAGGGTAGAGGAGCAAATTCCTTTTGCCAAGGAATTGAGAACCTTGGCAAAAGTGAGGTTGACGTGATGAATGATAAGAGAGAAAGGAATCAATGCGCTGGAGGTATCAAATGTTTAGTCATTTTGGAAGAAGAGGGGGTTGCTGACTTGGGTCAGCAATCTGGATGCTTAAGGTAGTGGTTCAGGAGGTGGAGAGATTTAATGACAAAGCCAGGATATGATAGGGGAGAGTAGAAGAGAAAGTCACTGGAGAATATGAGGCCAAGGGAATGAGAGGCAGGGTATTGGATAGGTCACCTGTGTGGGCAGTGAAGCCACCCAGGAAGATATGGGCAGGAATTGAAGTCAAGGTCATGGTATGAAGGTCACGGAGCTGGGAGCTGAAGTCTTAAGAAAGTGAGGAAGAGGGAATGACAAGGAGGTCAGAAGATGGGAACCGCCAGAAAGGAAGAGGGATATGGCTAGGCAGAGGTCTCCTCAAGAGTGGAAGAACAAGAGTGTTTGTAAGAGGTGGAGGAGAAATGATGAGAGAGAGAGTACTAACCCCACCTCTGGGCCCTGGGAGACACAGAGATGAAAAAATGAGCACCTTCATCTCCTAGAGCTTCAGGGAAGCAAAGAAGGTGGGGATTTCATTCTGAGTAGAGCTTAAGGATAGATGGATGGATGGATGGATGGATGGATGGATGGATGGATGGATGAAGCAACCTTCAATTCAGTTTGCTTGTTGAAGTCTGCAGTCCCAGAGGATTACATAAAAAGATTTGGAGGGTAGGAGTGAGTAGGGGTGGGAGTGAGTAGATGTGGGAGGTCAGATGCTGGGAAAAGCAGAGGACTGTGCCTGATGGTGGATAGAGGATCCATGATCCATGAGAATGATCATGGAAAGAGAAATGAGTGGTCTCAGTGAAGCCTGACCTGGTAGCTCTGTAAAGCAGGGCCACATCCCCCTCACTTGTCTCACCCCAAGATTTCCATCAGGGAAAGGCATGTGAGTCACACCTCCCTTCTCCTTCCCCCCTCTTCTCCACTAGGGACTTCGCTGTCAACACATGAGCTCCTATGGGACTCTTGGCCACGAGTCAGGAATCCCAGGCTTATCTCCCCTCTGCTACTCACTTTGTCTCTTCCTCAGGCAGGTTGTTGACCTCTTCCGTCTCAGTTTCATTGTATGTAGATGCTAAAACACACACACTTCTCAGGACAACTATAAGGAGTAGAGAAGATAACTTAAGTAAAAGCACTTTCTAGGGGCACCTGGTGGCTCAGTTGGTGGAGTATATGACTCTTGATCTTAGGGTCGTGAGCTTGAGCCCCATGTTGGGTGTAGAGATTAGTTTAAAAAAAAAAGGCACTTTCTAAACTATAAATCACTGCAGGAATGTGAGTGATTTCCCTTGTCCAGAACGCCCTCACATACATCCGTATGTCTCCCAGGAGCCCTCCCAAAAAGATCGCGAGTCTTTGCTCTAAAGGAAGCTGTAATCTCGCCCAGAGACAGGACAAACACACCCAAAACAATTAGAGAGGAATGCACAGCTGTGTCTGATTAAGTGCTAAATTGTGAGGTGCGGAAAGTAAGAGCTCTGAGATGAGAAAAGAGAACAATTAGCCAGACTTGGGAAAGTCTGGGAGGCTTCCTGGAGAAGGTGGGGTGAAAGGCACCCAGACTGCTCACTGAAGCTGAGAAGACTATTGGCAAGTGCCCGTTCCTTTGTGGCTACAAAGACTGTCAATGGGACAGTCTGACATGGGCCCACAAAAAGCTTCTAGGTCACAGATGCTCTTTTGGCACCCCTGCTGCCCAACCTGTTGTCACCCCGATGGCCGTGCACCTTCTCAATCATAGTCTGGTGCTCCCGCCAGGTGGTTGGGCAGCCTGGGCTACATGGCTGATCTTCTGGGCTTTGCCCTGGGCCTCTCATGTTTGGGTCACCTGTGTGCCTGGTGAAGAAACAGAGGTTGATCTTCAGCAAGTTTCCTGGACCGTCTTTGGTGCCAGCACACGTGCGGTATTTTTGCCCAGCCAGACTGCAGGTTGTGGAAGAAGCAATCCCAGCTGCCCCTCTTGCTGCCATTTGCCTCACTGTACCCAGCCAGCCTAGGGGACCTGCATGTCCACCGAACCAAAGCCTGCACCAGCTCCCACACCTGCCTCCTTTGCTCTTTACTGCCTCTGCTTCACTGTCCAGGAGCACCCATCAGCCCACCATTCGGATACCACCCCACAGAGCTGCCACCCTAGAGCCCAAGAGCTGCAAGCCCAGAGCTCCCTTCGGCCTCCTTGGTTGTATTGGAGCCACGGGAGCCAGCCAACTCCTGCAGCCCACTGGATGTGGTTCAGAACGATGGCCTTCTTCCTCGGTAGCTTGCCCCATGGCCTGGTTGTTCCCTCCTCCTTCCCCACAGACCTGGGAAAGTTCCCATCATGCTTCAGGGGCAAGCGGACACAGGCAGCTGCAGTGGCAGCAGAAATCCCTAAATCTTGTATATGCTGTGGACTTAGGTTGCTCCAGAAGGACAGCAGTGTTTTGCGAGTCTGTTAATCAGTCCCAGTTGGAGCCATAAAAACCACAGTCACCTCTGTCAATGGCTAAATATTAATTACTGATGCAAAGTGTGGAATCTGGGCACTGGAATTCTTGGAACTCCAGTCCAAATCCCTTGGAACTTGAAAATGAGAAAAAGGAGGTCCGAAAAGTAGATCTCGGAAGGCCAAACACCTGATACTAGAGATAATCTCTTGAATGTTGGTCAATTAAGTCACAGGTTAAAAATCAGCTGGCTTCTAAAGCAGGCCCTTTATCCCAAGATTACTTTGACTTTGCAACAGCAGAAAGACATAAAACCTCATTATCAGATGCAGATACCAGAAACCAATGTTATGATTCCCAGGGGATTTGCTCCATCTCCCACAGAATCCTGAGGCTAGAAGAACTCAGAATTCCCAGGTGAGTAAAGTCCAGCCTGTGTATGACGTTGTGATGGTGTATAAGGTCAGTAATTTGAAGGGGCACCAACAGCCATCTCTACTAGGGTCGTAATATTTTTTGGGGAATGGAACTCTCATTAAAGAGAAATGCAAAATCATACTTGTAATTACTATCAAACTGCAAAATTACATTCAAGAGGAGAGGCCCATAATTGCAGCATCAAGCATGAGACAGTGCCATTAATATGATTATCAGGGCATAAGCCTATTAGAGAACCTAATGCCTCTTTGCTGGCATCATCCTGCCAGCTACCCCAGGTCTGGAAACCGTCTCAGTTGTAAACAGAACTGTTACAAAACAGGGACTTGCAAGGGGCATAACAAAGATCTGCTGACCTTTACCAAAGGTCAACGCTGCCTGGCTAAGGAGAACAGAGAACATTTCTGAAAAATGAAGACTTATCTGCCAGCTCCAGTTGGCTCTTATTGAGAAAGTAAGTATGCTAAGCTCCAAGTCCTCCCCAGTTGTGCAGCCATCCAGGTATGGGTATAACGGTGAGGCATGTGCCCCCTCAGATGGATACAGGAGCCTAAGTCTTGGCTGCTGGTGGCGAAAAATCATGGTATGGAAATCTACAAACCCAAGTTCAAATCCCACTCTGTGTGTCCTCATGGGTATAGTAAAATCTATCTCGAAGAGTTCCCAAGAAGGGGAAATAAGGTCATGCATGACCAAGTGCCTATAGATTCCTGGTGCTTAATAAGTTTGTTTCATCTTTGGCTTTGACAGTGGAACCAAGTCCTCATCAGGATGAAGTACAGGTGGTATCTTGGCATAGAATCCTAGGGATTATCAACATTTGTCCTGGGAGTCCACAAGAGGAATTGCTACTCTCTCTTTATTCCAAAGTGTTTGGATATCATTAATCATCATCACCATTGAGGACAGGAAGATCAATTGGCTGTACCTGGGAGGAGCCACCTGATTGGTCTTTTAGGACCCGTGACTGATGAAACTCACTTGGTAAGATGTGTCATAGCAAAACCATCGCCAGGAGGGGCAGGGCCTTTCCCTTAAGCAGAGAGAAATCAGAGAACAAGGGACCCCACAGATGGTTCTAGTTACTTTCACTGTAAGCATCTTTGCTGTAGTCATCTTTGCTGTGAGCATTTTTGTCAAATAACTAAGTAGCAATAAGGCAATTTTGCCATTAAAGATTAAAAAGTAGGGGTACTTGGCTGGCTCATTTGGCAGGGCATGCGACTCTTGATCTCAGTGTTGTAAGTTGGAGCCCCATGTTGGGTGTATAGATTACTTAAAAAAATAAAATCAGGAGCACCTGGGTGGCTCAGTCAGTTAAGTGGCTGACTCCTGGTTTCAGCTCAGGTCATGATCTCGGGGTCGTGGGATGGAGCCCTGCATGGGGCTCAGTGCTCAGTGGGGAGTCTGCTTGTCCCTCTCCCTCTCTGCCCCTCTCCTCTCTCTCTCTCAAATAAATAAAATATTTTTTAAAATCTTAAAAAAAAAGAAGTAATTGGTTGACAGTTTGGTTTCATTAACTGGCTGACAGTTTGGTTTCATTTCTCAAGGCAGTCCTCACATTTGTATATGATGTAAATCTTAGCTCTCATAATCATCTATATGGTGGCATAGAGTTTTGAACCCACATTTCCCTGGAATTCTGGAACATCTATCAATGGACAAGTGACAATATGCCAAGAACAAACAGCAGTATAGAATAGAAGGCTTTCCCAACACAATATCCCAGTTACAGATATGCATCCTAGTTTTTGGAATCTGATGCCTCTCTTAATGAAGGAAGAAATTTTAGCAAAAAAAGAAAAAGCATGATGCCAAACAGGGAAACAAATCAACAAGAAAAAAATAAAAGTATAATACTCTGAATGAAAGACTTTGAAGACAACTACTTAGGTACAATCTACAAAATAAAATCAGTTATTGGTGCAGTATTACCATGAATCAACATTATACATTTTGAAGGTATTCAAGTATTTCATATTTTGCAATAAAGTCTTTTAAATCTATTCATTTTCCAAGTTTCATTATGTTCTTTTTAATGAATGTCCCTTTTATTTTTTGCCATTTTATCTTTTATGTCAAAATTGTCTTACAGCCAATAACTCATATGGAGGAAATGCTTGAGGCAAAGATGCTTAAGGCAAAAAGCCAGCACGCCCATGGATAGTCTTAAAAGGGAAGCAGGATACAAGTAACAAGGTGGATAAATCTCCAAACATGTTGAGTGAAAGAAGCCATACACAAAAGAATATACATGAAGTACAAGAACAGGTAAAAACTAACCTATAGTGATAGAAATCAGAACACCAGTTGCCCCAAGGATAAGAAGAGAATTAAATGAAAAGAGGTGTAAGGGAACTTTCTGAGATGAGAGAAATGTTTCATCTGTTGATTGGAATGATGGCTAAGTGGGAGCACACCATTGTCAAAATTTACCACACTGTACACTTTTTTTTTAAGATTTTATTTATTTATTTGAGAGAGAGAGAACATGAGAAGGGGGAAGGTCAGAGGGAGAAGCAGGCTCCCCGCTCAGCGGGGAGCCCGATACGAGACTCGACCCCAAGACCCCGGGATCATGACCTGAGCTGAAGGCAGATGCTTAACCAACTAAGCCACCCAGGTGCCCCTCAAAAACATTTCTACTGGCAGGTTTTACTTTAGCTCATACTGCCAATTATCAGCCAAAGGGATTCTATACACTGTATACTTTGAATTTGTGCATTTTACTGTTTATAAATTAGACCTCAACTAGCAAAAAAAAAAAAAAAGGCAACAGTGTGTAGATGGAGGGAAGTACAGGCAAGTGGGAGAAAGAAGGGGCTCCCACCCACTACCATGCTGGGCAGTTTCTTCGGTGCCAAACTGAGACAGCTACAAACTGACATTTCAAAATCCACTGCAGATAGGAGAGGATGCATTTTTCTAAAAATTAGTATCCTCTTCTGAGCCACACATTAGGTTTAAGCCCTTGTTCCTCTGCAAATTGAAATCCTTTTCATTCCATTTTCTTCACTTCTCATCTAAAGCTGTTCTAGGACATGGTTTTCCCCGGGCAGCACCCTTTAGGAGTCACCCTCCCTCCACCCCCAACTGCACAGAGACATTTTTGGATTTCATTAACTCTAGAAACTTTGTGCCTATGAAACTATAGAAAAAGGAAGCCAAGTTTAATTGATCAGCCAAAATCAAATTAATGATCATTATAGAAATCAGAAAAAAAGAGTTTGGGTCACCAGGAAACTTTCTGGAAGAATCTTGACAAACCTTTCAGAAAGGGGATACCTGGCTGGCTCAGTCAGTGAGACATATGACTATAGAGCTAGGGGTCGTAAGTTTGGGCCCCATGTTGGGCATGGAGCCTACTTTAAAAAAGAAAAAGAAAGGCATGGGAAGGAAGGGAAAGGAAGGAAAGAGGAGAGGAGAGGAGAAGAGAGGAGAGGAGAGGAAAGGAGAGGAGAAGAGAAGAGAGAAAAGGAAAAGAAAAGAGAAAAGAAGCCTATGTGATTTTTCAGGGAGCTCTGGTTCTGGGATATCTCAGAGTTGTCCCAAATTGGGGTGACAGAGCTGGGCCTTTACTTCCGCATCAACCAGCTATTAGATATGAGCTGCCCTTGGGAAGGGGAACATGGCCATGGGCAAGGTGGCTCTTTTTGGCAGAGAAGTCTCAGAAAGGGGCTCAGCTGCCAGTGGCTGCTGTCAACTCCCCTCCCAGTAGATGGGGAAACAAGTGCTTCAATCTTGGAGGGAGATCTGGGGGGTACAACATGTCATCCACTATAGGGGGGATGGATGTTGCATTTGTGGTCCCACACGTCTCCTAGAGACCAGCTAGGAGTCCACGCTCATGTCCAGAGAAAACAATGTATATCGGCCTTTACCAGGACCATCTCTGGAACCCAGTGATCTCACTACCCTTCCAGTTCCTTTGGAAGGGGTGATAGGAGAGCCTTTGTCAACTACCAGCCTAGTTTTAAGAGTAGGACAGCTAGGAGGTGGCTGTGTGGACTGATTTTGGGTGGGACCTAAGCCTTCAGACTTAAGGGGCATGATGCCCACAAGAATGAAAATCCACCGGCTTAGTCTTGAACAAGCCGAGAGCCTGCTAAGCCCTAGCATCTGCTGAACTTCCCAAATTACACACATTAAGCTGTTCAGTTCCACGTTTCCACCGTGTGCTTCCTGCCAAGCTTCCTAGCGCAGTCTACACAATAAGAAAATCCAAACGAGCAGTTAGAGCAATTATGGATACGACGGGTCAAACAAATAAGCCTTTATCTAGGACTTAAACAGACATAGTCAACAAGGGTCTAATCCAAAATTGAGTCTTGGACAAAGAAAGGCTTTGCAAAACAAAGAGAGGTGGGGGGTAGAGATATTTGCATTAATTTTTTCTCTGTCTCCCTGAAAATACTAAAATAACGTATTATTCGGCCTCCCGGTGCGGCTCTGTCCCGCCATCCCCCAACCCTAGCTTCTTGAACATTCTCTAACTCTATTACTTACCTGGCTATAGGGCCAGCTCATAGGAAATGTTATGCTAGGGTATGAAAATAGTCATCACTGAAAGGAGCTGGGAAATCTACTTTGTTCATTGTTATGTACCTAATTAAATACCGAAGAATTAAAGCCGTAAGTGTGAGTGTTGTATATAAATGCAGGAAGTACAGAAACCATGTGTTACAGAAACCCTAAGCGTTTCAGCTAAGTGAGAAATTCTAAGTAAAGTGAGGCGCTTCACTAGTGTAGTGGGGAGCCACGATATGATAGAACTTTATTATTTTGTTATTATTATTTTAACAAGAAAAAGCAAATTTGTACTTACTCATTCTAGCAGTAGAGACCTCTTGTGGATATTCATTGTTCTGTGGAAGGGGGGATACAAAACAGTTCTCTTTTCTTTATCCTTTTTCCCTCTCTGGAGTGAAAAAGGCCGCCCCTCCTCATACAGGTCCATAATCCTGTGCAAACCCAAAATCCAACACAGCTCTGGAAAACGAGATGGCACTAAAACTAACTTGGCAACAAAATCTGACTAGAACTGATGAGAGGGTGGTTCTAGTTTTTATTTATTCTGTTTCACTACCCATGTTAATGTGTTTGATCGTAGGTGCTGCTGCAGACACATTAATATGAATGACAAGACATATTTTGGGGGGATTATCAGCATATAGATGGTAACTGAAGTCATGGGAATAGCAGAGATGGTCCAGGGAATGAAGAGACTGAGAAGAGAAGAGGGCCCAGGACAGAGCCCCTGGGAGCCAGATGTAGGGAATGGGCCCGAGGGAGGATCCAGCAGAAGGAAGTCAAGAAGAAGTGAGATGGGGAGGAGGAAAACGAGGTGTAGAGACGCAGCGGCCCAGAGAAGAGAAGGTTCCAGCATGGCAGGTGGTTATCAGCCCTGGCTGCGGAGGTCAGTGGTGGACCAGAAGGCAGCTAAGGCATTTGCAACCTCAGAGATCTTGTCTTCTAGAAGTCTGAGAACATGTCTTAAACCTATATTCTCTTTTGAACAGCACTGAGCTGTGCTTTGCTCATTGTAGGTGCCCAATAAAGACTTGTTAATTAATTGATTATGTCAGTAAAAGCCATAGATCAGAGAGGCAAACCTGCTTTTGTGAGGCCTCATTTCAGATAAAAGCCTGGGAAGACAACAGACAGAGCACAGAGAAAGAGCACGAAAAACCACTAAGAAGTGAGATGGCGAGTTCGCTCACCAACAGGAACAACTGGAAAAGAGAACATTTTGCTTCTTTCTACAGGGAAGAACAGTAGGGCTGGGTAATGAGAAACAGTAAAATTGGTAGGTCTTTAAGGTGGAAAGTGTAAGAACCATGGTGGAGAGAGAAAACAGATTAACCAAATAAATATTTATTCTTCAACTATGGGTCAGGGCAATTTATAGAAACTTAGAGATAATCAAATCAACAATTATTTCACAAATGATATAATAAACAGATTCTGAGAGACTCTTTTAAGGGAACAGTCAGTTACTGACAAAACCTGGAGTCAAACTGAGGGCTCAGGGTCCAGTCCAGTGCTATTTGATATAAACATAGAACCTCAGTCCCAGGGGCGCCTGGGTGGCTCAATCAGTTAAGCGTCTGCCTTGGGCTCAGGTCCTGATCCCAGAGTCCTGGGATCGAGTCCCACATCAGGCTTCCTGCTCAGCGGGGAGCCTGCTTCTCCCTCTGCCTGCAGCTCCCCCTGCTTGTGCTCTCTCTCTCTTTCTCTGACAAATAAATAAAACCTTAAAAAGAAAATGTGTGACTGTTTCCTACTCTATCATCTAATACCCAGCGTGGTGCCTGGGTAGAAAGGACTCAATCAGCCTTCCTGAATGAAAGAATGAGATGTCCATTCTTGAAAAGATGCAGCATTGGGGCGCCTGAGTGGCTCAGTTGTTAAGCGTCTGCCTTCGGCTCAGGTCATGATCCCAGGGTCCTGGGATCGAGCCCCGCATCAGGCTCCCTGCTCTACGGGAGGCCTGCTTCTCCCTCCCCCACCCCCCTGCTTGTGTTCCCTCTCTCGCTGTGTCTCTCTCTGTCAAATAAACAAATACAATCTTAAAAAAAAAAGAATGAGATGTCCATTCTTGAAAAGATGCAGCATTGGGGCACCTGGGTGGCTCAGTCAGTTAAGTGTCTGCCTTTGGCTCAGGCCATGATCTCAGGGTCCTGGGATGGAGCCCCGCCTTGGGCTCCCTGCTCAGAGGGGAGCCTGCTTCTCCCTCTTCCTCTGCCTGCTCCCCCTGCTAGCTCTTTCTGTCAAATAAATAAATCTTTAGAAAAAAAGAAAAGTAAAGCAAAGATGCAGCACATCCTTTCAGTGAAAAAGAAGTTCTCATGACGTGACTTTTTTAGATCCATTAGTCCCAACAGGTAATCTCTGCTCTAAGATGTCAGGAAGACCAGGCCTCATGGTACCGAAGGGTCACCATTTCCCCTCTCTAGATATTCAACAGTGCCCAGCTGGCTATTACATTCACTAGCTGTCCCCCAAAGTCCCAGGCATTGGGAAAAGACCAAGAGCCTACTCGAGCATTGATGGCTAATCAAGCAGTCTGCTCCAAGACCTCCAGGTCCTCATGTCTAAGGTCAAACATGCCATTCTGGCCCTAAAAAGACCCTAGAGACAGTTTCTCCTCTTCAGTGGCAGGTTCAGGCCTGGCTGATGTGCGGTGGCATTAGGGGCCAAAAGCTGTTCTTATTTTGCTTCTAAAGGTCACTTTTAGATATCAGAAAAAGGAAGTTTTAACCTCTACAGCTTGGAACACAACATTCTAAAAACAGTTGAAAACGCCTTGGAAAGTTCTCAGATGAAGTTAATTAAAACCTTCCCCTGTCCTAAGGGTCAGTCCTGCTGTTTCAAGTTGTTATCCCGCTGAGTCTCTGGATGAGCAAGTCTCCCAGGGACTGGTGAATTTAGAAAGCTAAGCCATGTGGAAAGTGCCAAATGTCCCTGCAAGGGAACCAGTTGTTTTCTGCCTTAAAGTTTCTAGGCCAGAAGTGTAGGAGAACTCAAAAACATTCCCTTTTCTTTTTTAAGATTTTATTCATTTATTTGACAGAGAGAGAGCACGAGCGAGAAAAGGGGCAGAGGGAGAGGGAGAAGCAGGCTTCCCATGAGCAAGGAGCCCGATGCGGGGCTCAATCCCAGGACCCTGAGATCATGACCTAAGCCGAAGGCAGACGCTTAACCCACTGAGCCACCCAGGCACCCCTCAAAAACATTTCTACTAGCAGCTTTTACTCTAGCTCATACCTCCAATTATCAGCCAAAGGAATTCTATCCCTCAGAAAAAATCAGGAAGAAAACCTCTCTGATACACAGCAGGGAGTACCATGCTCACCATCAGAAGGGCTAGCTTTGCTCTGGGAAGAACTGATGGCGTCAGCCTCTCGGTACAATGTCAATAAGCTCATATTGCTGAAATGGGACAAGAGGGTTACATAGCAGGAAGGCAGCGCCTCACTTGCTCTCAGGCTACACTCAGAGATTTCTTAGTACAAGGAACTGAGCCCAGCCCGCGCTTGGTGACACACAGCTGGGAGGCATTTCAGGAAAAAGGGAGCCATTGTCCCCAACAGGATGCACACTTCGCCAGCCTGTCTATTTATCAGCCCAGCACAGGTTGGCTTCTCTGCCTGTGGATCAACAAAGTCCTTCTCAACAAATGTCAAGTGTGTTTGTGCTTTAAGATTCCCAGGAACAGATGTAGTTGAGGTAGCTAGTTGCAACTTAGGGGTTATTTTGCCCAGGCTACTCAGTAAATGCTGACTGAGTGGCTGACTTAAAAGAAACGATGCCATTTTCCGAAACTGGAAAACCAATGTAAGACCCAGATTCCTGACCTCTAGGAGTTTGTCATCTAGTAGTAGGGGGACCCTGGGAATGTCAGCCAGGGGCTCCGCCATACCCAGTGTCTCCTATACAGGGGAGACTGCCCCACCTACAGCACTCTGCTCAGAGAGATAACACCAAGCTGTTCTATGTCCAGGAATGGCCACTGTTAGGCTGGGGCCAGGTGGTTAGCCCAAGGGTCAGCCCCATAGGCTAGGCAGTTGCCTCTGTGGGCCAGCACAGAAAGAGGAGCTGGTCCAAACCTATAGGAAGAAGAGCTAGAATCTGGGTGCAAATGGAGGAGGCAGAGGGCAGACATATGGGTAGGAGCTGGGTCCTTCAAGGCCATGCCCTGTAGAGAAGCTCCTGTGACCTGGCTTTACCTCTGTTCCTGCCTTTCCTCAGGCCCAGCTACCTTCCTTTTTCTGGGTTCCTCTGTATATGTGCCCTTCTAATACCCATGCCTAACACACACCTGCTCATACACACTACCAGTAGCTACAGTAACAAGAGAATCTTTTTTTTTTTTTTTGCTTATTCAAATTTTTTTTTATTTATTTATTTAGTTAAGATTTTATTTTTGTGTAATCTCTACACCCCATGTGGGACTCGAACTTACAACCCCAAGATCAAGAGTCGCATGCTCCACTAACTGAGCCAGCCAGACACCCCTCTGTATTTATTTAAAGTATAACAAGAAAATCTTTCTTTATTCCTGACCAAGAGGAAAGAGGGATAAGAGGAGTCAGGCAATAACCATGGTACAAGTTGGAGGGCTTGTGATCCTGAGCGTTCAGTCTGGATGTAGTTTGCAGCTTTGCCTAGGACTGACATGGCCAGAGGGACTGTCAGCTCCATGAGGGCTGCCTTGCTTACTGCTGTGTCTCCTAGCTCAGTGCCTGCACAAAGCTGGTGATCAGTTAAGTGCTGGCTGAATGAATAGAGAGAAGCCAGGCAAATTAAGTTTAGCATTCACTGTTTTCTGTGTGTTACGATCTCTCTACCTGAGGCTCCATGCCCCAGGAGGCTGACCTATAGTTTCTATATTCAAGGGTTTCTTGGTTCTCTGACTCCCAGTGGGGTTCAGCCAAATGGGGGGCCCTTGCCGGAAATCAAAGGGAAGGAGGCAAGTGATATAGGGCTATCCCTCCCCCCACTGACGGCTACACTGTGTAAGGTGGCCCTCTCTATCCCATCCCTCTGCCTGCCATGTCTCTCATTCTACAGGCTTAGGCATGGGAGTGACTCTCCATCCAGTGTGATCAGCCCCAGGTAATACCCATCCTTTATGGTGTCCCCACCAACCTTTCTAAATAACCCCTTTATTAAAAGCTCCTCAAAGCATCTGATTTGAAGGTAGCATCTGTTTCCTGCTGAGACCCTGACTGACAGAGTTTCCAAAAATCAATTGTGTACATTTTGCTATCTGGTTTTCTCTATGTACCAGTACATTCTGCTCCACTCTGTCAGCAAATACTCATCGCTTCACAGAGGAGGAGGAGGTTTGCTCAAATTGGCCTAGTATGAGGTGAAGATGGTGGAGTGGCAGAAGGGAACAAGGGAGTATCCTGTCTCAACACTAGCAAATACATTGCATAAATGCTAAGTGAGGAAGACCACTGGTCGCTACTTTGCCCAGGACAAAGTCTCACCTTCTGTCAGGCAAGAAAGCTTTCCTTCTCAGATAAAATTAGTTTCTTTGGTTAAAAAAACCTTTGTTTTGAATTACGCTTTATTGCACAACTACAAAATAATAATCAAAGGTTCTGTTGGTGAGAAGGCCACCGCTCCTCTCTGACCGCACAGTTAATTTACCCAAATTAATGCAGCAGAAGCAGGGGGTGGTGGGTGGGGGAATCTACTTTTCTATGTCATTTTTGCCTTTTAAATTTGATAAGCCCTTGAAAAGCAAGGGTTATTGAGCATATCAAGCTGTGCTCCTCTTTCAGCTGTTGGTGCTGGGGTAAGCAGAGTAGGTGGAAGGGCGATTTTTATTTTTATGACAATTTATCCTCCCTGAACATACTAATGGGGAAAAGTACATTTTAAATTTTCTAAAAAAGGAGACTAAAAGGGTCTCATATGATCCAAGCTTTCTCTCACCTCTAGGAAAAATATCCTCCCTCAGCTCTTCGGTGCATATTATCTTGTCTACTTGGGATCTGCTTTTAAAGCAGGTTTCCTACCAGGGAGATTCAACAGCAGTCTAAGAGAGAAAGGTCTGATT
This sequence comes from Leptonychotes weddellii, assembly GCF_054177405.1. NCBI lineage: Eukaryota > Metazoa > Chordata > Mammalia > Carnivora > Phocidae > Leptonychotes > Leptonychotes weddellii. The sequence goes on along the minus strand of NC_138378.1, from coordinate 69,473,607 downwards.
TCCTACCTAAGACTCAAATGGAAAAACATGGGATCTGCATGTATTTGTTCTCTTTTTCGGCCCCCCTCCCTTACCCCTTTAAAAAAGGGGTAGACTGGTTTCTTTAGTTCCCTGTCTTTTGGCAACAGCCATTTGAAAGAAAGAATCATGTGGTAATTATTAATTTTGCATGGGATCAACTCTGGCCTCAGCTTTCATTTGAGATGCAGTTACATGAAAAACAGACTGAGTTAATTTCATCCCCTCTGGGGTTGCTTGGCAACAAGGCCTAGTTCCCGATCATCTCTTCTCCTTGGCCCAGAGTGATCTCTTTGGGGTGTCGCTCATGCTGAGGCAATCATCACCCTGCTGCTGTCACTCCTGAATGTGTCCCTGTGGTCTTGATGGCACAGGGGGTTTGTGGCTTTGCCCCAGTCACACAGCCTGGGGTCTGTATAAGCCCTGAGCTTGTTAGCACACAGAATGAATTATGCTTGGGGAATTTGGGATTCAAATAATTGAGGTTAAACAGGAAAGAGAGGGAGCATGAGCAATGTCTGAGGGGATGCTGGAGGGCAGGGGGCTGAAGACCGTTTGTTTTTGTTTTTTTTTAAGCATTACTATGTTCTGATCTAGAAATCTTTCTAACTACATTGTTAAATGATAAATGCAAAGTCCAGAACAGTATGCATAGGATGCTAGCTTTTGGGGGCAGGAAGAAAGAGAAAAGGAGGAGGTATGAAAATATTTTGTTTATGTCTGCATAAAGAAAAATACAGATGGTCACCTGTGAGTGTTTGTGAGGTGTGAGTGTAATGGGGTAGAAAGGGCAGAGGCGATGGGCTCCCTCTACTTGCTAGATGGGATGCTGCCCAATTCATGATTCACTTAATAAAGTCAATTAGATCTTCAAAAAAGAAAAAAGAAAAGAAAAGAAAAAAAGGGCAGAGGCAAGAACAAGACTTTTCACCTGTGTACCTCTTTATACTATTTCTCTTTAAAAACTAAAAGAATGTGTGTTGTCTGATCAAAAAGATTTCAAAATAAATGTTAAACAAGTGTTAGAAACCCAAAGCAAAGTGTTAATGTTTGGTAGAGCTGAGGAAGTTCATTGAGGGTATATGGTAATTCTTTGAAATGTTTTTGCTATTAGTAACCCCAACAAATTTCCTAGCCTTCCCTTCCTGTTTTAACACCATTCTTCCTATCTTTTATAAAGGAAGTCAATAGGCACATTTTGAACATTTTGAATGACTTGGTAGGAGATAGGGGTATCTTTTTTTTTTTTTTTTTTAAATATTTTATTTATTTATTTGTCAGAGGGAGAGAGAGAGCGAGCACAAGCAGGGGAGTGGCAGGCAGAGGGAGAAGCAGGCTCCTGCTGAGCAAGGAGCCCGATGCGGGACTCGATCCCAGGACCCCGGGATCATGACCTGAGCCGAAGGCAGATGCTTAACTGACTGAGCCACCCAGGCGTCCCGGAGATAGGGGTATCTTTAAGATTTCTGAGCTGCAGAGAAAAGCCCTCAGCTAGGAATATTAGCCTTAATCAGAGTATGCGTCCATCCCTGTCCCAAATGGCTTCAGCTGTGGTCCCTGAAGATCTGAGAAGAAAGAAGTGGCAACCTCATCAGGGACTGGCCTGAGAATGGAACTCCCATGGTAGAAGCATAGCTCTTCAATTCATACAAGCCCTCAATTGTACCTTCATGGGGCTCTCCTGGATATCTCTCAGTGTCCTCTCATCTCTGCAGCAGGCAGCCATCTCCTCATCTTCCAGATCATTCTGTTGGTAACTTGCTCCACTAGACTAACCTCCTTGAGGATAGGTACAATGGCCGAGGCATCACCACACACAGCTCCCTTGGCATAGTAGAAGTACATACTTTTTTCTTAAATTTTTTATTTCGAAGTAATAATTGATTCACATGAAGTTGAAAAAATACACAAAACCAGGAATGCCTGTATTTAAAAAGAAGAAAAAACCTTACATCAGTAACCTAACTTCCCACCTAAAATAACTAGAAAAAGAAGAGCAAACTAAATCCAAGGCAAGAGGAAGGAAAGGAAAAAAGATTAGAGAGGAAATAAATGAAATGGAGAATAGAAAAACAATCGAGAAAATCAATAAAACCAAAATTTGGTTCTTTGAAAAAATCAATAAAATTGATAAACCTTTAGCTAGACTGATGAAGATAAAAGGAAAGAAGACTCAAATTACTAAAATCAAAAATGAAAGAGGACGTTACTATCAACTTTACAAAAATATAAAGGACTATAAGTAAAAATTAAGAATAATTGTACACCAACAATAGATAACATAGATGCCATAGATAAATTCCTAGTAAGAGAGAAGCTACTGAAATTGAGTCAGTAAGAAATAGAAAATCAGGTGTGCCTGGGTGGCTCAGTCAGTTGGGCATCCCCCTCTTGGTTTTGGCTCAGATCATGATCTCTGTGTCATGGATCAAGCCCTGAGTGGGGCTCTGTGCTCAGCAGGGAGTCTGCTTGAAATTCTCTCTCTCCCTCTCCCTCTATCCTTTCCCCTGCTCATGCTCAATCTCTTTATCTCTCTCAAATAAATAAATAAATTTTTTTTTAAAAAAAGAAATAGAAAATCAAAACCACAATGAGATATCACTTCATACCCACTTGGATAGCTATAATCAAAAGACAGACAATAACATGTTAGTGAGGATGTGGAGAAACTGGAATTCTCATACACTGATGGTGGGAATGTAAAATGGTGCCGCATCTTGGAAAACTGTGTCAGTCCTTCAAAAAGTTAAAAGAGAGTTATCGTATGACCCAAAAATTCCACTCATAGGTACATACACAAGAAAATTGAAAACATATGTTCAAAAAAGTCTGGACATAAATGTGTATAGCAATATTATTCATAATTGTCAAAAAGCAGAAACCACCTAGATGTCCATTAAGTAATGAATGAATTAACAAAATGTGGTATGTCTATATGATGGAATATTATTCAGTCACAGAAAGGAATGTAAAACTCAAACATGCTACAATGTGGATGAATCTCAAAAACATGCTAGGTGAATAAGGCCAGACACAAAAGAACACATATTGTATTGATTCCATGAAAGTGAAATTTCAAGAATAGGCAAATCCAGAGAGACAGAAAGTAGATTGATAGTTTCTAGAGGATAAAGGAGGGGGAAACGGGGAGTGACTGCTCCTGAGGATAGGGTTTCTTTTGTGGTGATGAAAGTGTTCTAGAATTAATAGTAATGGTTACATATATGTGACCAATATACTAAATTGGACTGTGAATATACTAAAGCCCATTGAATTGTACACTTCAAAAGGGTTAATTTTGTGGTATATGAATTATATGTCAATTAAAAAAAGAATGAATAAAAGCAGCAGCTAATGCCTTTAAATATGTAATGAGAGATTCCATTTACCTTTTAGTCAGATTTGCCCTGTGGTGTATAACTCTACCCCATATCACAACCAGGAAAATGACATTAGTACAATGCACAAAGCTTATTTAGGATTCACCAGTTGTACATGCCCTTGTGTGTGTGTGTGTGTGTGTGTGTGTAGTTCTATGCAATTTTCTCATGTGTAGATTCATACAAATACCACCACAATCAAGATACAAAACTATTTCATTATCACAAGTGTCCTTCCTGCTACCTGTTTTACTCATGCCCTCCCTCTCCTCCATCCCTAGCCCCTGCCAACCACTGGTCTGTTCTCTTTCTCAATAATTTTGTTATTCCAAACTTAATATAAATTGCTACATAATACATAAATGTAATCTTTTGAGCTGGCTTTTTTCACTCAGTATAATTCCCTTAGGATCCACCCAAGTTGTCACATGTATCAATAGTTCATTCTCTTTATTTATTTTTAATTTTTCTTTGGTAAGGCAGCATTTTATTTACTCTTTCCATTAATAACTAATATTTAAGAACATTTATAATATTAATAGAACTTTAAGAAAAGTTCAACTTACTTTTTTTAACATCTTGGTACTGGGTATTAATAAAAGATAGTCAAGATAATTAATTATAGTCAAAATTATTACATCAAAGATCACAAATAAATACTTGGTGTTAGTATATCTACATACAATTCAGTTTTTGGTGTAAAGTTCTTTGGCTACAAAAAAAGAATATTTGGTTTATGTCACTAACAGTAAACTCTCTCTCTCTTTTTTTTTTTAAGATTTTATTTATTTGACAGAGAGAGACACAGCCAGAGAGGGAACACAAGCAGGGGGAGAGGGAGAGAGAGAAGCAGGCTTCCCGTGGAGCAGGTAGCCCGATGCGGGGCTCGATCCCAGGACCCTGGGACCACAACCCAAGCCAAAGGCAGACGCTTAATGACTGAGCCACCCAGGCGCCCCAGTAATCTCTCTTAATGTTGGGATGGCCTCTTGGTATTTTTCTGCTGTTGATTTTTAGCATAGTTATATCTGTGCCTATAGGAATGGAGTTAGTGGAGAGGTACTCATCATGTACTCCAAATAAAAGGACATAGCTGATTACTGTAGGAGGTAAACAGGCAAGGCAAATGCCCAATATTTCTGAGGCCAAAAGGTTAAACCTAAGGAATCTAGTCAAGATTCGGGAATAAAAGTCCATACAAGATATAGTAGAAAGCCAAACTGGGAGCTCAAGAGCAAAGCCATAAATCACTCTTTCTGGCAATGATGATAGTGAATTTTCCACCATTTTCCTGATGGGTTTAGGCAGTCTCAGCACTAAGTCCTCTGTTCAAGCACTGCAGAGGGTGGGGGTAAAGAGAGAAAATTGAAAGGCCAAGGTGTGAAGGAAGGTACCTCTAGCCCAGGCATGGGTGCACCAGAACTCTCTCTGGGAGTGGTAGAGGAGACACGTCTATTTCCTTTATTTTAAAATAATTTTTTATTTTCAGAACCGTCTTAGATTTACAGACTTATTATTTAGATAGTACAGACAGTTCTTATATACACCACACCTAGTTTCCCCTACCATTAGCATCTCTCATTAGGATATTAGTATGGGGTGATTAATGGGCCAATCCTGATATACTCTTAGGAACTGAAGTTCATACTTTAGATTTCCTCAGTTTTCCCCTAATGTCATTTGTCTATATCAGGATCCCATATAGGATACTATATGATGGTTTGCAGTTATGTCTCCTTAGGCTCCTTTTGGCTGTGACTATTACTCAGACTTCCCCTGTTTTTGACAACACTTGAGAGTTTTAAGGACTTCTGGTCAGATATTTGTAGAAGGTCCTCCAATTGTGATTTATCTGATGTTCCCTCATGATTAGACTGGGGAAATGTGTTTTGGGGAGGAAGACCACAGAAAAAAAGTGCCATTATCATCACATCATATCAAGGGTACATACTATCAACATGACTTATCACTGCTGAGATTAGTTACCCTTGATCAATTGGCTGGGATAGTGTTCGTCAGAATTCTCTACTGTAAACTTTCTCTCTGTTTTTTTTTTCTTTCCATACTGTATTCTTTGGAAGAAAGTCACCATGCACAGCCCACATTTAAGGAATGGGGAATTATATTTCACACTCTTAAGAGTAGAACATCTATATCAATTATTTACAGTTCTGCATGGGAGATATATCTAATCTCCTCAATTTATTTATTTACTTAATCACGTATTTATATCCGTATGGACTCATGAATATTTATTTTATACTTAGGGTTACAATACAATACTATTTTATTTATTGTGTTGTTCACATTGTTCCAGCTTTGGCCATTAGGAGCTCATCCAGTTGGCCCCTATATCTCCATATGACCATCACTGTGAGGTTGGTTTTTTGGATTTTTTAGCACTCTATTACTTTCTGGCACTACAAGATGCTCTAGGATCAAACTGTATCTTTCCTGTCCCATTCCCAGAATCAGCCTTTCTCCAAGAAGCCTGATTCCTTTTATTGAATAATGGTGTTAATAACCAAGATCTGGGCTCTAGGTTGTTCCATGCTACTAGGTGTCATTTCTTTTCTTCTTCTTCTTTTTTTTTCTAAAGATTTATTTATTTACTTTAGAGAGAGAGAGAGAGAAAGAGAGCGTGTGCAAGCAGGGGGAGGGGCAGAGGGCAGAGGGAGAGAGAGAGAATCTCCAGCAGACTAACTGATGAGCATGGAGCCCAAGACAGGGCTCAATCTCAAAACCCTGAGATCATGACCTGAGCCGAAATCAAGAGTGGGACGCCCAGGGCGCCTGGGTGGCTGTCGTTAAGCATCTGCCTTCAGCTCAGGTCATGATCCCAGGGTCCTGAGATCGAGCCCCACATCGGGCTCCCTGCTCCACGGGAAGCCTGCTTCTCCCTCTCCCACTCCCCCTGCTTGTGTTCCCTCTCTTGCTGTGTCTCTCTCTGTCAAATAAATAAATAAAATCTTTAAAAAAAAAAAAAGAGTGGGACACCCAATCAACCGAGCTACCCAGGCGCCTCTGGGGTGTCATTTCTTTTAAGCCCTCTCGGTTGACAGAACAAATAAATATAGGTGTGTATACTAACCTATATATACACATATCTATAAATATTTATATCTGTAATCATCTGTATCTATGTTAAGCTAAATATGAGTTCATACTGATATTTCCAACTCTAACCCACTACAACATAGATTATTCTAGCTTCTTCCCCTTCCTTATCTGTAACCTCCCACTCCAACAACAACCTGACTCCTATCACCCATCATTCATTTAATTCTTCAATTCCAGTATACATATATAGTGGTTTCAGAATTGCTAACCCATACCCCCATGGGAAATGGTACTCATGTATAATTCCTTTTGCTGTTAGTCTTATAAATTCCTCTCATTTCCAAAGTTATTGAGATATATTTATATTCTTGGGTCACATTATGTATTCCATTGTGGGATCTTCAACTTCCTAAATGATTTTTTTAAATATGCATACATTAAGATTTACTCTTTGTGATGCAAAGTTCTATGGGTTTTGAAAATGCTTAACGTCTTGTATTCGCCATTAGAGCATCATACAGAATAGTTTTACTGCCCTAAAAAAAAATGATTTGTGTTTCACCTTTTCAAGGCTCCCCTCCTCTGAACCCCTGGCAGCCACTGACCTGTTTATGATCTGTATCATTTTGCCTTTTCCAGAATGTTGTATAATTGGGCTCATACAATATGTGTTTTTTTCAGACTGGTTTCTTACACTTAGTAGTATACATTTAAGATACATCAATATCTTGAACAGCTCACTTCATTCTATTGCTGCTTAATACTCCATTGTATGGATGTACCACTTTGTTTAGTTATTCACCTACTAAAGGACATCTTGATGGGCTTTCGGTTTGGGGTGATTATGAATAAAGCTGTTATAAACATTTGCATGCAGGTTTTTGTATGGCCATATTTTTCAAATCTGTTGGGACATCAGTTTTCAAGTCAGGAGCATGATTGCTGGCTCATATGGTAAGCCTACTTAAGTTCTCCCTCTATTCCCAGTTTGCTAAGTTTATCATGAATGGCGGTTGTAAATTTTAATTTATTATAGATTCACATGCAGTTTTAAGAGGGTACCTGGGTGGTTTAGTCGGTTAACCGTCTGCCTTCGGCTCAAGTCATGATCCCAGAGTCCTGGGATCGTGCCCGCATTGGGCTCCCTGCTCAGCAGAGAGCCTGCTTCTCCCTCTCCTCCCCACTCATGCTCTCTCTCTCAAAAATTAAACAAAATCTTAAAAGAAAGAAAGAAAGAGAGAGGGGGGGGGAAGGAAGGAGGGAAGGAAGGAAGGAAAGAAAGAAAGGAAGGAAGGAAGGAAGGGAGGGGCGCCTGGGTGGCTCAGTCGGTTGAGCGTCTGCCTTCAGCTTGGCTTTGGTTGTGGTTCCGGGGTCCTGGGATCAAGCCCCATGTCTGGCTCCCTGTGGAGCAGGGAGCCTGCTTCTCCCTCTCCCTCTGCCGCTCCCCGTTTGTGCTTTTTTGCTCTCTCTCCGTCAGATAAATAAATGGAATCAAGAAAGAAAGAAAGAAGGAAAGAAAGAAAGAAAGAAAGAAAGAAAGAAAGAAAGAAAGAAAGAAAGAAAAGGAAGGAAGGGAAAGAAAGAAAGAGAGAAAGAATACAGAGAGATCCATGTATTGTTTACCAGTTTACCCCAGTGCTAACAGCTTGCAAAACAATATTAAAACCAGAATATTGACATTAATACATTCACCAATCTTACTCAGATTTCTTTAACTTTTGCTCATTTGTGTGTATGTGTTTATACAGTTTAATCTCATGAATAGATTTATATATCCACTACTACAGTCAAGATACAAAAGAGTTAAAGAACCACAAGGATCTCTTTTGTTTCCTTTTACAATCATATCCATTTCCATCCAGCACCTCTTCCCTACATTCCTAATCACTGGCAAATACTAACCTGTTCTCCATTTCTAAAACTTAGTTATTTTAAGAATATTATATAAGTTGAATCATTCAGTATGTATCTTTTTGGATGGGCTTTTATTTGGACTCAGTATCATTTCCTTGAGATCCATCAAGTTGTTCTGTGTATCAATAGTCTGTTCGTTTTCTATTGTTCCATAGTATTCCATGATGTAGAAATACCTAAGTTTGTTTAACCATTCATCTGGTTGAAGGACATTTGGGTTATTTTTGCTTTTTGGCTATTATGAATAAAGCTGCTATAAACATTCATGTACAAGTTTTTGTGTGAGCATAGGTTTTTATCACTCTAGGATAAATATTCAAGGAATGCAATTGCTGGGTAATATGGTAAGTGCATGTTTAGGTTTTTAAGAAACTGCCAGACTGGTTTCCAGAATGGCTGTACCATTTTACATTCTCACCAGTGATGTATAAGTGATTTGATTTTCCCACATCCTTGCCAGCATTTGGTGTTATCACTAATTTGTCTCAGTCATTCTGATAGATGTGTACATACTTTTTTTTGGAAAGCCATAAATATTTTAAAACAATTGAGTCAGTACCTACTGGTTAACGTTGCCTGTATGCCCAGCTCCAGGTTAGGCTCTTTGAGTGTGGAAGAAACCCAGCTTACGTGCAAGGACTGGATAGGCAAGACCAGAGTATGAGAGGTGCCAGTTCCTCCCAAGTCATTCTGACAAGCCCTATGAGCTCACCAGTAATGCTGTGTGTTGGATGATAAACTCTGAGTCCCTAACAGAAACCTGTGTCAGGGAAATCTCTGTGGAGTTCAGAAGGGAAAAAAAAAAACCCAACAATTCTGTGGAAGGGTAGGGGAAGGAAATTATTGGATCCAGTCTGGCTGTTTGAAACTCCAGGTAAAAATAATGGCATTTACTCTCTGGGTCTCCAAAAAGAGGTTCAGATTCTGCCTGTGTTTTGCAAAGAAATAGGACAAAGCTAACAAAGGCCCACCTGTGGCAAAATGAAACTGATTTTCAACCTGAGAGAGCATCCTATCTTTTTCTAGTAGCTGTTAAAGAAGAGTCGTAGATTATCATCCAAGTTCTCATTGTCCTCAGCTTCTGTCTATTGTATTAAGCCTAGGGCATTAAGTTCCATTTACTGAGAATTGTGAATATGGACTGTACAGTTATTGAATCTCAGTTATCTAAGGAATAGATGACCTTGATATATCAAAAATATTTAGCTTTTTTCTTAAGATTTTATTTATTTGAGAGAGAGCCCCATGGGGGGAGGGGGAAGAGAGGAGCAGAGGAAGAGGGAGAAGCAGGGGAGCCAGACAAGGGGCTCTATCCCAGGACCCTGGGATCATGACCTGAGTTGAAGGCAGATGCTTATTCGAATGAGCCACCCAGGTGCCCCAAAAATATTTAGCTTAAAAAAAATAATGCTTTATGGGAACCTGGGTGGCTCAGTTGGTTAAGCATCCAACTCCTGATTTCGGCTCAGGTCATGATCTCAGGGCTGTGCGAGAGAACCCCACATCAGGTTCCACGCTGGGTGTGGAGCCTGGTTAAGATTCTCTCCCTCTCCCTTTGCCCCTCCTCTCTCTCTCTCTCCTCCTCTCTAAAAAAAAAAAAGGTGCTTTAGACAAAGGTTGATTTTGTCTGAAATGACACAGAACACTGTGCTCAGGATCTCATAGAGGCATAATTCTATCAGGGGACTTTCTGGCCTTCCTGGCATACCTTTCTCCACCCCTGCCCTTCCTGACCTTCACCCCAGGGGACATCTATTGTCTATACTCTGCTCTGATTTTGCTAAAAAGTATTTATTTATACCACACCCTATTCTAAAAAGGCTTTGAAGAAATTTAGAAATTAAAATATTTTCCTATATAAAACAGAACAACAAAAGGACCAACAGAACTAAAACTAGTTAGTTAAAAGGAGCAGCAAAAATAGATATGGCCAAATTTGTGTTTATCATCCACAACAATTATATTTTGCTTTAAAGAATGCTCTTAGCTTCTAATACTCAGCTGCAACAATACTCTTTTAGAAAGTTATCATTTAGGGGCGCCTGGGTGGCTCAGTTGGTTAAGCGACTGCCTTCGGCTCAGGTCATGATCCTGGAGTCCCGGGATCGAGTCCCGCATCGGGCTCCCTGCTCGGCAGGGAGTCTGCTTCTCCCTCTCCTGCTCCCCCCTCTTGTGCTCTTTCTCTCTCTCACTCTCTCTCTCAAATAAATAAATAAAATCTTTAAAAAAAAAAA
>NC_138378.1:69442005-69462901 GCF_054177405.1 Leptonychotes weddellii | reverse complement strand
AGTTATCATTTAGGGCACCTGGGTGGCTCAGATGGTTAAGCGTCTGCCTTCAGCTCAGGGAATGATCCCAGGGTCCTGGGATCGAGTCCCGCATAGGGCTCCCCGCTCAGCGGGGAGCCTGCTTCTCCCTCTGCCTCTCTCTCTCTCTCTGTCTCTTATGAATAAATAAATAAAATTAAAAAAAAAGAAAGCTATCATTTGAATTTCCCATATGATGTCTTCAAAATTCTAGGTTCAATTTATATGCCCATATTTTCCATTTCACTATTTCATTCTTCAATTACTGAGCTTTTAGTGGCTTATCCACTTAAATAAACATCTTAAGAAGGATTTTCCAGTAGTCTATGACTCCAGCTGATGGCTATTAACCCTTCTGGAAAATTCAACAGATGGTCCCTCTGTTGCTCCCATAGACAAATATTATTCATCTCAAAAACTTTCTGACGATAACTTGCAAAGATGTGATGAAGCCAGTTTTTCAGATAGAAAAATCAGCTGATGAATAAACATATATTGAGGTACTCCTGTTAATCTATGCTACCTGAGGTTAGGGACCTTGTCTCTCTTGTCCACTAATGTGCCTCATACAGTGCCTAGAACCATAATAGAGATTCAAATATTTACTAAAAATTACTGAGTGCCCTCTCTGCACAGGAGACTCTTCTCAGCCATTCTGGGAATATGCAGAAATAAGGGACTCCAGAGTTCATGACCAGCAACCCTTCACATACACACCTAAGTCCCATCAGCACATATATCCATTTAATGGTGGGTAAAAGCTTTAACTTTCTATGCAAAGGCCTTTCAGAAGACCTGAGATTCCCTTTGTGGTTCCCATCTTCTCTGGAGGTAATAGAAACCCCACACAGGCCCATCATGTGAAAGTGGGAGAGCCATATCCTCTGAAAAGCCTTGGCTAGTTGCATGTAGGGATATTCTAGCATGTATCACCCCCTCAACCATTCAGCCTCTGGGAATGGCCACAGTGCCACCATTTCATGAAGGAAACACAGTAGCATGAAGATAGGTTCCAAATGACCTCTTAGATTCTCTAAGTTTGTGGTTGTGGTTTATCCCAGTGCCATGACAGGGCTGCCTCAAACTGGGACCAGACCTCCCAAGCTACAGGCTTTACTGCCCCCCTGGGCCATGTTAATGCTGCCACCTGACTTCCCAGCTGCAGCCCCATCATCTTTTCCAAGTACTTAAGTGCCCATTAGTTTATAGTGCTGCTCAGATGCTGTAGCACTTTATGTTTGGCTCCTGTCCTCTTAGGCAACAGGCAAATAAATGTTTATGGTGGGAAAACCAATTGAAAGACTAATAAATAACCATGAGATACACAAACTATGCTCCAAAACTCTAACTGGAGAGTAAAATCCCCAGACTATTTTGATCCGACTATAATATTTCTCTTTTTGATAAATATGCACTAAGAGAGTACAGCAAGTTTCTCAATCTTGCTGTTGGCATTTTAGTCCAGATGAGTTTGGGGTTTTCTTTAAGATTTTATTTTTAAGTAATGTCTACACCCAATGTGGGGCTTGAACTCACAATCCCGAGATCAAGAGTTGCACGCTCTACAGACTGAGCCAGCCAGGCACCCCAAGATAAGTTTTTGTTGGGACTGCTGCCCTGTGCATTGTAGGATGTTTAGCACCATCCTGGGTCTGTACTCACTGGAAGTCAGTAGCAGCCCCAGTGTCTCCGAACATTGCCAAATGCCCTGAGTGAGAACCACTGTTAGAGAGTAACACAATCCAAAACCAAGACCTACGAAAACAGTCAATGAATACATCAACCCAAAGCTGATGATGGAATTTGATCTTAGAAATAGGCAAAATTTCAATAATTGGTGAATCTTGCAACTTTCTGTAACTTAGAATTTTTTTTTCAAATAAAAAGGCTCTTTTTTGTTTTAAATAGTGCAAAAGAGATAGCTTGGGTTCAAGCTCGATTCTTCTTTTTTTAAAGATTTATTGAGATATAATTCACATACTATACTACTGACCCATTTAAAGTGTAAAAATCAATGTTCCTTGTCTGTGCAACCAGCTTTATGCAACCATCACCATAGTTAATTTTAGACATTTCCATTCTCTCCCCAAGAAATCCTCTACCCATTAGCAGTCATACAGACTGCCCCCAGGCAACCACTAATCTACTTTGTCTCTATAGATTTGCCTGTTCTGGATATGTCATATAAATATAATTATAAATGTAATAAATTTAAATGTAATATGTGGTCTTTTATGACTGGCTTCTTTTATTTAATATGTTTTCAAGGTTCATCCATGCTGTGGCATGTATCAGTCATTTCTTTTTATTGCTGAAAGATAGTTTTTGGTGAATGTATATTTTCATTTTTTTTTAAAGGTTTTATTTATTTATTTGAGAGAGAGAGAGAGAGCATGACCGGGGTGAGGGGCAGAGGGAGAAGCAGACTTCCTACTGAGCAGGGAGCCCCATGTGGGGCTCGATCCTGGGACTCCACAATCATGACCTGAGCCAAAGGCAGATGCTTAACCGACTGAGCCACCCAGGGGCCCCTATATTTTCATTTCTCTTGTGTATATTCCCAGGAATAGAGTTACTGGATCATGTGATAACTCTAAGTTTATGATTTTGAAGAACTGCCAAGCTGTTTTCAAAAGTGACTGTAGCATTTTACATTCCCACCAGCAGTGTAAAAAGGTTCCAATTTCTCTGCATCCTCCTCAACACTTATTGTCTGGCTTTGCTTATAGCTATCTTATCTCATTGGGGTTTTGAGTAGCATTTCCTTAATGACTCATGACGCTGAGCATTTTTTCATGTACTTACTAGCTATCTGTATATCTTCTTTGGACAAATGTCTATTCAAATCTTTTCCAATTTTCAAAAAATTAAGTTTTTTATTTTGAAGTAATTATACATTTGCATATAGCTGTAAGAAATAGAGAGATCCTATATATCCTGTACTCAGTTTTCCCCATGTAACATCTTGCAAAACTGTACTACAATATCACAATCAGGATATTGACATTGATACAGTTAAGATACAGAACATTTCCATTATCTCTCTGATCTTTCATGTGCCCTTTTATAGCCACACCCACTTCCCCTCCTGCTCCTACCCCTCCTTACTCCTGGCAACCACCAGTCTGTCCTTCACTTCTATAATTTTGTCATTTCAAGAACAGTATATAACCTTTTGGGATTGCTTTTTTCCGCTCAGTATAATTCTCTGGAGATTCATCTAGATTGTTGCATGATCAACAGTTTATTTCCTTTTATTGCCGAGGAATATTCCCTTGTATGGATGTACCAGTTTGTTTAACCATTCACCTGTTGAAGGACATTTGGGTTGTTTCCAGTTTTGAGCTATTACAAATAAAGCTGCTATAAACATATGTGTACAGGTTTTGGTTTGAACATATGTCTTCATTTCTCTGGGATAAATGCCCAGGATTGCAATTGCTGGGTTGTTTGGTAGTTGTATGTTTAGGTTTTAAGAAACTGCCAAACCAATTCCCAGAGTGTCTGTATCATTTTACATTCCTTCCAGCAATGTATGAGTGATCTAGTTTCTATGAGTGAAGACCGAGTGGGGGAAGGGAGACCTGGTCCTCTTTTCTGTGCTTGCGTGCTATGGAGCTTTTGCAACAAGGGGATGTGGGAGAGGGGTGAGAAAACTGGCAGCCTGTCCCTCCTGGGGTTAAACTGTGATCCCAGACTGAGAGATTCTGGAGAGGAGCCTCCGCTTTCTTGGCTGCACTTGTATGGAGTATAATGCCTGAGGTAGAACTTCTAGAACCTGAAGCTGGGAGAAGGGGTATAGGAGCTTGTCCATGTCTCAAATGCCATAGCCTTTTCTTGTTCTTACTGAGATTTAGTAGCTTTTCTTGGATGAATGTTTCTTCATTTGCAGTATGCCCTGAGGACAATTTCCAGAGACTTTAATTTTTACCAAATTGTTGTTTGCTGGGGAGAAGGTCTACTGAGCTCCTTACTCTGCCATTCTGGAAGTCCCAACCCCTCAAGCTTGATTCTTGATTTGATCAAGAATCTGATAGAGGGGAAAATCCCCCAGGCTGCCAAAGAATTCTCAGTTCCTCGAACAGTGGATCATCCCAGATCCCCCGTGGCCGTGGCCAGCACTAGAAGTGCTGTTGCCCCCCTGCTGTCTTGGCAACCTAGTAGGCTGGCAGAGGGGCACTGCCCAGACAGCTGGGGGCTGGTCTGCCTTGACTAGGAAAATAGATCTTTTTTTCCCCCTAAGGGAGAGTGGATATGTTAGATAATGTAAAATGGATTCATGATGGAAGACTGAAACCAGTACTTGAATTTTAAACCAAAAATACTGCCAATTCCAGAAGCGTATTGTCTTCATCAACTCAGCTGAGTGGCTTATTAAGCTGGTCACTGACAGAGGAGTCAGTAGATCAGGCTAAAGAAGTAAGGCAGGGACAAGCTTTTCTGTTTGTTTAAATGGATAATACAGTAACATGGTTCACAGAATTGTATATAGTAGGAAGCCTCCCTGGCATTCCTGTCCCTCTACCACCCGTTCTCTTCACCCATAGGTGGGTATTTTATAAAAGCAACTACAGACATATATCTTGTTTTCCTTAGAAGGGCTTGGGTTTGAATTCCAGTTTTGTCCCTCTCAAAATGAGCTGTGCAATCAGGGATAAGTCACCTCACCTCTTTGAGCCTCAGATTCTTCACCTGAAAAATGGGAATAATAGTACCTACTTCACAAGGTTAGGGTGAGCATTAAGTAAGATTGTGTCTAATGGTGCTTTCTAAAAGTGCTATGCGAGCACCAACTGTTCAAATGGAAGCAGCATCCATGTACCAGTAGTGAGGTGGAGATTGGCTGTACTCAGTAAGTGCTGCGGGATCAGGAATTGGTGGTGCTGGGGAAGCACCTGAAGCTGACTGGGGAAGAGAGAACATGGGCCACAGGGAAACTCCAACATGGCTGAAGTAGGCATGAGATAGGGTGTGACTGATTTGCAAGGCAAAAACTTTGGGAAGCCAGTGACATACAAAAACCACCAGGAGGTCATTGGAGGACCTTTCCATCTGTCTATCATCCATATACTAAAGGTAGCCAGCAGGGTTCAAAGCTAGCTGTGGCCCCGGGAAGAGGGCCTCTTGGACTACTTTAGAGACAATGTTGGGCTTAACCTAAAATAGTTTTGGTAGACTGGTGTCTTCCAAAAACCATCCAGAAGGACCTGTTCCAAAGATCATCTGGAATCTATTACAGGGCCAACCCAGGACTTCTGATGTAGGCTCAGGCCAGAAATAAAAAAGTTAGGACCCAAACTGAGTTAACCTTCCATCTGTTTCCAACTTTTTTCTCTTTGGCAGCAGCAGGAAAAACAAGAGAAACCAGAGGGTCATGACATAGAGTCCAAAAAATGTCTTAGGTCTTTCTCTACCTGGGTTACTACATTGAAAACACCTTACAGGGAGCCTGTCCTAGATTCTTATTATCCCTTGGAACCAACTCCAAAGGATCATAGAGATGGTGAACTGAGGAAGAGGCCAACAGTCTCTGAATAGGATGTGATAGACAAATCTCTGCCCAGGAGAGATGTGTACAGCAGGTGTGTACAGCAGGAAGATAAGTGGGAGGAAGGTGTAGAGAAAGCCAGTTCAGAGGTTGGAATTCCCATTGCTCATCCTCTTTTTGGGGGGACTTCTACATGCAACAAGACGAATAGTTACTAGTTGCTATCCTGAGGGCTACTTCTCAGGCCACAGATTCTGCAGCTTCAACAAGTTTCTCACCAGGTCTGGCTGAGGCAGGGAGGCCTGAGGTTGGATAATGGCTGAGGGAGCACCAAGTCAGACCCCAGAGACCAGCAGAGTTGACTGTCCCTCTGCAAACTCAGAGTTTACTTTTAATGAGAACTGAGTATTTATTTTACAGCCAAAATGAACTTCAGTTGCTGAGGCTGAGGAGCCTGGGTCATTACCACTCTAGCCTCAGGGATACTTCCAAGGAAGGGTCTAAAGCTCCCTGTCATGAACTCTGGTATGTTCTGGAAGCATTCCACCCTCTCTTTCTAACTCTCAGAGACTGATTAAATAAGAAATTGAAGAAGAGGGGTGCCTAGGTGGCTCAGTCCGTTAAGCATTTCACTCTTGGTTTCGGCTCAGGTCGTGATCTCAGGGTCATGAGATTGAGCCGTGCAGGGCTCTGTGCTCAGCAGACAGTCAGCTTGAGACTCTATCTCCCTCTCCCTCTGCTCCTTCCCCACCCACGCTTGTGCTCTCTCTCTCTCAAATAAATAAATCTTAAAAAAAAAAAAGAAGTTGAAGAAGAAACAGAGGGTTTGAAAGGGATGCATCTGTGAAGGACTGAAGGGTGAAAAGGAGCAAACTGGGAGAGTGAAAAAAAGAACTTTATCTTTTTGTTATTGTTTGCCTTTTAATAACTGCTTTTTTGCAAAGCTGTCTATGCTTTCCTTTTTCTTCCAGCTTTTTATTATAAAAAGTTTCATTTCTTCAGCAGCCAAAAAGAAAAAAAAAAAGAAAAATTCCAAACCCACAGAAAAGTTGAAAAACATGTACAATGACAATCAAAAGAATCCATAAAAATAAACTGGACTTCATCAAAATTAAAAACTTCTGCTCTTTAAATGACACTGCTAAGAAAAAGACAAGCCAGGGGCGCCTGGGTGGCTCAGTTGGTTAAGCGACTGCCTTCGGCTCAGGTCATGATCCTGGAGTCCCGGGATCGAGTCCCACATCGGGCTCCCTGCTCGGCAGGGAGTCTGCTTCTCCCTCTGACCCTCTCATGCTCTATCTCATTCTCTGTCTCAAATAAATAAATAAAATCTTAAAAAAAAAAAAAAAGACTCTTTTAAAAAAAAAAAAAAGAAAAAGACAAGCCACAAATTGGGAGAAAATACTTTTATCTGATAAAGGACTTGCATCCAGAATATATAAAGAACTCACACAACTGAATAATAAGACAACAGATACCCTAATAAAAATGGGCAAAAGACTCGAACAGACATATTTCCAAAGAAGATATACAAATGGCAAGTGAGCATGTGAAAAGATGCTGAACATCATAAGTCATTAGGGAAATGCAAATTAAAACACATAATGAGACACCATAATGCCCTGAAATGGCTATAATCAGAAAAACTAACAACACCAAGCCTTGTTAAAAATGTGAAGAACAGGGGCACCTGGGTGGCTCAGTGGTTAAGTGTCTGCCTTCGGCTCAGGTCATGATCCCCGGGTCCTAGGATCGAGCGCTGCATCGGGCTCCCTGCTCCGCAGGAAGCCTGCTTCCCTCTCCCACTCTCCCTGCTTGTGTTCCCTCTTTCACTGTCTCTCGCTCTCTGTCAAATAAATAAAATCTTAAAAAAAAAAAAATGTGAAGAACAGAAACTCTCATGTTGCTGATGGAAATGGAAAATGGTACCACCACTTTGGAAAAGTTTGGCAGTCTCTTATAGAAGAGTTAAGCATCCCACTCCTCGATATTTACCTAGGAAAAGTGAATATTTGTGTTCACACAAAAATCCATATGCAAATATTTATAGTGGCTTTATTCATAATTGCCTAAAACTGTAAACAACCAGAAGTCCTTCAGCTGATAAATAGATAAGCATTGTGGTACATCCATACAATAGGATACTACATAGCAATAAAATGGTACAAACTACTGATGGATGGGAAAACATGGATGGATCTCAAACATACTATGCTAGACATCATGGGCTCCATTGTGTTTCCCCATCAAAAAATATTAAGTCCTGGGGCGCCTGGGTGGCTCAGTTGGTTAAGCAACTGCCTTCGGCTCAGGTCATGATCCTGGAGTCCCGGGATCGAGTCCCGAATCGGGCTCCCTGCTCGGCAGGGAGTCTGCTTCTCCCTCTGATCCTCCCCCTCTCATGCTCTCTGTCTCCCATTCTCTCTCTCAGATAAATAAATAAAAAATATTAAAAAAAAAAATATTAAGTCCTAACCCCTAACCACCTCAAATCGTGAACTTATTTGGAAACAGGGTCATTACAGATATAATTAGTTAAGATATTAGAGTAGAGTGAGCCCTTGCTCCAACTGACTGGTGTCCTTATAAGAGACACACAGGGAGAACCCATGCAATGACAGAAGCAACACACAGGGAGAATACCATGGGATGACAGAGGGAGAGAGTGGAGTCATGCAGCTGCAAGATATGCAATGCCAAGGATTGCTGGTGATGC
Source organism: Leptonychotes weddellii (assembly GCF_054177405.1). Taxonomy (NCBI): domain Eukaryota; kingdom Metazoa; phylum Chordata; class Mammalia; order Carnivora; family Phocidae; genus Leptonychotes; species Leptonychotes weddellii. Next base: position 69,454,679 of record NC_138378.1, on the reverse strand, counting down.
CTGAAACTAAGAGAAAGAGATGCACAGATTTTTCCCCAAAGCTATTCAGAGAGCATGGCCTTTCTGACACCTTGATTTTGGACTTCTGGAATCCAGACTGTGAGATAATGAATATCTATTGTCTTAAGCCACCTACTTTGTGGTACTTTGTTACAGCAAAGCCAGGAAAGTTAAAATAGACTCAAGGGCATTTATATGACATTCTAGAAAAGTCAAAACTACAAGGATGGAGAATGGATCAGTGGTGCCCAGGGTTGGGGCTAGGATGAGGGATGACTATAAATAGGTAAGGGAGAATTTTGAGAGTGATACAAATATTCTAGATCTTCATTGTGATGGTAGTTACACGACTGCATGTGTTTGTCGAAATTCATAATACTTTATAGTATATAAATTTTAAAATTGAAGTTTAGTCTATGTAAATCATACCTCAATAAAGCTGATCCCCCTAAATTCATAAACTATAAATAAACAACAACAAAAAACCATTATACAGTGGCCATCTGTATACCTTCTACCCAGATTCAGTGGTTGTTAATATTTGACCACATTTGCTTTATCTATATATGTATGTATTTTATTTTTGCTGAATCATTTAAAAATAAATTGCAGACATCATGACACTTCATCCCTAAAAATTTTATCATACATCTTTTAAGAATAAGGACATTTTTCTATGTAAGATATATAAGAAAAGTAACAATAATTCCAAAGTATCATCTAATATAGTCAATATTCCAACTTCGCCAATTGTACTCAAAATGTCTTTTGTATTGCCTTTTTCTGACCAAGATCCAATCAAGGATCATATAATACATTTGGATGTTATGTCTCCTCAATCTCTTACTCTTAATTAAGATAATCTTCCCATCTTTTTCTTTTGATGACTTTTTGTCTAGGCCAATAGTCTTGCAGAATATTCTACAATTTCTGGATTTGTCTGATTGCTTCCTCATAGTGTTACCAAATTTTCTTCTCTTTATTTCCTATAAACTAGAAGTTAGGGCTGGAGGCTTGATTAGATTCAGGTTAAACACTTTTGGCAAGAACAGTTTACAGGTGATAGAGATCTATTTTTCCATCTGGTTGGCCTCTCTGTAGACCTATCTTCCTGCCTTTCTTTCTCATACCATAGAACTTGTGTACCTATGCAACAAAATCTTGTGGAGGGACTAGTACCAACTAGATATTGAGGCCACAAACACCAGTAAGACAGTTCCTGCCCTGAAGGAGATTAATGAAGGAAATAGCACCTTTTCTCATCAATTTATTTACTCTCATCAAATATATTTACTAACTGCTAAAGGAGCCAGGTACCATGCTAGGTGGTGGGGATACAACAGTAAGCAAAAACAAATATGGTCCCTGCCTCCAAGGAATTTATAGTCTAGTAAGTGAGACAGATATTAATTAAAAAAAAAAATCCAGAAATAACTTGTGATAAATGCTATGAAAGAAAAGCATAGAATATGACTGTATAATGGGAAGAGCTGAGTGTATCATTTGAGCTAATCAAGATACTAGGCCTAACTTCTGGTTATAGGAAATACTGGGGATAGGAATTTTAAATCACATGGCCTTGAATTAAAAAACCCTAACCAGAGAAGTTCAGAATTATAGCCAGACCAAACCAGTGGTCTGTGCTGTCATCCAAAAGAACAGTGGATCCTGCAAGAAAAGATGGTTTGTTAAAGCCTTTGACTTTATTCTACTTTCCTGAATATTCAGGTTAGACCAAAGGGCTCAAATTTGTGTTGCTTCTAACAGTAATTTTGATAGTTTTTTAAAAATAACTTTTTCCTTAATCCACACAACTAACAAGTAGCAGAGTCAGAATTCAATCCAAAATTGCTGGCTCCCTCCAAAGCACCTGTATTTGACTATGACATAACAATGTCCCCAGAAATAATGATAATGATGCCTACCAAGGTGAAGCTAAGGGAAAAGGGTTTTTTGTAATGTAAGTCAAAAAGGGACAGATAGATATTCTTTTAGCACGACAAAGACACAGGAGTGATGCCAGCAGGAGGTTAATTGGCTCAGTATGAATGATCTGGTTATTTTTAGATGCTTGAATAGGAGGCCAGACCAAAGTGGCCAGAAATTTCCACCCCCCACTCTCCTTACCCTCCATCAGGAATAAAAAATGACCGCTTTTAAGAAATAAAAAGCAGTTGGGATCTGAGGGGGAAGGAATAGAGAAAAGGACTATGGGGAAGGGGAATATGAAAGAGGAGGCAAGGAGAGGTTGAGAGGAAGTCTGCTGACCAGAGTTTGGCTCTATAAGTGCCATGGCCAGTAAACCCCCTTACTCATGGTTGTACAGCTTATGGAAGTTACTCAAATCTGTCATGCCATGCACTCTAGTTTGCTTAGAATATGATACATGAGCCTGAAAAAAAAGATTCACTCACCATGCTCCATGATTCTGTGTATTCTTCAACAGCCAACTGGAAGATAGTTTTGTTAGGAACTGTTCCATGATGGGCTTCTAGTAACTTCCACTAATGTCAGGCACTGTGCTAGGTGCTTTAGATACACTCATCTCTAATCCTCTGAACAGCCCACCAGAAGAGGTCCCCGAGACTTAGCTACTCACCTAAGGTCACAAAACTACCAAGCCAGAAAATTTTTAGTTGTGCCTGTCTGACTTGGACACAGCTAAACTAGCCCAGAACAGTGCTTCTCAAACTATCTGTGAAGGACCAATTTTTATTTCAATCTATCACAGCTTGACAGTTTTGGAAGATACATAATTTTATAAAATATAAAATGAGAAAAGATATGCACAATACAAGCCCAAACTTACAATCAACAGATGTACTCTGTGAAATTGCTGTAAATGTTTCTAAACACTTACTCTGAACGTCTGTCTTCCGAGTGAATCTTGTCACGGAATGACACAAGTAGAGAGTAGTAGTTCTAGTCATGAGGGCACATCAGTATCATTCCTGAACTTTTGCCAAATACACGTGCCTGCACTCCACCCAGACTCTGATTCAGCAGGTTTGACATGTTTAATAGACACTTCCCAGGGGATTCTGATGTCCATCCCTGGTTAAGAACCACTGCTATCCTGACATGTTGCCAAAGCTACTGTTTGCAGCTTGGTACAAATTCAAAGAACCAAAATCCTCTTTCAGAATTCACTGAAACCAGTACTGGGCATTGTGGTGGGGAAAGGGAGGAAGGGCAAGAATGCCAGGGAATTGAGAAATTCAGGAGTTGCCCTCCCTAACATCTGCATCATCACCTGGTACTATTTCAATATCCTTTCAACTTAAAACTTTTGATGTCTGGTTCAAGTATGAAAACACCCTGAGCAGCAAATTAGAGGCAGTCAAAATTGCATTTTGCAGATAGCCATTCCCATCTAAGGTGACACCTCTATTTTGTTTCCTCCTACTTACACAGCCTTGCCTTTATAAGAACAGGCTATCTCCTGTATCCTACATTTGAGGGATTCTGGGAACTGTCAACCCCAGAGAAATATTGTGAGTTCTTAGTTTATCCTAGAGGACAGCAAGCTGGTGGCACAGCCACTAGGGAGAAACAGCCTGGGAGAAAAGCACTCCACCTTTTCAGTTCAGGGCCAACAGTGAAAGGTAGATGCAGGATGAGGCCTCACAGGAAGGCTCAGAAGAGACTTCAGTGAGAATAGGAAGTGCTAGTGTGTGTATTCCCTCAAGAAAAAAGTCCAGTGACCTACATGACCCCAAGAGAAGTGAGAATTGATAAGATGCTTGTGGAAAAAAAAATGACAAGTAGGCTGACTGAACCAAAATACAATTTATTTTTTTCATAGTAATTACTTTTTATTAGTATTGCTGGTATGCATGTGTATGTTCAATTGACCTTACCACAATGTTAAACAAGTACATACAGAGTTTGATGTACACAATGTGTACTGTTCTCTCTCAGTTCCAGTCCTTGATGGGTATATTCATATAGCAGGTGCTCAATAAAATTTGGAAATATTCTTCCAATTTCATTGTCTAGAATAGACTGAAAACTCCTTTGATGGATGTTTCCAGACTATGTCAAGGGTTGCTACAAATCAATAAGAAAAAGGCAAACAACTCAAAAGAAAAACAGGCAAATGATATGGACCATTTCACAGAAGAAGAAATAAAAATAGCAAAGAAAAGATGCTCAACCTCACTGATGACTGAGAAAATGCAAGGCAAAATGAAACATTGTTTTTGACTAATTATACTGGCAAAAAGTGTGTTTATATTGAGATACTTTCATACACTGCTTGTGAAAGTATAAGTTGGTTGGGCTACTTTAGAGGGCTATTTGCCAATATCTCTTTGCATCCTGAGTTTGAGGGATTCTGGGAACTGTGCTAGACTCACACCAGCTTGCAAGAACTGATTGTACATCTCTCTTCCCAATTCCAAGTTTACTAATGTCACATTAGTAGTTTGAAATCAGCCATGGCGGGAAAACTTACACAATGGAAATGAGCAAATGCTACAATTCAGTTCTTATCCCCCTTTTTAGAAGACTAGTTGCTAAACATTTATCACATTCTACACTCTGTTTACTAGTGTCTAGAGTCTAAAAGGCACATAACCCATGATATAGCAATTCCTGGTGGGTTTGTTTTAAGTAGGCTCCACTCCCAGTGTGAAGCCCAACACAGGATTTGAACTCATGACCCTGAGATCAAGACCTGAGTGGGCGCCTGGGTGGCTCAGTTGGTTAAGCGACTGCCTTCGGCTCAGGTCATGATCCTGGAGTCCCGGGATCGAGTCCCACATTGGGCTCCCTGCTCGGCAGGGAGTCTGCTTCTCCCTCTGACCCTCCTCCCTCTCATACTCTCTGTCTCTCATTCTCTCTCTCTCAAATAAATAAATAAAATCTTTAAAAAAAAAAAAAGACCTGAGCTGAAATCAAGAGCTGGTCACTTAACCAACTGAGCCACCCAGGTGCCCCAGCAATTCCTGTTTTGTAAGATATCTTTATACATATATACAGAGGGGCACGTGCAAAGCTTTTCACTGCAGCATTTGGGCTTCAAATGATGGAAGGTTCTGGTGAGACCTGTTTACATTTTTTTTGGAATGTCCCAGCACCCAAGGTCAATGCCTCCTTGACTCAAGAATCAATGGGTTGGTAGGGGAGAATGCTGGTTGCTGACTCTAGTAAAGCTCTATCCTGATCAGATAAGGGAAATTCAGATGACATTTCTTTCAGCATATTCTGTAGCTAAGATGTTTCCACTTTGAAATATTCTCTAGACCCGTTTTGTAGGTTGGTGGTCTCTGCAGTACTAATTTGTAAGTCTCAAGACATGTTGTTGAGGATAAAAGCAACTTGCAGGACATGAAAACATACAGTATGATTGTACTTATGTCACAGAAATATATAAAACAATACCGTAAATATGGGCATATATTTTAAGTAGGTAAAAATGATTAAAAAACTGGAAGGAGGGGCGCCTGGGTGGCTCAGATGGTTAAGCGTCTGCCTTCGGCTCAGGTCATGATCTCAGGGTCCTGGGATCGAGTCCCGCATCGGGCTCCCTGCTCCTTGGGAGCCTGCTTCTCCCTCTGCCTTTCTCTCTCGCTCTCTCATGAATAAAAAAAAAAAAAAAAAACTGGAAGGATTTACACTTAAAGTGGCCACAGAGGTTACTGCTTGGGAAGAGGAGGAAACCAGGATAGATGGTATTGGTCATAGGGGACTTTAGTCTTAATTTGTAAGCATTAAATGCTTTTCAAGGGCAATGTATCCATGTGTTATTTGCATAAAGTTAAAACTAAAACAAAACAACTCCTTGTAGATAGATATGTCCATAAGCTGCCAACCAAATCCAAGATCAGGGTTCTGAGCTCCTGGAATGGGAGGCACCCTCCTACTCCTGGCATTCAATCCCCCCTTTAGTGGTCCAGGCCTCTTGGGCAGCCCTACACTTGTCCCCCCACCCAGGGCATTCTGGTAACTTTGTGGCATATCTAGTCTGATTAAGACCCCTAATGGCCTCTGAAAAGCACTGAGAAGATTATGATTCTCATCCCTTCTCTGCATTTATAATTTAAAATACTATGAAACGGGGCGCCTGGGTGGCTCAGTTGTTAAGCGTCTGCCTTCGGCTCAGGTCATGATCCCAGGGTCCTGGGATTGAGCCCCACATCGGGCTCCCTGCTCAGCGGGAAGCCTGCTTCTCCCTCTCCCTCACTTGTGTTCCCTCTCTCGCTGTGTCTCTCTCTGTCAAATGAAGTCTTTAAAAAAAAAAAAAACTATGAAAGTAAAGAAATACCATAGAGTACTGATTTTTCCTATAACTATGGTGATGCTTTTGATAGTCAAAAAATTTTAAATCTCTCAAGAAGCTTTGAAGTTTAGCTGGGAGCATGTGTTTAATTCTGAACAGCTGGGTGATTTCGCACCTGGCAATGTTAAGGGTGAGAAATGGAACAAATCACCAGCAATCTTCAGTCCTTCTCCAATATAAGATTTAAAAAATGGAAGGGAAGGACAAACGTTTAATCACTGTGTGTCTCCTGAAACTAGCTCAACAAACCATGCACACAGTTAATTGGTCAAATTTCCGGGTGCAAAACTAGGTGTAGTATTTGATCGATAAGGAATGGGCCTGGTGTGATGCACTGCAACCACTTCTGTCCTGGGACTCCCATAAGGCAACAGGGACTTGCTGGGTCTTGCCCCTCCAGCATTGGTTCCCCAGCTGCTTGCCCACAGGAGCTGCAAGTTGATTCTTCCGGGATCGGATCCCCAGGGAAGAGATTTCTCCAGCTCTTCAGGGACCTTCAGAATCAAATTCCCTTAGCTTTTATTCAACTGTTCCCTATGTGTACAGGGAGAGGGAAGGAGACTATTTGTTAAACTTTCACATTATCCTTCTCTATTTACTAAAATTACATGCATAAGCATCAATGAAGAGAAGGATCAGCTTTTCCCACCTGCCTCGGCAATTGGGTGGAATTGGGTGCATCTGATAGCTTTCTCACTTAGTTGCTCCTGGATCCAGATTATCTAGTTGGTTATTATTATTTACTTACTTATTGTTTACTATTTATTTATTTATTTACTTCCTGATACCGGGGGAAAAGATTTTTCTCTAAATTCTCTATAGGACATATTTGAAGTGGTGGTACACTAACTGGCAAATGGCTATTTCTATAGTTTAATGGACCATATAGTAACCTATGAAGTTATTTGCCTTCTTTCAGCTCAGAGGGGATCTGAAGACAGGCACCTTCTCGGTGTATGAGGTCCAAAGTCAGTGGTCCTTCTGTGCCCAGAGGATTTAGCACCTCACCTCTATCCCCTGACCTGGCCAGCCAATCCAAGTCAGATTGGGGCTCCAGGGAAGAAAAAAATGTTACATGGCCCTTCTGCCTTCTTGTGCCATTCTTTGGCTGATATTGGTTAACAGCAAATACAAACCCTTTTGGCAAAGTTCAGTTTTGTATTGATTACCTTCACCCCCTTTAAGTCTTCCACAACTGAACTCTATTTTGAGGGACAGGGCAGATGGGGATTTTTTTAAAGAACCCTCATTCCTTCCTACAAACTGACTGGGGGACATGAACATGAATCTTGTAAGGTTCTTTTTTTATGTTGTAGGGGAGAAAATTTGCCACCCCCAAAATTTGTCTCTTTGGCATATGGATTATTTTAGGCTGATTATTTTTAAGAAACAGAAGGCTCAGGAAGAACCTTTGTCCTTCCCCCTAACTGCCTAAAACGATTTAGATAGAGGATCTCCTCTAGGAAGAGAGTTACCACCCTAGATAACCACAGCATAAAATGAACCTGGGTGGTGGTTAGGGAAGAACTTGGCAAAGTCTGTTTGTTAAAATTCCTGTGTCCTGTTTCTTTATGGTGCAGTGAACATTTGTTTACCAAACATACTTACTCTTTTTCATCTTCCTGTGAATTGTCTTCCTTCCCTTTGAAGTACCAGACCCCTACCTCTTTCTCCTTAGCTCTGGGTGCCATAAAAGCCTCAATTGCCTGACTGCCTGTGAACATCATATTCCTTTGGAGCCCCTATAGGTAAGGAATTAAATTTGATTTTCTCTTGTTAATGTGTCTCAAGTCAATTTAATTCTTAGACCAGGCAAAAGAATCTTGAAGGGTAAAGTAAAAATTTTCCTTTCCAGCATTTGGAATAGTTCACAGGATAAACTTTAACTGACTGGACGTTACTCACCCTGGGACTGCTATAGCTGAAAGATCCTGGGATTTCTGACAAAAAGTTGGTAGAATATAAGAATTCTTACTAGCTCGGTTTCCTGGATCTCTGCCTGCAGGGTCTAATGAAAGTGAGAGTGGTGAGAGGCTTTTTCTTTATCTAAATTTAGATTAGCAGGAAAAAATATGTGTGAAACTAGGTCATTGGGTATAGCAATTTTGGTAAAAATATGTTATGAGTACTCTTTTTCAATCGATCCTTTTCCTCTCAGAGATGGTCACTGTTTTCTTTCGCCTCATTTTTTTTTTAAGATTTTATTTATTTATTTGAAAGAGAGCACAAGCCAGGGGAGGGGCAAAGGGAGAAGGAGAAGCAGACTCCCCACTGAGAAGGGAGCCCGACATGGGTCTCAATCCCAGGACTCTGAGATCATGACCTAAGCCAAAGTCAGACGCTTAACCGACTGAGCCACCCAGGCACCCCTGTCTTTTTTTTTTTTTAAGAATTTTATATTTTTTATATTATTATTTGAGAGAGAAAGTGAGAGAGGGGAGGGTCAGAGGGAGAAGCAGACTCCCCACTGAGCAGGGAGCCCAATGTGGGACTTGATCCTGGGACTCCAGGATCATGACCTGAACCAAAGGCAGTCACTTAACCAACTGAGCCACCCAAGTGCCCTGCCTCTGTCTTTTGGGTCATTTGTCATAGGTATGGAAAACCATAGGTCTGACTAGGCTTTCCTCTCATCTACTTCTGTCTTGAAAGCTTAGCTTTATAACCAATGAGAATATTCTCTCTGGTCTCTGCCAACTGGAGGATGCACATACCAGCATGCATCTGGTAAGCAGCCCAATAGGCTGTGGCTCTAATAGTCAGCATTGTCTGTCCAACTGTGCCAGCTCTCAGAGGAATTTGTCATAAGGGATTCTGGTCCCTAAGGGGCTTTTGTCACCTCAACCTTCCTTGTCACTAATTTGGCCAGAAAGAAACGTGGGTTGCATTCCATTTGTGGCTAGATCTTTCTTAGGTTAATTTTGGGAGTAAACTTTCTGGATCTTGTGAGGGCTCCATTTTTGCACTCTCCTTTGGGAATGCCTCTTTGGTCCATGGTTAAGCCATAAAAAGGCTTATTGGTTTAAGTCACTATTGAGACTAATATAAGATCCTACTTGTCAATGGCCAGATGATGGATCCTCTAAATTGGCTATATTTGAAAGAAAAAAATTCTTTTTAGAGATCTCTCACTGTCTTATTGGTATCACAGCTAGCCTTAGGGACTCCCTTAACAAGATCAAAGAACAGAACTTAGAACAAAAATCAAAGTCCACTCAGACCCCTTCCTATTTGCCTTCAGACATTTGCAGATACTGTAAAAAAAATCAGGACACTGGAAATACAACTGTCCTACATGTAAGAAGAAAAGAAAAAAAATGAGAGCAACTGTCCTTAACTTCTTTTTTTTGCAACTGTCCTTATCTTACAAATCTTTGCAAAACTAAAAAAATGCAACTCTAGAGGCAATCAAACATCCATCTACTCCTTTTTTTTTTTTTTACCAATCCTAAAACCTCCCCTATTTATCTCAAATAACTCGCAAATTATTGGCCTTAGAAAACCGAAGTCTCTCTTGGAGAAACTTGCATTCTCTCTCTGTCCCTTGAAGATATAAATCTTACCATGTCTTTGAAATATAAACACCTCAGGAGGTATCTAAAACAACACCCACACTTGCCTAAGACTAAAGAAAAAAAAAAAGAAAGAAAGAAAAGAAAATGAAGCCTTTTAAAAACACAAACTGCAAAAAAGGGCTAAGACTCTAGACCACAGCCTCTTCAAAATTACTTTCAGGAACAAATACAAATCTTAAAAGTCTTCTCCAGAAATAGTAAGAAACCTTAGGGCATCTGAGCAAGTAAACTTAAATTATTCCAACTGTTACTTATAACGTAGTGAGTTTTATATTGTTTTAAAAGAGAAGCTATAAGATCTCTGTATTTGTCGATATGTATGTCTATTTCTGTATGCTCTAGATATGGTATTTTTCTACCTCCAATGGTATTGCCAAAATTAATCTGAAAAAAGAATTCATTTGATTAGCTTAAAGAAAAGGGCTTATATAACTTTAGTATTCATAAAAATTCTCAAAAATAAGATAGAAACTTAATCCAAATGAATTTCAGGTTCACATGATATAGGAAAATATTCAGTATTAAAGCTAATTTAAGGTGGCTGGTTTGATTAAAATAGACATGTCTTAGACTTACCAAGATTGAATATAATACAGACACACAACTTTTTATTCTATCTGGGTTTCTGAATCAAACAAGTTCATGTTATCTCTAACTTTGAATGGTGGCTGATTTTGTCTAATGTCTCATGAAATTTTCATAGGTAATCTAAACATAATTGTTGAGAGCAAATGATTCAAATAGGTGTAAATGAGTTAAGAGTTTTTCAGTGAACTTTTTAGCAAAAATTATGTTTTATGGGGGGTGTCTGGCTGGCTCAGTCAATACAGCATGCAACTCTTGATCTCAGGGTCATGAGTTCAAGCCTCACAGGGGTTAGAGATTAGCTAAAAAAAAAAAAATGTTTGTTTTGGGTGCCTGGGTGGCTCAGTTACACGTCTGTCTGTGGCTCAGGTTATGATCCCAGGGTCCTGGGATTGAGCCCCGCGCATTGGGCTCTCTGCTCAGTGGGGAGCCTGATTCTCCCTCTCCTCCCCACTTGTGCTCTCTCTCATTATCTCTTTCGCTCTCTCTCTTCAGTAAATAAGTAAAATCTTTAAAAAATTTTTTTTGTTTTATGGTATGTGTAGCTAAAAACTTTCCAAAATCTTTTTGGGAACCTGAAACTTTAAAATTTTGCTTAGTTAAATTAAACAGTAAGTTAAACTCATTAAGTATCCAAATCATTTCCAAATAAGATAAAATACTGAACATTAATTACTGCCCTTTCTGCCTGTGAAAGCCTTCCATTTTACAGATACTTGGAGCTCCTTTCTAGTTGGTAAAAAGAATGCTACTCAATTCATGAATCTTGCCAATTGGATCTTCAAATTTACTTAGTTGAATTTTTTTTTAAAGATTTTATTTATTTACTTGAGAGAGAGAGAGAATGAGAGAGAGAGAGAGCACATGAGAGGGGGCAGTGTCAGAGGGAGCAGCAGACTCCCTGCTGAGCAGGGAGCCCGATGCGGGACTCCATCCCGGGACTTCAGGATCATGACCTGAGCCCAAGGCATTCGCTTAACCAACTGAGCCACCCATGCACCCCTAGTTGAATATTTTTTAACACTAATACAGAGCAACAAAAAATATTGTGTTTGTTGGTAAACATGTCTTGTGTTAAGATGAAAGACAGTATTATGAAGCAAGTTTCTAGAAATTATAAAATATATTAGTAAATATGCCAATCTAAAGAGTGCTGGTGTAATAGACAATTCACAATTGCTTACTACTTCATTTTCACTAGAAACTAAAGTTTCTATGAGTTAAGAATTCCAATATATATGATTGACACTACTAGAAATAATAAGGGAAACTCTGTATACAAGGAAATTTGCATATGTTTTGGGTAAGATAAGTTATGAGGTATGGAGATGTTTTTGTTAAGGGAAAGTAAATTTGTCCTAAAGCAAATCTGGTTATAAGAAAGAAAAAGGGACAAAATCTGAATGTAGAAAAGAAAGTCATAGGCTTATGGAAAAGGAATCTTCAGAGACAACTTTTACCTATGGTGGAGACTGCCTAACATTGGAATGAATTTAAGTAAATGAGTTTTAACATCAAAAGTAAGCTGGTGCAAAATTAAAATTTGGTTTTTCTCTCTGTTCAAAGGATGGTCTTCTTAAACTATTGGTCTGCTCTTGATATTAAGAGATTATAAAGGGTTTTTCTTTGCTCTTAGTGTAATCTGTCTAGAAAACAAATATTCTGTATTTTATCAAAATAAGGTCCTGTGCTTCATGTTGTCTTTATCAGGCCTTTGATTACTTAAGAAAATAGAATCTTCTCAATATGGAAAGAGCTAAGTTTTTCCTTTTTATGATCATTTAATTTTCTGTGTTTGTCTGCAAAGTCTTTGTCACCATGGTTAAGCAGATAACTAGGTAATGTTTCACAGTGATCTCTGATCCTATATGGCGAAGTGTTTTAAAACCTTTTTGACATTGCAGCAAAGGCAGTCCTAAGAGGAAAGTATATACCAATACAAGCCTTTCTCAAGAAACAAGAAAGGTCTCAAATATACAACCTAACCCTACACCTAAAGAAGCTGGAGAAAGAACAGCAAATAAAGCCTAAACCCAGAAGGAGAAAAGAAATAATAAAGATCAGAACAGAAATCAATGAAATAGAAACCAAAAGAACAGTAGAACAGATCAATGAAACTAGCAGCTGGTTCTCTGAAAGAATTAACAAGACTGATAAACCCTTGGACAGACTTATCAGAAAGAAAAGAGAAATGACCCAAATAAATAAAATCATGAATGAAAGAGGAGAGA
>NC_138378.1:69409175-69441505 GCF_054177405.1 Leptonychotes weddellii | reverse complement strand
GTGGGGGGAGGAGAGGGGCAGAGGGAGCGAGAGAGAGTCTTAAGCAGACTCTGCACTGAGCACAGAGCCTGACATATGGCTCAATCTTATGACCCTAAGTTCATGACCTGAGTTGAAACCAAGAGTTGGATGCTTAGCTGTGCCACCAAGGCGCCCCTGAAGCTGTTTATTTTTAAGGGAAATCAACTACCAGAGAGACATGTACAGTGTACATGCACCCCGAACCTGCTGCTTTTTAATAGAGTGTAGATACAGCATGTGGTGGAATCAAATCGGTTAGCAGATGAATAAGCAAGCACATCATTATCAAGAATATGTGGGGCACCTGGGTGGCTCAGTCAGTTAAGTGGCTGCCTTCGGCTCAGGTCATGATCCCAGGGTCTGGGATCGAGCCCCGCATCCGGCTCCCTGCTCGGCAGAGAGCCTGCTTCTCCCTCTGCCGCTCTGCCTGCTTGTGCTCTCTCTCTCTCTGTTAAATAAATAAATAAAAATCTTAAAAAAAAAAAAAAAAAAAGAATATGTAGTCTGTGATCATGGGGGAGTACAGCAGTGTATTAAATTCAGGGTTTAAATAACTATTCCAAATTAGAAAAGAAAGCAAAGGCAAAATATTAAAATATTCTCTCCAAGTGCAAAAGCTAAAAAGTTATAAAATCCTAAGAGATCTAAGAGGCCACCATCTCAAACCAACAGAAAAACCCAAGCTACCTTTAATGATTTTGGAGAAAGATATCTCACAGGTTCCTAAGAAACTCCTTTCCCAGGTAACCACTCTAATATTCTTCAGGAAACTCTTACTTGCCGAGCCTAGATCTTTAGTGCTTTAGCTTAAACTCATTGCCTAGCAGGGTCAGAGACTATAACTAATTATTAGTTTATATAATAATTGAAGGCTGCCATTAAGCAAGTGTTTGGTCTTCTCCATGTACATGCTAAAACTTCTTTGTGTATAAGGTCTACTTAAATGATTTTGATATCTAGGCCCATAAGCATACCAAGAAATTCTTTGGCAAAACAATACTACAGTCACAAAATGCTAAAATAAAAAATAAAAAGAACGATGACTTATTAAATACTTAAGTGGAACCATTTAGAATAAATTAATCATAAAACAAAACAGGGGTGCCTGGCTGGCACAGTCGGTAGGGCATGTGACTCTTAATCTCAGACTTGTGAGTTTAAGCCCCGTGTTGAATGTAGAGCCTACTTAAAATAAATAAAAATTTTAAAAAAATCTTGAAAAATAATAAAAATTTAAAAAAACAAAATAGAAGTCCTATATCCAATTTTCTCTATTTTTGTTATTACCTATGCAAAATTGCCACAAAGCTTTATTCCCCAATTGACTGGTTGTATTTAGCATTATAACATGACTCTGGCAAGTTCTACATGTTGTGGTTTCTTGAAAAAGTACTAAAGTTAGGGGACAGAAGGTGAGAGTGGGAAAAGGTGACCTAGGATCTCCTAACCAAGACTGATTCAAGAAGGCCACATACAGCTGGCCGGATAATATATGGCTTACTTCCCCAATTTTTCTTTCAGTTACATTTATTAACACAAAGGGAATCTTGGCTAAGCCTAAATTTTAGCCATGAAGCCTCCCTCTATTTAGGCTGTCCTTTCATAAACTTAAATTAACCTTTGACCTGCAGCTCTGTCACTCTGTGTCTTCTATGTTTAACAACTTGACAGAGAAAGAGAACACGCAGCAAAGGTCAAAATTGGCAATGGCTTCTTGAAGAGCAATTATATAATAATTGAAAATATAGATATCTATAATAAAGAAACCCATACTTCATGTGGCTTTTTCAGAATTATATTGATACTTTGCTAGAGCTTTTTTTGTAGCAAAGGATCTTCCACGTTCCTTCTTAAGGAAATATTTATCCAAAATTAAAATTTTATAGTTCCCTGAAAACTGTGACTATTAATAAAGATACCCATACTTCATGTGGCTTTTTCAGAATTATATTGATACTTCTCCCAATTCTTTTAGGACACCTTGCTAGAACCTTTTTTGTAGCAAAGGATCTTCCACGTCCTTCCTTAAGGAACTATTTATCCAAAATTAAAATTTTATACTTCCCTGAAAACTGTGACTATTCTCCACTTGTCCTTTCCTATCCATTCTCCACCCGTCTTTGCCTTGTTCCATGTCCTATGGGGCTGTTCTCTAAGACTGTGTCACTCCCTTATTCTTACAGCTGGGTTCTAGCAAGAGGAATGAAGTCAGGCTCTTTATTCCCCAAACCCCAATTCCCTCTCCTCTGTTATTTCCAATATTTTCTATGTGCGGATATTGTTTCTTCATTTCCTACTTTACTTCCTGGCCTCAATCACTGTTTTCAGTATAAACATAAAGATGAGTCTCTTCAGACTGCCAAAGTACGTATCACCGAACACAAACTCCAAAGATTAGCAGAGCAAGGATTTTCGTCATGCCTAAATTGATAGGAAGGCTGCCCTCCAAGTGGTTATTACCCAAAACCAATATCTGACTTTTTTCTACTATCATTGTACTGAAATTTTGTATAGCAGCACTTTGATATTAAGGAAGAACAACAACAATAGCAACAACAGCAGCAACAACCACCATGTAAGATCAGATTTCATTAAGAATATGCATCAAGGATCTTGATTTCAGAAACATGGGCTCATCTCTACAACCTGTTCTGATACCCCATATCTAAAGTAATGGATAGCTGGGCACCTGGGTGGCTCAGATGGTTAAGTGTCTGCCTTCCACTCAGGTCATGATCCCAGGGTCCTGGGATGGAGTCCCACATCAGGTTCCCTGCTCCTTGGGGAGCCTGCTTCTCTCTCTGCCTCTCTCTCTCTATCATGAATAAATAAATAAAATCTTAAAAAAAAAAGAATAAAGTAATGGATAGCTTATGCTGCAGCTTAAAACAATACTTCAAAAAAGAAAACTTGTGATTTATAATCTTTTTAAAGTTTGTAATTTATAATTTTTTATTTTTAATTTTAAAGAATTTTAAAAAGATTTTATTTATTATTTGAGAGAAAGAGAGAGAGAAAGCATGGGCGGGGAGGAGCAGAGGGAGAGGGACAAACAGACTCTGGGCTGAGCACAGAGCCTGACACAGGGCTCCATCCCAGGACCCTGAATCATGGCCTGAGTCAAAATCAAGAGTCAGCCGATTAACCGACTGGGCCACCCAGGCGCCCCTATAATCTTTTTTTTTAAACAAAAATTGTTATTTTTATATTACAAACAATGGTCCCTACTCAGGCCATTTTTATGCTGAGGAAATCCTCATTTCAAATACAATAGCTACGAGTTCTACAGCTACTGTGTGAAGGGCCTGCTAACACAATTTTCAAAATGAAAAAAAAATTACAAAGCAAATCATCCTATTGGGGATGAAAAAAGATGAAAATTAGACTCTTTGGGAGGCTGACTGCAATTTAATGACGGAGCAACTAAATTAAAATGATTCATCCCAAAACTCAATAGGTGTCCATAATATGCTAAAAGCTATGTGGGACTAAGACACGGTCTTCAAGAACTAAAAGAATCCACTCTAATAAATGAAATACAGCACTGCCTCGGCACATAGCAGGTGCTTTCCGAGCTTTGAGAGGGAGTGCTTATCCATCTTCCCACAATCTCCTAGAAGAGCACAGAGTATTACCAGTGTATTACAAAAGCATTAACCATCACTGGACAATAATTAGAGTTTTCTGGAGTTGTCATTCAGGCATTTCAAAGGACTTTTGTGAGGACAACCTGACAACTCCCACTAATCCTTATTATATTAAGAAAACATGGATTTTTCATTATTTAACTAGCAACTCAAGGGAGAAAAGAGACATCGAATATATAGGAAGTTGCAGATTTACCACTGACTGAAGTTACATCTAAGGCACCACCTAACTTCAACTTTCTAACACAGGTTTTATATAAAGTGACAACATTTTAAAATATAATAATTTCAGGGGCGCCTGGCGGGCACAGTTTGTTAAGTGTCAGACTCTTGGTTTCAGCTCAGGTTGTAATCTCAGGGTCGTGAGATCGAGCCCCGTGTCAGGCTCCACATGGAGTCTGCTTCAGACTCTCCCTTTGCCCCTCCCTGCTGTGCTCTTTCTCTCTAAAATAAATAAATTTTAAATATATAAATATATATATATAATAATTTCAGATCTTAATCATTCAGAGGCCTGTTATCTGGGTCTCTGCTGCTTCACTTCTTCCTCCTTGTTTTGGTCCTATTTCCACAAGATGGAAAAATGAAGTGAAATTTAAACTGGTTAATCTGACTAAATCATACCAACTCCATAAAAAGTTTTATAGACAAGGAGATTAGAGCTATTAGGAGAAGCTTCAATTGTACCTTCATATGACAACTTTTGAAAATCATACCCATATAGTGCAATTCAAGCCAGAAAGATCTTTTTTCCCAATTTATTTATTTATTTTTAAATTGAAGTATGGTTGATATATAATATTATATAAGTTTCAGGCATACATTGTAATTCGACATTTATATACATAATGAAATGCTCACCATCAAACACCATACAATGTTATTATAATATTGACTATATTCCCTATGCTGTACTTTATATCCCATGACTTACTTATTCTTGGGCTAGAAGTCTGTACCTCCTAATCCCCTTCATTTATTTTGCCTATCCCCACCACCCCAGAAAACACCAGTTTGTTCTCTATATTTATAAGTCTGTTTCTGCTTTATTTTGTTTTTTTTCAGATTCCACCACATACAATTGAAATCATACAGTATTTGTCTTCTCTATCTGACTTGAGTCACTTAGCGTAATACTCTCTAGGTTGATCCACATTATTGCAAATGGCAAGACTTCATTCTTTTTTATGGCTTAGTAATATTTGATGTATATATATCAGGTGTGTATCATCTTCTTTATCCATTCATCTATCTACAGATACTTAGGTTGCTTCCAAATCTTGGTTTATTGCAAATAATGCTGCAACGAACACAGGAGTGCATAGATCTTTTCGAATTAGTGTTTTTGTTTTCTTTGGGTAAATATCCAGAAGTGGAAATACTGGGTCATATGGTCTTATTAAATTATTTTTAATTTTTTCAGGAAGCTCCATACTGTTTTCCATAGTGGTTGCACCAATTTACATTCCCACCAACAGTGTACATGGGTTCCTTTTTCTCCACATCCTTGCCAACACTTATTTCTTGTCTTTCTTTCTTTCTTTTCTTTCCTTTTTTCTTTCTCTCTCTCTCTCTTTCTCTCTCTTTCTCTCAAAGGAGGCTCCATGCCCAACATGGGGCCTAACTCATGACCCTGAGATTAGGAGTCCCATGCTCTACTGACTAAGCCAGCCAGGTGCTCCCTCTTGTCTTTTTTATTTTAGCCATTCTGACAGATGTGAAGTGATAGCTCATTGTGGTTTTGATTTGCATTTTCTTGATGATTAGTGATGTTGAGTATCTTTTCATGTGTCTGTTGGCCATCTGTATGTCTTCTTTGAAAAATGTCTATTCATGGGGTGCCTGGGTGGCTCAGATGGTTAAGCGTCTGCCTTCGGCTCAAGTCATGATCCCAGGGTCCTGGGATCGAGTCCCGCATCAGGCTCCCTGCTCAGCGGGGAGCCTGCCTCTCTCTCTCTCTCTCTGTCTCTTATGAATAAATAAATAAAATCTTTAAAAAAAAAAAAAAAAGAAAAGAAAAATGTCTATTCATGTCAGAAAGATCTTATTTCCAGATATTTCCCTTCCTTTAGTAACAAGGACTACTGTTCTCAGCCCAGATAATGTCTTCAGAACATAAATACTCTCAAGGAGAAGTAATACAAAGAGTCATTAACACCTTTCTATTACTTAAATCATAAGATTTATTTTCTTCCAGGAAGAATGAACCCAAGTAGCCTGCCTTTAAACTCAGGATGCCTAGCATTAAGAGGGACTAGGGGAGGGGAGGGTGTATAGGTAGGGCACAAAACACCAAAAAAGTAGGAAAATACCAAAGGCAAATCCTTCTCCTTACCCTGTAACCCATATCAGATACACAGATCCATAGGTGTGGTATCTTAAACTACTCAGATCCCTGACCCATATTCTCTATGCCTTTTTTTTTTTTTTAAGATTTTATTTATTTATTTGACAGAGAGAGACACAGCGAGAGAGGGAACACAAGCAGGGAGAGTGGGAGAGGGAGAAGCAGGCTTCCCGCAGAGCAGGGAGCCCAATGCGGGGCTTGATCCCAGGACCCTGGGATCATGACCTGAGCCAAAGGCAGCTGCTTAACCGACTGAGCCACCCAGGCGCCCCTCTCTATGCCTTTCTAATCACCTGATCACCAAGGTTGCTAGGCACCAGAAAAACCTAGGGAACTTTATAAATGGGGCATTAGTAAGATAATCCTCAATGAACCGAAGTTGAATTTACACACACAGAATCACATACACATCCTTCTGCTGCTGTGCTTTCATTTTTATCTGCAGGCTCAGGACCTGCGAACCAACAAGGCAATGAGATTCCAAGAACACTATCCATTCAAAGTTATCTGAATTTCTAAAAAGACAGAAAATGTCAAGAACAGGACTGTGCAATTGTTTTGGCTTAAGAGTTCTCAGCTGGAAAAAATCTAGAGCTATGATTTAGGAGAAAACTAGACATGCCTGTCCTGCCAATGTGTGGTCAAAAGGAACATGTATTTTGGCCCAGGCAACCCTGACTTGTTTCTGAAAGGGAGAAAATAGTCTGACCTTGCAAGAATGAGTGGTTCTTTCCTTGGCTGAATTATGTACTGCTAAACCAGGACTATCACTATTCTTTTTCCTTTAGAGATTTCAAAGTAGCCTGACATATTCTGCTCCCCATTACAGGTCAGTAGATATAATGAAAGGTAGAAGTACCATTGATCTCCATTTTACCCACTAGAAAAAAACAAGAAACCTGGAGACTAGCCCCAGTTATGTGAAGGCCAGAATTCCCAGCTCTTTGATTCAATCCACTGCTTGATAATACCCACATTTGACTCGGAATTCAGACACTTTCAAGGCTGACTACTGTACATTTAACAGAGTAGAATGGGAACTAATTAGAGATACAGGTTTTTGCACTGATTTACATAAGCACCAGGACTTCAGCATTTACAAAGACTATTTTATTTTATTTTAAGATTTTATTTATTTATTTGACAGAGAGGGAACATAAGCAGGAGAAGTGGGAGAGGGAGATGCAGGCTTCCTGCTGAGCAGAGAGCCCGAAGTGGGGCTCGATCCCAGGACCCTGGGATAATGACTTGAGCAGAAGGCAGACACTTAACGACTGAGCCACCCAGGCGCCCCTACAAAGACTGTTTTAAAAACACACAACAGGGCGCCTGGGTGGCTCAGTTGGTTAAGCGACTGCCTTCGGCTCAGGTCATGATCCTGGAGTCCCGGGATCGAGTCCCGCATCGGGCTCCCTGCTCAGCAGGGAGTCTGCTTCTCCCTCTGACCCTCCCCCCTCTCATGTGCTCTCTCTCAAATAAATAAATAAAATCTTTAAAAAAAAATAAATAAATAAAAACACACAACAAAAGAAAATAAAATGAAGCTGAGTTATATAAACACTAAAAGCTCAATACAATGAGATCATTGGCTGATTTCTACCTTTTTCAAAACACTGTGCTCCAGTTCATTTTATAACTTTTTTATTTTCAGCAGGACTTAATTTTTAGCTGTTAAGATTTTCTGTATTTTGAAAAACTTTCGGTGAAAAAATATTTGGATAAAAAAACTATTTTTAGGTGCTCTGGTTTGATTTGCAAGAAATCATACTGGCTTTTGGCTAAGTAGAACTAGTTCCCATGTGACAATGGACAGAGAACCAGAGGAACAACTGGTAAACAAGTGAAAATGCAAATCATCCTGAAGGAGAAAGAAATTTCACTTAAATCTTAGAGAAAACAAATTGACAAAACTCTTAACACATGAGAAAGAAAGTATTGCTAATATTAGTCTGAAGTTCAAACTGGGGCTCCCTCATCATTCCTAATGAGATACATTCCAGAGAAAACTCATCTGCAAACAACTTTGACAAACAAATTAATTTACATGAAAGGAATAGAGAAGATTAAAAACAAAACTCAACCAGAGTTGCTTGTTTAGGTAATACCATTAGGCAGGCAAAAACAAAGTATGCAATGGCACTTGCTTTCTAAGGGGCTCTTGATAATCTACAGATTAAGATGGGGGAAATACCTTAATACATCCATTAAAAAGACCAGAGTACAGCAATGAATGACAAACTCTTTGGCAGGGGAGGAAGACAGAAGTGAAACTAATAAAATCCATTCTGGGACTGCAGATTTTCTCCAACTAGAGGTATCATTAACTTGCTCTGCCAACAGCACCATCTATCTATGTCCCAACTGTCTCAATGTGGTTTCTTTTAAGTCATTCATGACAGCACAATTAAGCAGAAATAGGCATAGTTAAAAAGTAAGCACTTCCCTCACTCTTCTCTTGAGAAAGCAAATAAAACTATGTAAAGAGGGCAAAGGACGAAATGACTAAGGGTAGGAGGCCTTTCAAATTCAGAAAATGCTGATTTGGGGAGAAAGTTTTGAATAAAATTTTGGGGGGGTCAAGGTTGTGGGGAAGGGCGATTAATTTTGTTGGGTTTCCAACAAACTCCAAATACAGTTACATTCTAAGGCATTGGGGGTTGGGACTTTAATATGAATTGGCAGGGGACACAATTCAGTCCATAATAATCACAAAAGCTTAGAGGGTCGTGTTTATCAAGCATTATGTGTTTGTGGTTGATGATAATGATGATGATCTCACACATAATTCTAGGCTTGCTGTTCTTATTGTACAGAGAAAAATTTCTAATATTCCAGAAACACACACACACACATGCACACATGCTATCTCAGGTCTGCCAGCCCAGTTTGGCAGAAACCTCATCTGGCTTCATCCTCACTGAACTCAATTTTGAAAGGTCATTTAATCTGTGGGGGCTGACAGGATAAAAGCTGCCAGGAAGGGGACTGGAAAATGGTACAAAAGAAATCTTTGCTAATCCTCATTCCCAGATCCTATGAAGACTTTGCCTGCCATGCTGTGACCCAAAGTCCAGGCCTGAAGACTGACTCAGAATCTGGCACACCATTCTGTGAGAGAATATGGAGATGAGAGAAGAAGAAAGGATGTGTAGTCACTGCATGAAATTAGTTACTAGCCTTTTTAGCTCAAATAATTTAGTGCAAACTTCTTAAGTGGCAGGAAAAGAGGAGATTGCATCTTTATTACCTAGGATTGGATTCTGATATCACTTAAGTTGCTGGGGCCTTTGTTCATATACAACAATCATCCCTCACACTAACACAGTGCTTTACAGTTTAGAAAGCCCTTTTCCAGGGCGCCTGGGTGGCTCAGATGGTTAGGCGTCTGCCTTCGGCTCGGGTCATGATCCCGGGGTCCTGGGATCGAGTCCCGCATCGGGCTCTCTGCTCCTTGGGAGCCTGCTTCTCCCTCTGCCTCTCTCTCTCTCTCTCTATCTCTCATGAATAAATAAATAAAATCTTTAAAAAAAGAAAGCCCTTTTCCATGAATGACCTCATCTGATCCTTAGAACAGTCCTATTAACTAGGAAGAAACCAAGCCAGAGTTAAAGTACTTGGAAGAACTATGGAAGTGACAGATCTTATCCATCTGATCCAGATCTTTTCAGCTACATCCAACAAGAAGACTTCTTCAGATGATGCATGGATTTTATGGGCTTTGATATACTTCTGGTCCAGTTTGTGGAGGAAAAGAAAGAAAGGCCTCATTTTCTTAAAATTGCCCCAGAGTTCTAGAAACTAGAGATCAGAGTTCAGTCCTTTGCAAAAAACAGAACAGGTAGTCAGGTCCTAACTGGCAAAGAAATGGTTTCTTACTTGGTCATCATTTATTCAGCTGACTCTGGAAGCAGTAGAGGAAATAGAAAAGTTTGAGGAGATTGAGAGGATCACCTCTGGACTCTGGGGAAAAATGAAATGCCTAAAAAGTGAAATGCCATAATTGAAAAGAAATTAGTCTGGAAGACAGGAGTAGGAGAAATTGCAGGAGAAGTGCAACAAATCTGAAAACATTAGCAAATTCAGGGGGATACAGAAATTATACTAATGATAATATTAATAGCTATGATAACTATCAATGGTTAACATTTATTGAATGTATACAAAATGTCACGCATTACATGCTAAGTGCTTTACATGCATCATTTCACATTGGTGAGGATAATTTTATCCCATTTTACAGATGAGGAAAGTAAGGAAAGATGAGCAACTTGTTTATTAAGGCCACACAAGTAGTAAGTGGCAGAGCCAGTTTTAAACCCAGGTCTGTCTGGCTTCAGAGTCTGAGCACTTAACCATTTTGCAATCCTGACTCACATTCGTATATAAGATAAACACCATCATTAATAGTCACTAAGTACCCTCCTGCGAAAGTTATTCTATGATTCAGTTATTTTTAGCAAAGACTCAAAGGAAACCTGAGTGTTGACAGTATGATAACCCAAAGTCAATCTAAAGTGGCCTGTAAAAACATCTGGATAGACAATGAGTACATCCTAACTGCCATGGAAGATTTCTAGCATTTTGTTAAGTATAATGGGATGGCAGCATAGTTGAATTAATATGTGCATGAGATCCGGGCAGAGAAACATAAAGAGACTAAGTTCTTATTCTGAGGCAAGATGGCCTTTTATTCCCTCTCTCTGTGAGGGGGAGGTGGGGGGGGGGGCAAGGGCATTCAGTTTTATATACAGCTACTTGTCCCCATTACCAGGAAAGGTAGAAGCAATGTTTACCTTAGTCAACTGCCTAATACGTGGAATTTTTTTTTTTTTTTTTTTAAGTAGGCTCCATGCCCAGCATGGAGCCCAATGCAGGGCTTGAACTCAGGACCCTGAGATCAAGTTGAGATCAAGTCAGTTGCTTAATCGACTAAGCCTCTCAGATGCCCCTGTGTGGAACTTCTTAAGACTTCTCCCAAATCACAGTTAGTAGAAACAAAATACCTGCTTAAACCTGGGTTCTTTCCATCTATAATCAGAAGGAATTCTCAGTTCTGCCTGCTAACCCAAGAACACCATATTATTCATCTTGAAAAAAAAATCACATCAACATATCTAGGTACTTATGGAATGCAAAAAGATAAATATGATCATTTTATGTTGTATGCCTGAAATATGTCAATTATATCTCACATTAAAAAAAAGAGAGTGAAAAAGTATTGAAAAATATATAAGTATATTAAATTACAAATTCAAACTTTTAACATCCTTCATATTTGGCCTATAGCTATTCTCTGGCCAAGCCAAGAGTAAATAGGACTGGGTGGTGTGAAGGGAAAGACAGCCCTTGATAATGCCCAAAATAGCATAGTTCACTCATACATAATCAAGGCTTGATGATAATCACCTAAAACAGAAAGATGGTGTAGGCAGCATATACACTATTATAAATAAAAATAAACAAACATAAATGATTAGTAAAAGTAAATAATGCTTACTCTACTTCACAGTCTATCCTTTCATTAGAAGAATATATTTGCCACTCTATCCAAGATTATGTCTAAACAAACCAGAAATATGAACTGTCAAAAGGAGGTCAAAAGAAATGGAACAAAAATATTAGTTAAAAGCAAATAACTGTTTTGAAGAAAAGTGAGGTATGTCCCCAATGGAAGTATAAGAAAAACATTTTGACAGTATGACATATATTTCCTCTATGAAATAACAGTCCATGTTTATTTCCTCAACTTGGTTTGGCAAGTTCTTTGCCAAGAGAGAAAGCATGAATAGAAGAATATGGTACCTAATTGCTGGCTGTGATGCCTTCACTGGGATTCCTGGTTTCTGAAGCACTTTAGTCACATTTGTAAAATGTAAGGTGATGTAGAAATGTTGGGGTTTGGAGCCAACAGTCAAGAAAGAATTCTTGAGATGTCTTCACTGCAAAAAGGTGGTTTTATTAAAGCATGGGGACAGGACTTGCAAGGCAGAAAGAGCTATACTGGGGTTCTGATAGATGACTGATTATATGCTTTCAAGTTGGGAGGGAGTTAGGGATAGCATAAGTCCCAAAGGAATTTTGGAGGCAAAGTTTCCAGGACCTTGAGGGGGCTAGCTATTGTTAGGAAAAAGGTCATTTATTACTGTCTAGAAATCCTCAGTCATGAGAACTTTCAGATGTGTATCAGTGGACCATATGCTTGAAGGATGATTGCTAACATGTATCTTGGGGGGCAGAGATAAAGGAAGTTTCCAAAGGAATTTGTATATGTTAAAGAAGACTTACAGGATCCTGGAGGTTGGGATAATGTTAAGCTAAGATTGCTTTTTGCCTCTAGCAAAGTGTCAACATCGAGGCAGCTGAGTTCCCAGAGGAAGGTCACTCTACCTGTTTCAAGGACTTGTCAATGGGCTGTAGGCAGTAAGGAAATTTAATTTTTTCTTTTGTCTTTGTTTCCTGTATCACAAGGCATTTCAAGTATACAAAAAATTTGGCAAAAATATGACTCTCTTATACTCTTTCCCCAGATTCGCCATTTGTTCAACCACTTACATTTCGCCACGTTCACTTTATGATTCTCTGTCTCTCTCACAACTACTTGAGAGTAAGTAGGGGATGTCATGCCCTTTTATTCCTAAAACTTTAGTGCATATTTCCTAAAGACAAGGGCATTTTCAGGGCACCTGGGTAGCTCAGTCAGTTGAGCGTCTGACTCTTGGTTTCGGCTCAGGTCATGATCTCAGGGTTATGAGATCAAGCCCCGAATGGGGCTTTGTGCTCAGTGTGGAGTCGCTTGAGCTTCTCTCTCGCCCTCCGTCTCTGCCCCTCCCCCAGCTCATGCCGGCTCTCTCCAAAATAAATAAATAAATAAAATAAAATCTAAAGAAAAGACAAGGGCATTTTCTTACATAACCATGGTTACATGATAATGATAAATGCTACTATCTAACCCAGTCTATATTCAAGTTTTAGCAGATGCCTCAATAGTGCCCTTTATCAAGTTTTTTTCCTGTTCCCAAATCAAATTCATAATCACACACTGACTGCATTTAGATGTCATGCATCTTTAGTCTCCTTTAATCTGGAAGAGTTTCTCAGTCAGCCTTTCTTGTGTTTCTTGATCCTGACATTTTTGAAGAGTACAAGCTAGTTATTTTACAGAATGTCAATTTGGGTTTGTCTGATGTTTCCTCATGATGAGATTCTATGTGTGAGGGAATGCCTATCTATTTACTAAGAACCTACCGCCAACAATTAGTGGACACGGCCTTTGAAGTCACACAAACTTAAATTCAAATGTAAATCAAAATACCACTTTCTAGCTGCGTGGCTGGCTAGGTTTAAGCTTTCTACCCTGTAAAACAGTGATTTTAACAGATTTAACTGGTAAGATTGTTGTGAAGATGTAATGAGATAATGCACCTAAAGCAACTTAACACAGTTTTGGGGTGGGTGTAAAACTATCTTACACCTCTCTCGATTTTACCACATTATCTTATACTCAGCAACAATGAAATAAAATCGACTAAGCAGCATCTCTATTTACTTTCCCAAAGAGAAGAAGTACTGTACTCTGATGCACACGCTGCCTTTGGCAATCTGGTCTGGCCAAGGCACTTCAGTGCCAGCCTGAAACTGGTGGCAGCATCTCGGCTGTCTGGATGCTCCTAAAGGCTGCCTCCAGATACCCTGCTGCTGCCTGTACTAGCCCAAGCAGTACGCAAGCACCGGCTGGGGGAAGACTGTCCGAAGTGCCACACAGAGCATGTTCCTTCCTGCTGAGCTCCCACCATGACACAGGCCAGTGAAGTGGTGTGGAAGAGTATGACAAAGGCACTGAACATGAAGACTCCCGGCTAGAGCTGCCAAGAACATGAACCAGTTGAGGGTATTGATAATGAGCACTGTGACTAAAAACCAAGTCAGGGGCACCTGGGTGGCTCAGATGCTTAAGCAACTGCCTTCGGCTCAGGTCAGGATCCCAGGGTCCTGGGATCGAGTCCCGCGTCGGGCTCCCTGCTCAGCGGGGAGCCTGCTTCTCCCTCTGCCTTTCTCGCTCTGTCTCTGAGCGAGGAGTCAGAGCTGACTCAGGAGCTCAGGTGCAAACTCTGTCCTTCCTGTCAATCCATCACTGTCAATCCTAAGAAAGAAGAGGGGAATACCCAAATCAAGTAATTTTCTTAAAGTCAAATTGAGGGTTTATTTTAATATTCAACAATAACACTGAAAAAATCAGGAAGTCCACAGTTAAGATGCCATTCATACTTCATTTCCACAAATCCCCTGTCCATGCGAGAGGGCAAGGGAGCTGGTATGCACAAAATTCCCAATCTACTGTTTAAGTACGATAATCTCACCCTCCACACTCTCTCTAAGAAAGCACCAATAAAATTATTCTATTTATGCTAAATCACTACTCAATGCCAGAGGTTAAAACAAAATAAAACAAAAAAGGATTATAACAAGGGCACCTGGGTGGCTCAGTCCTTAAGCATCTACCTTCAGCTCAGGTCATGATCTCAGGGTCCTGGGATCGAGCCCCACATCGGGCTCTCTGCTCTGCGGGAAGCCTGCTTCTCCCTCTCCACTCCCCCGCTTGTGTTCCCTCTCTCGCTGTGGGTCTCTCTCTGTCAAATAAATAAAATCTTTAAAAAAAAAAAAAAAAAGAGGATTATAACAACTGCACCAATTCTTCTAAGTACAGAAATACAAACTCACTTTTGAGATTTGGAATCTAATTTAATTCGTGTTTTTCTGTTATGAACTTCAGTGTTCCATCATTTTTCTGTTTTTCCCCCTTCCATCAATTAGAACTTCAAATGAAAGTCAAATGATCCCTGAGGGTAAAGAAAATAAAGTGAAACAAACAAGAAAATTCCCGTGTCCCACATTTCAAACTGTGAGAAGCGGCCTCCAGTAAAGCAAATAGAAAATTATACTCTCATCAGTGTGCTGAGTAAGAGTTTACATCTATACTCTGAAAAAGAGAAAAATTCTAATGCAAAGCCTTTATTTTATCTTCATTAATGAAAAGTAAAAATTCTATAATGTGAGCATTAAGAACTTCTAATTATTCTGTCATAAGTCTGAGTCAGCCTCCAAGAAATACTTAGATTAAAAATAAAACTGCTGAAAAATAGGAATTCTCAGCTACAGCTTAAATCTAAACATATGACAGTGAAGATGCTATATACCCTGAAAGTCACTAGTAGCCTCTTTTCCTTAGGACATAATGACTCTACTGGAAATTTCAAAGAAATCACATATCCTTTTGCAATCATCTTTCATTTGGGGAGAAAAACACCTCTCATTTCCTCCACTGTATCACTTGTGAGATCTCAGTATTATGTTTAAAAGTTCACGATATTTAAAACATTTTGAAGGTTAGGGTTAGAAAGGAATATGTAAATGCATGTAAATTCTGCCATTTTATACTGTTTCCCTCTCCCTGTATAGGAAAATCAGGAAGTGAGCTCTATTATTACCCATGGAACCCAAAGAAGTATTATGGGGGAAAAATTACTGGTTTGAGAGACAATTTGGATTTAGATCTAGTTCAGTTATTAGCTGTGTGACCTTGGGAAAGTCATTCAAGTTTTCTGAAGTCTTGGTTTCCAAATCTAGAAAATGGAAAAATAATACCTATCTCATAGGACTGTTATAAAGACTAAATAAGATAGCACATATGCAAGCACCCACCAACATGTCTAGTGTGAAAGAGACTCTCAATAAATACTAGTTTCTCTTTCTATCCTGTTACACACATCCTGTCACCTGGCACTTAATAATAAGGAGTTCTGCTAAACACTTGAACTACCAGCTCTGTTTTCTTCAAAACAGGCACTTGGCTCTTAATAGGGACAAACAGTCATGTGAAAGACTCCTGGGGCCTGACAATGTCCTAGAGAAACAAAAAAGTTCTTATATTGGGGAACAGCACCAACTGCTTCAGGCTATGACAAGCCCCAAACAGTAAATCAATTCCTGCATGTTTTTACAGTATTACTTAACATCCTGAGAGCTTTGTGCTCTTTCAAAAGTCTTTTTCTCCCTGCAAGGATCAGGCATGCTATTTGCCCTCTCTTCTCTTCTTAATAGAGGTCTTTATTCAACAAGACCACCCTATGGATTCAAATACTAGGAATCAGAAAAGGCCAGGTTCAACCATGAAGAAACTAGCAAAGTCTTGGGACTAAACAGTAAGCCCTTCTTAACCTTTTAGAATCTGGACTTTTGTGTGCTTTCTGTTCTTGGATATAGCAGACTTGCAGATGCACTGGTTCAAACATGTCTGTGCATTTCCCTCAACTACATTAACACAGAACTCTCATCATAGAAAACGTCTTAGGAAGTCTAGAATCTTAAACTCTGACTACAACCTAAAAAGCAACACTTCCCAACTTCTCCCACTTCATGGTATAGACTGACCTCGATACACAACACCTCTGAACTAAAGGGACTTGAAAGTATTGATGACTACAAAGGGCTAAAGTACAAGCAGCACTGAGAGAAAAAGGTATACAAAGATTAAACCTATTTGCCACCTGACTCAGAGACTTTTACCACATAAACGTAATTGCTTCAACTCCAAGCAGCTCTAGGTCAATGTTCACACTCCTTCACAGGACTGACCACCCCTATTGGACCTAGCAGAGAAAGTGAATGTCAGAAAGCAACCAACATTTGATTTGGGACAGCAGGTCCTCAATGGAGGATCATAAAACACTAAACCAGCAAATTAGGTATCAAATACTTAATTTAAGTGTATTATACTGGCCAGATATATAATTCTAAATACTGCGGGTTCAGTGGCAAACAAGCCAAGAGTTTTTACCCTTAAGAAGCTCACATTCTAAACACAAAAAAGACAATATTAAAACAATTTAAAAGTCAATTTCAGTAGGTCATAAAGATCAGTATTCCTGATCTGCAGTAATGATGTAAAACAAAACTTTTGGCATAATGAAACTTTAGTCACCTTACAGGTAGTTTATTCAAAGAGTTAAAGAAGAAGACTGAATAAATTATGGATAGAGGTTGACCCAGTTTCAAAATTCAATTCTTACATTATTGTCTCCTTGCTATGGGCTTAGCGTCATTGCCTCTGTCATTTGGTAGCACATACAAAAAAGCAGGATGAGATTTTTCATAGGAAGATAATGAAGACCAAGACAGTATAAAATTATAAACACAAGGCAAGAAGTCTGAAGATGTGGGATCTACCTCCAATTCTATCAAATAATAATCACATGAACTTGGGTAATTCACTTAAACTCCTAGAGTCTGACTTCCTTCATCTATTCTATCCCACTTTGTAGGGCTTTTTAGAATTTAAATGAGACACTATAAAAAAAGAACTTCAAAATATTTATTTATTTTTAAAGATTTTATTTATTTATTTGACAGAGAGACACACAGTGAGAGAGGGACCACAAGTGGTGGAGAGGGAGAAGCAGGCTTCCCGCTGAGCACAGAGCCCGATGCGGGGCTCGATCCTAGGACCCTGGGATCATGACCTGAGCCGAAGGCAGACACTTAACGACTGAGCCACCCAGGTGCCCCAGAACTTGAAAATACTTAAAACATTGGACAATTACCAACTATTACTGCCTAATCAAAATGTTTATAGGAAGACTCAGATGAGAAAAGAGACAGGAATAACTACATTTGAGACCAATATGAATTCCTGCTCCTATATATTAGCTGCTTTGAAATCTTTGTTCCCATTCTATTATTCCAAAGTGCTCACCCTGTGGAGGAAATGGATCCTAAAAAGTGACATCAGGGCTCAGACAGCCCTTCTTAGTGATTACTCCCTTATCTGAGCCAAGATAACAAAAATTAAAGGTATTTCATTTCCTGGCATCCTAACCCATGATTAAATACCCTTACTTTATGAGTTATTCTCGCTGATTATTATTAATTACAAGATAGGAAGTAAATATGAAGCTACTTCTCTTAGCTGTTAAAACACAGGCCATCAAGGACCTTGATAATCTCTTTTTTTCTTGGAAAACTAGTCATTCATTTTCCTTGGTTATCTCTGTAGCCACCAGCTTAAAGGCAGATGCTTAACGACTGAGCGACACAGGCGCCCCCCAAAAAAATCTTTTAAAAAAAAAAAGGGGATAACCATTTCTCAGCTCCAGCCTGTTGTTTGTAGATAAGTGGGCCTAGTGTTGATGGATCTCTGTTATTTCAAGATTCCAAAAACTACAGTTTCGTGTGTTACCCCTGAAATTTTATTTGCAAAATGCCCAGTCACCTAGAGCTTACTATAAATTCATAGTGCAGATTTCTTCTGCCAGTGAAGAGGTAGATCATTTACTTAAAAAGTACTTATTAGTACTAATATATAATTTACCATTATCCTGATTTGAGGAAATAAATATTAAATTGGACCTTGCAAACTAGAGATAGGAAAGAGGTATTTCAGGCTAGGCAAACATTATGTGCAAAAACACTGAGGCAGAAATATGCCTGGCATGTTGGGAGGAGAAAGGAGAATGTATAGGCTAGTTTGGCTGAAGAATTCCTTTAGAGAAGGAATAGGACACAGATGGGAAAAAACTGTAAAAGACACTGAATTTTAGAGGAGAGAGCAAAGATTTTTATGGATAATCTTTAAAAGAGAAAGTCTATAGATAATGAGGAGCCATTACGAGGAGGAGGATCACTTCATTTCCTATCTTGCCAAGAGTTATATGTTGCTGTTCTTCCCATCTTTTTCAAAATAGAGGATGAGGCTGGATGTTGACCCATGAAACTTGGGAGTTCTGAAAAATTCCCAAATGAATGCCAATTTAACCAACCACACTATAAATCAACTCCCTTGACATTGTGGTGGTCAAAGCTTTCAAAAAAAAAAAAAAATTAAATTGTATCTAAAGGACTATTTCTTTCTGATCAATAAAAACATTTAGAATTTAAAACTCAAAGAAAAGGTTACTGGACAGTTTGGCACCCTATCAGGTTAATCATCAGAGAGAGCTTTCATCAGACTGCCTATCAGTGGGCAAGAAGCTGGATTGACAAGTCTGGTCTCATAAAAGTCTTCTACCTGGCACAAGCCCCAGAACGCACTACTATCTACATTCAAAATGTAGAGACATGCCTCCAGTAGCTCTTATTTCAACCTCAGAGCCATTCCTGTTTTCTTCTGCAACAAATGATTCTGGGGCTTTTAGTCCAATTGATACTCTCAATAAAATTCCTGAAGACAAATGGTCAGGAGAACAGAGCTACTGACTCTCACCAAGAGCTTGGATACTAAAATACCAAATGTATTGGGGCACCTGGGTGGCTTACTCAGTTAAGCCTCTGACTCTTGATTTCAGTTCAGGTCCTGATCTCAGAGTCATGGGATTGAGTCCTCCATCTGGCACTGCGCTCAGCAGGGAGTCTGCCTGAGATTCTCTCCCTCTGCTCCCCCTTCTCTAAAATAAATAAATAAATAAATCTTTAAAATACCAAATGTATTAAATGTACTTTGTTCTTTCAGACAAAATATCCTATAAGGCACAGTTGAGAAAGGCCATATACATATTGATAAGGAACTTAAACTTTATTATGAAGGTAATGTGGGAAACATTAATGATTTTTGGCCAGATAAATATATCAGAGCAGATTTTAAGGAACACTAACCTGGTGGCAATATTCAGGATGGCCTGAAGTGGGGAGAAAGACAAAAAGTAGGGAGACTAACTTAAGCAAATACACAGAGTTGGGAATGAGCATGGCAGGCCTGTAGGAGGGTGAAGAGGACACTGGGCTTCTCAGAGCCTAGGAAACCATCAATAACTGTTGTTACTCTGTCACGTATGTGCCTTTCTCTTACATACGCACAAACTCTCATTCACATGCATGTGGATATTCCACACACAGTGTCTGCCTCTGTCCATCAGTTCTCTTCTCTTCTCCTTCTCAGA
Source organism: Leptonychotes weddellii (assembly GCF_054177405.1). Classification (NCBI taxonomy): domain Eukaryota; kingdom Metazoa; phylum Chordata; class Mammalia; order Carnivora; family Phocidae; genus Leptonychotes; species Leptonychotes weddellii. Next base: position 69,421,562 of record NC_138378.1, on the reverse strand, counting down.
AAACTCTTGCAGTATACACACGGCCAATAAATACTACCCTAATGCAAGCTCTATGTGACCTCTCAGTTACAGTGCTTAACACCATTAAGCAGCTTCCCTACATCAATAAGCTGAAAATCCTAAGGAGAATCTATTTCACCCCAAAACTATTATCTCTGCCTGAGCAGAGCCTGTCAAACCAAATCAGGTCACAAATACCTGTTTAGCCTGTGAATGGTAGGCTACCCTTGTTCATCGTTCCCTCTGATCTAATTAGCTGGGCCAGTGGGTAAGATTGAGAAGCTGGCAATGATTTACTACTCATACAGCAAGGACTGTTGGGAAAGTAGCTTATCTTAGGTCAATTGGCAGGGTAGGCCGGGCAATGATAGACATACTTTGCTACAGCAAAAAATAAGCTATGCTAGGTAGAGCATAGAGAACTTTTACAGCCAAATAGATGTGATGGCTGTTTTAAGATTAGCAAACACATTACTTCTCAATAGAACTGGAAAAAAAATACAAACTACTAAAAAAAAAAAAAAAAAGATTAGCAAATACATAAAATTAACTGGTACCCAATGCAAACAAACTGTTCATCTGATTATGATGTGTGTGTATGTATGTATATGTGTGCACCTACATTCAAGCAAACTACCATATGTATTTACTGTCACACAGTGAAAAATGACTATTTACCTTCTAAAGTTTTTCATCAGTCTTTTTTTTTTTTTTAAGATTTATTTACTAATTTGAGGAGGGGGAGGCTGAGGGCATAGAAAGAAACCCCAAGCAGACTCCGTGCTGACCTCAGAGCCAGATGCCGGACTTGATCCCGTGACCTGGAGATCACGACCTGAGCCGAAACCAGGAGTCAGACGCCTAGCTGACGGCACCATTCAGGAACCCCTTTTCATCAGTCTTTTAAAAATTATCCTTTAATGCTGAAAAAAATCAAAATTAGGGGCGCCTGGGTGGCTCAGTTGGTTAAGCGACTGCCTTCGGTCAGGTCATGATCCTGGAGTCCCTGGATCGAGTCCCGCATTGGGCTCCCTGCTCGGCAGGGAGTCTGCTTCTCCCTCTGACCCTCCCCCCTCTCATGTGCTTGCTCTCTTCTCATTCTCTCTCTCTCAAATAAATAAATAAAATCTTTTAAAAAAAATTTAAAAAAAAACTGATATTCTTGGGGCACCTGGGTGGCTCAGTCAGTTAAGCAACCGAAGGCTCAGGTCATGATCTCAGGGTCCTGGGATAGAGCCCCACATCTGGCTCTCTGCTCAGCAGGGCGTCTGCTTCTCCCTCTCTCTGCACTCTCTCAAATAAATAAATAACTAATCTTTAATAAAAAAATTTAAGAATTTGATGTTCATATGATTTTTCTAGGAGCTCAGATATTATTTAGCATGAATCACATATTTATTTCAAAAAATTATATTTAAGTTTAATAAATTCTATTTAGATTTAATATTTATACATCACCATGTAATTTAGAGCCCAAAATACAAACCCTAACCAAATTTAGCACAGGCAAGGGAAATGATACACAAGCAAGGATTTAAATATAAATTTAAACTCAAAGCAAGCCATTAGCCCAGATTCTGACAATCATATAGAAATAGCACTAGCACTATTACCATTTTGTACAACTCTTAATTTACTACTATATTGTATATATTTGCTTTCTTTACATGACTGTTTCCTAAACCTAGACTGTGTTTGTTTTATAGTTGTATCTCTAGCATCTAGAATTGTGCCTGGAACATAGTAGGCAATTCTAAATGATAAAGGAATGGCCGGTGGGAAGGATGTAAGAATGGAAAAAACTAAGTGATGTTTTGAATTCTGTCAGTCTTTATTTATGTCCTACAACAATTTCATAGAAAAGAAGACAGGGAGAACACATGTAACTATAAAATTTTACTTTTTTAGAATGTTTATAGGTAATAGAAGATTCCATTTCTATCTACACTATTGACTTCAGGAAACATGTACAAAGACAGCAACTTTTTCCTAAGCTTTTACCAGCTATGAAACAAATTATTTTTTCTAATAATTTTTTAGGGGTAGTATAAAGATGAATCAATTCTTGAAAATGCTCAATTGATCTGCTCAAATGGATTACAGAATTCAATTAAAAGTTGAAAGCAAAGACTACTACATACAAAGTTATTAAGGTGTGACTGTGTTCTATATACAGTTTCCACCCGTAATAAGGTCATGGTAAAATAGAAGAGATGTATATACACAATGAACTACAATTCAGAATAAGATATCATTGATATAACAGAAAAGGCTTAGCCCAGGTATTATAAATGTATATACAAAAGGGATATTAAGCCTCACTGGAAGAATTAAAGAGATTCATGAAGGAAATGGCATCTGAACTAGGATTTTTACAGAAAGAAAGAGGGGAAGGGATATTTCTGAGTAGAGGAATAGTACATGTACAAAAACAGTACAAAAAGTGTTTATATAAAGTTCAAAAGTCTAGACTAATGGAAGGAGTGTCAGGATGGGATATAGTCAAGATAAGATTTCATAATAAAGCGTTAGGACTTCAGGTGATAAAAGCCATTCAAGAAGAGTTAAATGGTCAGATGTGTATTTCAGGAAGCAGTATGAAAGACTGGAAAAGCAAAAGATTAGAGACCAGGAGAAGAGGACCTGATCTAGGGCAGTGGCCATAGGAATGAATGATAGATGGGTACGCAAAGTACTGTAGACATATAGGACCCATAACCAAATGGACTGGAGGTGAGGAAGAGAAAAGTAATGAAGATCATGGATATTTTCAGCCTGGGTTAAAAGTATGATGGCGATGTTATTGACTCAAACAGGAAAGAAGAGAAAGAAATATGTCTGAAATAATAGTAACACATTCCTATGTAGAACGTCTCTATTCAAAAGTTAATAATATTGGGGCACCTGGGTGGCTCAGTTGGTTAAGCGTCTGCCTTCGGCTCAGGTCATGATTGCAGGGTCCTGGGATCAAGCCTCACATCGGGCTTACTCCTCGGCAGGGAGCCTGCTTCTCCCTCTCCCTCTGCCACTCCTCCCCACTCATTCTCTCTCTCAAATAAAATACATAAAATCTTTTTTAAAAAGTTAATAATATTAATAACCTGCACCCTAAATTGGTTTTGGATGCTTGGCATATTCTCTAGTACTAGGGAACATTTAAGAACAAAATGTTATTAACACTGAAAACATTTAGGTGATACACAATAAATGACAATGTGTCCACTGTTCTCTGTAAAGTCTTAGGTATCTTTGGTAAGAGGGAACATCATCATCAACTATTCAGTAAGCACCCAGTCGAAATGTTTAGTTGAGCATGAAATGCACTAACCAGAACAGACTGAAATTTTCATTTCATATTTTTATCTTTTGACTAGAAAAATTTCAAACACATTACAATAATCCTTACAATTCTGAAAAGAGCAACTGTGGACTTAGAGTGGTCTAGAAAAGATGAAGAAACAGTTTTTAAAATTCTTCCCTACTTTTGCTTTCAACTCTATGTGAAACACCTCTTTAACCTTTTAAAGACCACAACCTACATCTACAAGTTAGGGTAATAGTATTTCCCTGCCCACTTTAGAGAGCCATTTGAGAATTATGAGACAATGTTCTTGTAGCTCTCTGAACAGCAGAGAAGAAAGGCCTTAATTATCAATGATTAGTGGAATTATTCTGATGTCATTTTTCCTACCTCAGGTTTACCTAAAGTCTGTGATTGGAAGAGGCTACAAAATTAAAAAAACAAAAACAAAACAAAACTTTAGATAGAAGTCTTTACTTGTCTAACTTAGGTGTAGACCAGTTAAAATTATTATAGAGCCTATGCACAGCATTTAAAAGAATACTACTCAGACAAGATGTGTATAGAAATAATGGTTGCCATCTAAAGAAAAGAAAACCATTTAGAAAAAAAACTGATGGTGGCACATTTTACCTAATAAAAAAAAGATCAAATGAACCTTTTTGAGATGTCATAAAACTGAACATTTTAATAATGAATTAGGAAGTCACTGCCTAAGCCATCTGTTCTCCTGACTTATGACAACAAAAGTTGTGTTTAAAGCTGATCCTATAAAGAAAAACAAAACAAAACCAATCCAGAAACCATTCTAAGTTTTAAAATGTGCTTCATTTAGGGGGCACCTGGGTGGCTCAGTCGTTAAGCGTCTGCCTTCGGCTGAGGTCATGATCCCAGGGTCCTGGGATCAAGCCCCGCATCGGGCTCCCTGCTCCGCGGGAGGCCTGTTTCTCCCTCTCGCACTCCCCCTGCTTGTGTTCCCTCTCTCGCTGTCTCTCTCTGTGTCAAAAAAAAAAAAAAAAAAATCTAAACTGTGCTTCATTTAGGAGAGAATAAAGAGGTATTTAAGTTTTTATAGATTTTATTTATTTATTTGAGAGAGAGAATGAGAGAGAGAGAGCATGAAAAGGGGGAGGGTCAGAGGGAGAAGGAGACTCCCTGATGAGCAGGGACCCGCCCGATGCGGGACTCGATCCCGGGACTCTAGGATCATGACCTGAGCCGAAGGCAGTCGCTTAACCAACTGAGCCACCCAGGCGCCCCTATTTAATTAAGTTTTTAAATGCCCTAATTTCACTAGCCAATCAGACTGAATACTTTGAGTGTAATGTGTCCATTAATGAATGATCAATAGATAGGAATGGCTTCATGAAAACTAAAAACCTCTTTGTCTCCAGTACCCAGGGATATTTTCTATTATTCCTAGTGTTCTGGCCAATCTTTCACAGATGCTGGATCCCTTAATAATTTTGGTCTCAATCCACAAAACTCTATAACCTAAAAAAGTTTTTCCTTCTTCCCCTTCAGCAAAACTTCTGCTAAGAACTTCACATACAAATTGGAAAAAAAAAAAAATGTTTAATCTGAAACAAATCAAATCTCTAGACTTAATTTTCATTTTACAGGGAACACAGGAACAAAATGATAAGTTAAATGACACACAAAGAATAGAAGATATCCAGAAAGTAAGCAGTTCTTCTACAAGATCACTGGCTTAGACTCTTGGAGGGGGGATAAAAAAGACAAAAGAAAAAAAAGAGAGAAAGAAAAGGAAAAAAAAAAAAAGAGAGGAAAGGAGGAAAGAAAGAAAGAAAAGAGAAGAGAAGAGAAGAGAAAAGAAAAGGAAAGAAAAGGTGGTAGTAATGCATTAGATCAAAAATTGGCAAACTTCAGCCCATGGGCCAAATGTGGCTTGTCCCTGGTTTTTCTTTTCTTTTTATTAAAGTTTTATTGGAAGACAGATTGGTTCCTTTTCATGTTGTCTATAGCTGCATTTGCACTATAATGGCACAGCTGAGTAGTTGTGACAGAGACAAAATGGCCCACTAAAGCCTAAGATATTTATTATCCAGGTCTTTACAGAAAAAAAATTTCAACCCCTGCTCTAGATGAACAGAGATGGAAGGGACACAAAACAATAAAATATGAGAAAATTTATTTGATCCTGGTCCAAGTAGTAGTACAGAACTGGAAGAAAAAAAAAAGTTTTTGTTCTGTTCTTCCATCACAGAGAAATAAAACATTCAGCATCACAAATCACAAATTAATATAAACTTTTAGAGTTCGGTCTTTTTTTGAAGGGGTTGTATATCCAATTTTTAACCTCTGATCTAGTGATAAATTATATAAAATTAATGGGTACAGGTTAATTTTGAGGTCCAATAAGTATATATGTTTAAATGACAGTTTTCAAACTACCAGAAAAGGGAAATTAGACCCTTGACTTACACTATATACAAATTCCTAATGGGTTACAAATTTAATGTTAATGGAAAAAGATAAACAAAAGTGAAAACAAAAATAGAATTTTTAGAGGAGATCTAACAAAAATCAGAAAACCTAAAATCATAAAGAAAAAAGATGGAGATATCTGAATACATAGAAATTTAAAATATTTCCAAAAAACAAAATCACATTAACAAAATAAAAAAGAACAGCAAATTATACCACTTAACTGATTTAAAATTTCTAATACAAAAGCTTCTCTATATTGATAAAGAAATCATAAGCAATCCAATAGAAAAAACAGGCACGGGGCACCTGACTGGCTCAGTCAGAAGAGCATGAGACTCTTGATCTCGAGGTCATGAGTTCAAGCCCTACAGTGGGTGTAAAGATTACTTAAAAATAAAATTTAAGAAAAACCAGGCACAAAATGCACATAGGCAGTTAATAAGAGGAAATCCAAATGCTTAATAGACATTTAGGACAACAGACTCAACCTCACTACTGAGCAAGGAAATGCAGAATAAAGCAACAATGGGGTATCATTTATTAAATTCCAGGATAAGAAAAATTAAAGAATGATAACATTCAGGGATGGTAAAGATGTAGGAATGGAGCAATCTTACATACTGCTGGGAGAGGTGTGAATTCTTATAGCCTTTTGAAAAGTAATTAAGCAGTAACTGTTAAGAGTTAAAATACAGGACTTCCAGGGAAGATGGCAGAGTAGAAAGATCCTGGGTTCACCTTGTCCAATGGAAATACCTAGGTAACACCCACATCAGTGTAAATAACTCAGAAAACGACCTGAAGACAAGCAGAACAGACTCTCCACAGCTAAATGTGGACAAGAGGCCACACTGAGGAGGACAGAAAAACTGGAGATGTTCTAGGGAGCCAAACAGACCCAGGACCGTCCAGGAAGGGAAGGGATGCCAGGGACGCAGAGAGGGGAGAAGAGCACACCCTGAGCCAGTCATCCCAGGCACAGGGGACCCACACTGGGAAAATGAATCCCCGTAACATTTGCTTATGAAAACCAGAGGGGCCTGCCTTTGCAAGTTCCTACAATCAGTGGGGCTTAGCATCTGGAACTTCATAAATCAGAGGACTCTGCTCTGGGAGAGGCAGAGGGCAATAGGAAACTGTCCCCACACTTAAAGAGACAGCACAACAAATAACCCCACTGACATATAGCACAGAAGTGATGGTTTGAAAAATGCAAGCGGTATACAGGAAGGAGATTTATTTACTAATCTCAAAGTGTGTGCTGGAGCAGCAGGGATATTTGGAAGACCTATCCAAGGGCAAAGGAGCTGGGGGGCATCATTTCCCTCCCTCACCCCTCAGCCTAGATACACGGACACCTGAGGGAACCAACGCAGACCCAACACTCTCTACCTAGCTTGCTAACAGTGCACCTCACCCCCTCAGGCTTCTGCAGATCTGACCCTCCAACCTAGCTGGACTCAGCAGGAGTTTTCCCAGGCTGCTGCAGGTCCCCTCTCACAGCAGACCAGCAGGAAACTTGCTGGCACTACGCCACACCCCACCCCTCCACGTTCTCCTGTGGACTCCTGCTCTCCAACATGCCTGTTGCAGGAGTCCATCCAAAGTGGGGCCATAAGGCTGGAAGTTCCCAAAAGGAACCAGCACCACCCCAAAGTGACTCCTGCCCTGGGAAGAAGGGAAGATAACCACACACACCAGTCCAACTACAGCCCTAGCAGTAGGCTGTAGGCAGACACCTGGTCTTACTTCAGGCCCTGCCCACCAATGAAAGCTTCTAAGGGGACAATACAGGGAAAGTGCCCTGTAGTTCAGTGCTACCACAGCTCCGGCAGTTGCCTGGTCTGACTCAACTCAAGCCCAAGGCAGCCCCAGACTGGCCTACTAACAATACAGGGACCAAACCTTGCCCACAATTGGCAAAAAGAGCCACTGCAGATGACTGGACTGAAGGCAAATGTGGCTCAGCCACGACAGAAGGGCACACACAACACACATAGGAGACACCCCTGAAGCAAGAGCAACAGGTTTTGGTGAATGGGGGACAATGCACTGCAGGGCATAACAGGACCTATTCTTTATAAGGCCACTACTTGCAAGAGCAGGAGACATAGCTAACATTCCTAACACACAGAAACAGACACAGAGGTAGACAAATTGAGGAGACAAAGGAATATGTCCCAAACGAAAGAAAAGGACAAAATCACAGCAAGAGAACTAAAGGAAACAGAGACAAGTAATATTCCTGGATAGAGAATTTAAAGTAATGATCATAAAGATACTCACTGGACTGGAGAAAAGAGTGGAGGACCTTACTGAGACCCTCAACAAAAGGACAGAAGATATAAAAAGGAACCAATCAGAGATGAAGAACTCAATAAATGAAATTAAAAATACACTAGATGAAGCCTGAGGCCTACTTAAAAAAACAAAACGCTAGATAAAATTAATAGTAGACCAGAGGAAGCAGAAAAACAGATCAGTGACCTAAAGGATAGAGTAATGGAAAGCACAATATATAAATCAATATATAAATATATAAACATATAAATCAAATCAATATGTTGTACACCTTAAATTTACATGTTATATGTCAAATATACTTCAATTTAAAAGTGCACTATGTCTTTTATAATATTAACTCTAACAAGTATACTTAAAATTAATTTTGTAACTTTATTACAAAATTGTAACAATGAAAATATCTTCCCCTATCTTAAACCAAGTTAAATATGTACTGTTAGCTAGTGAAAATGACCGTGCCTCGTAAGAATTATTCTTAACAAATAATACATAAAAAATTATTTTTATTCTCCAAAAGGTAAAAAGGATCTTCACTCCTTATCAGTAAACAGATGTTCAATTTTCTGGCTTTGGATCCTTTAACTTCCTTACTCCTTCCCTGGATAAATGTGAACAAACCAATCACTGTGAACAATCAACTCTCTGCAGATTACTTCCTGATGAATTATTTTCTGGCCCAACATATCTCTGGACCACAGTTCCTATATTTCCAGCTATATGCTAGACACTGCCATAAAGCCATCCTGTTAGCGCTTTAAACCTAATAAATAAGTCCCTCCCAAATGAACTCTCATGCCACATAATCCTAGGTTGAAATCCTAGTTCCACCACTTATTAGCTATGAGACAATGGATAAATTACTTAAAATCTCTGAGCCTATTTTCTTCTCTGTAAAACGCAGAAAAGAATAGTTCCTTTAGGAAAAGCTTATTATGTCTAAATAAGGTGATGCATGTAAAAGATATATGAGCACAGTGCTTGACACACAGAAATCATTCAAGATACATTAGCCATTTTGTCTCTTAAATTAGCTCTTTACTCTGTTTTCTATTTCTCCAAAGAGCATCATTACCTTTCCAGTCACCAAACTCAAATTCCCTTGGCCCTCTTTGACATCTTCCTTTTCCTTATGGCTAACATCCAATCAGTTGCCAAATATTTCAATTCTGCTCAAACAAATCCAATTGAAATCAATACTTATCTATGGAAAACCCACTACATTTGTAGGCATTGTGCTAGTGTGTATGGGGCTATAAAGAAGAGTAAGGCTTAGAACCTGCTTTCAAGAATGGGCTGAGAGGGCGCCTGGGTGGCTTAGTTGGTTAAGCGACTGCCTTCGGCTCAGGTCATGGTCCTGGAGTCCTGGGATCGAGTCCCACATTGGGCTCCCTGCTCGGCAGGGAGTCTGCTTCTCCCTCTGACCCTCCCCACTCTTGTGCTCTCTCTCTCTTTCTCTCTCTCTCAAATAAATAAATAAAATCTTAAAAAAAAAAAAAAAAGAATGGCTGAGAGCCAGAGGTATGGGGCCAGGTTAGCAGAACTATAACCAATGAACAATGGGATATGAATTATAGTTCTTCCACGTATTATGAAGTCTTGGGAAATTTATTTCAGAAATTCTTTAGCCAGTTTCATTTTGTTCAACTATAAAATGGGAGTTACAATGCTTACCTCATAGGATTATATCCAGAATTAACAGAGATGACATAAACAAAGGGCTCCAGCAAGAGGCTGATACATTATACATGGGCTTTTTAAAAATTTTCTTTTTAACTCAGATTCTTTAAAGATCAAGTTGTGGGATAAGTTTAGTGTAATGCCGGCGGGTAAGAACTGTGATAAGCTGTAGAGATTTCTAACTGGCCTTTTAAATGGGATGGCCACTATTCCACTTCAGACAAGTACTGCTAAATAGGAACACAGGCCCTGTGATGTTTTTGAGTTTAAGACAAGTCAGAAAGTTCACTTTAATATGAACTTCCAGTTTCTCAAAACACTGGCATGTAATTCAAAAATAATTTTTTAAAGTGTGCACCAAATAAAACATCTGCTAAAACCTGCAAGTCACCAATTTGCAATCTATGCCTTAATGGCTCAGAGGGAAGGCATAAGTTGCAAATATAGTTCTCTTGCTAGAAGCTTCAAAGCCTTGGTGGAAGTGGAAGATAATGCTTTTGGTTTCATCACTTGGTTCTTAGTTTTACCTGTACTGAGAAACTGGTAATAGACAAAATAGAGAAGACAAATTAGATACTGCTCTCTAGGGACAATGCCAGACATAGAAAGCAAAATCCCTGAATACTGTTTAGCTTTCTGGATCCAGAGTATTGCCTAACACAGAATGTGACTGGTCTTTGTACCTGGTTCCTTGGACAGAACATTTATACCCTTGGATTTTCCCCAGTGATAAGAATGTCTTGTTACTCATGACTGTGCTATGACAGTTTGTACTAATGAGGTCACTCACTGTGGGCCTCTAGGTAGTGTATGCTACAGAGATGGCTGGGGTGGGAACAGGCCAAGCAAGAAAGCCAACCATATGACCACAGGGTTGGGGCTGGCTTTGAGCCACTTAATATCAGCTCAACTTCTGGGCAAGGCAGGACAGCTAGAGACTGAGTTCAATCATGTGGCCAATGATATAATCAATATGGCTAGATAATGCAACCCCAATAAAAACTTTGGACACAGCGGCGCCTGGGTGACTCAGTCGTTAAGCATCTGCCTTCGGCTCAGCAGGAAGCCTGCTTCTCCCTCTCCCACTCCCCCTGCTTATGTTCCCTCTCTCGCTGTCTCTCTCTGTCAGATAAATAATATCTTAAAAAAAAAAAAAAAAACACCTCTGGACACAGAAGCTGTGAGGAGCTCATGCAGGAGGCTGCTGTGCCTTGATTTTAAGGGCAGAGGGCATGAAAGCACTGTGTGTGGAACCCTAATAGATTTCACCTTATGTGTCTTTTCATTTGGCTGGTCCTGATTTGTATCCTGTATAATTAAACTATAATCATTAGTACAGCACTTTCCTGAATTCTGTGAGTTGTTCTAGCTTCCAGCTATTTATTGAACCTGAGGGGTCTTGCGGGAACCCCCCATATTTATATCCAGTTGGTTAGAAGTATGGGTGTTCTGGGACCCCAAAACTTGCAATCAGAAGCTGAAGTGAGGGCAGTCTGTTGGGGACTGTGCTTTTAATCTATAAGGTCTGATTTAACTCTGGGTGGTTATTAGCATCAGAACTGAAGATTGTGTATTGCAAGAGAATATTCTTTAGGTATAAGATTTAACACTACAAATATATTTTGATAGATCTTAATTCTTGGTGCTGGAGAAAATTCTAACCTCAGAACTAATCAGGAACCAACCATTCACTTATATTCTAAACTAAACAGCTTATATTTCAACCATAAATGATGACATTAGTAAAGCAGATGTCAAATGTTATGAAGAGAAGACAAAGTCAAATTGGAAATTATCACTTTTTTAAAGCAAAATGGAAAACTAACATTTATTCCCCACTGAAAACTTGTCACAGAAAGAATTAAAACCAGAAGGGTTTGTCCTTCATGCCCCAGTGATAATGTATTATTACTTATTTTCATTCAACTTTAGTCTTTGCCCTTCCCACCACTACCACTAGCCCCCTACTCCTTCATATGGTAGGCTTCCTGTCTGAGTTTCTACTCCTAACACCACCTGAGCTCTAATTATTTTCTCAAGTCATACTGCCTGGCCATAATCAATAAGGGCTCTCCTCTCATATATCATTCACTATTAGATTGTTAAATTATTTTAGCTGTGTTACTGAAAACCTCCAACTCAACTATATCTGCCCTTGTTCTGCAGATTCCTAAAACACATAGTTAATATCATGTTAAAACTTGATGTCAAAAACAAACAAACAAAAAAAAAACTTGATGTCAACACCAGAAAAATTAAAAGGAAAGCCAGAATATAAGTATCTGCCCTCTGTTACAGCAAAGCCAAGTTTTCCTAAATCCCAAATATTACAGCTCTAGACAAAACTATTTAATGAAGTTGGACTGACTGATTTTGACAGTGGTACTCTCACATTCCAAAAGTCTTTAGTATTCTTACAAAATTAATTAACTTTTATTTGTATTTCTTAATGAAATGTAGTCATGTATTCTGGAAATATATACAACATATCTGTAGGACTTGAGTAATAAAGCACAGTGTCCTATCACCTAGCTGAAGAATTAATACAATACCAACATCTTTGAAGCCCCTGCATCCCCCTTCTGATAAGGGAGCAGAAGGCAAGCTGAGGACAAAGGACAAGCTGACACTCCACTAACTCCCCACTCACACAC
>NC_138378.1:69382228-69408675 GCF_054177405.1 Leptonychotes weddellii | reverse complement strand
CTCCTCTTTCATTCATGATTTTACTTACTTAGGTCCTTTCTCTTTTCTTTTTGATAAGTCTGGCCAGGGGTTTATCAATCTTATTAATTGTTTCAAAGAACCAGCTCCTACTTTTGCTGATCTGTTCTACTGTTCTTTTGGTTTCTATTTCATTGATTTCTGCTCTGATCTTTATTATTTCTCTTCTCCTACTGGGTTTAGGCTTTATTTGCTGTTCTTTCTCCAGCTCCTTTAGATGTAAGGTTAGGTTGTGTATTTGAAAACTTTCTTATTTCTTGAGAAAGGCTTGTATTGGTATATACTTCCCTCTTAGGACTGCCTTTGCTGCATCCCAAAGATTTTGAACAGTTGTGTTTTCATTTTCATTGGTTTCCATGAATTTTTAAAATTCTCCTTCCATTTCCTGGTTGACCCATTCATTCTTTAGTAGGATGCTCTTTAGCCTCCAGGTATTTGACTTTTTTCCAACTTTCCTCTTGTGACTGAGTTCCAGTTTCAAAGCCTTGTGGTCTGAAAATATGCAGGGAATGATCTCAATCTTTTGGTATGGGATCCAGTATGTGATCTATTTGTGACTCAGGATGTGATCTATCCTTGAGAATGTTCCATGTGCATTTGAGAAGAATGTGTATTCTGTTGCTTTAGAATGGAATGCTCTGAATATATCTGTGAACTCCATGTGGTCCAGTGTGTCATTCAAAGCCCTTATTTCCTTGTTGATCTTCTGCTTAGAGGATCTGTCCATTGCAGTAAGGGGGTATTAAAGTCCCCTACTGTTATCGTATTATTATTGCTGTGTATCTTTGATTTTGTTATTAATTGGCTTATATATAATTGGCTGCTCCCATGTTAGGGGCATAAATATTTACAATTGTTAGATCTTCTTTTTGGATAGACCCTTTAAGTATGATATAGTGTCCTTCCTCATCTCTTATTACAGTCTTTGGTTTAAAATCTAATTTGTCTGATATAAAGATTGCCACCTCACCTTTCTTTTGATGTCTATTAACATGATAAATGGTTTTCCACCCCCTCACTTTAAATCTAGAGATGTCTTTGGGTCTAAAAGGAGTCTCTTGAAGACAGCATATCAATGGGTCTTGCTTTTTTATCCAATCTGATACCCTGTGTCTTTTGATTGGGGGCATTTCGCCCACTGACATTCAGAGTAACTACTGAAAGATATGAATTTACTGCCATTGTATTACCTGTAAAGTGACTGTTATTGTATACTGTCTCTATTCCTTTCTGGTCTACGTTACTTTTAGGCTCTCTCTTTGCTTAGAGGACCCCTTTCAATATACGTTGTAGGGCTGGTTTGGTGATCACAAATGCTTTTAGTTTCTGTTTGTCCTGGAAACTTTTTATCTCTCCTTCTATTTTCAGTGACAGCCTAGCTGGATATAGTATTCTTGGCTGCATATTTTTCTCGTTTAGTACCCTGAATATATCATGGCAGTCCTTTCTGGCCTGCCAGGTCTCTGTGGATAGGTCTGCTGCCACTCTAATGTTTCTACTGTTGTAGGTTGCAGACCTCTGGTCCTAAGCTGCTTTCAGGATTTTCTCTTTGTTTCTGAGATTTGTAAATTTTACTATTAGATGTCGGGGTGTTGACCTATTTTTATTGATTTTAAGGGGGCGGTTCTCTGTGCCTCCTGGATTTTGATGCCTGTTTCCTTCCCCAAATTAGAGAAGTTCTCTGCTATAATTTGCTCCAATATACCTTCTGCCCCCTCCCTCTCTCTTCTTCTTCTTCTGGGATCCCAATTATTCTAATATTGTTTCTCTTTAATGGTATCACTTATCTCTCAAATTCTCCCCTCATAATCCAGTAGTTGTTTAGTTCTCTTTTTCTCAGCTTCTTTATTCTCCATCATTTGGTCTTCTATATCACTAATTCTCTCTTCTGCCTCATTATTGCATCTCATTAATAGCCTTTTTGATTTCAAGTTGGTTAATTTTAGTTCTTTTATTTCTCCAGAATGGGATTCTCTAGTGTCTTCTATGCTTTTTTTCAAGCCCAGCTAGTATCTTTATAATTGTTATTCTGAACTCTAGCTCCAACATCTTACTAATGTCCATATTGATTAGGACCCTGGCAGTCAGTACTGCCTCTTGTTCTCTTTTTTGAAGTGAGTTTTTCCGTCTTGTCATTCTTGCAGAAAGCGGTCGCTTTTCTATTTGTAGAATTGCATCTATTCTTTTCTTTGATCTCCGGTTGAATTCACAGGTATTCAGAATGATTTGTTAGCTATCTAGCTGAATCCCTGGAAACAGACGAAATTAAGGTCTCCTACTCCTCTGCCATCTTGGACTCCTCTCATCTGGAAGTCACTTTTAATATCAAATGTTCCTTTGCTCTTTTCATGAAAAGACTACTATTTCTCTGTTGAATCACCCTTGCATCTTTGTTGAAATCAATTGACCATATACATGTGAGCCTATTTCTGGACTCTGTTTTCTTGCATTGACCTGTGTGTTTATCCTTTTTCAATTAACTGGGACTACAAACCAAATGACTTTGATTTGGTGGTTATATTGTGGTCAGTGTGTTTCTTCATTAACTTAGATAAGAGACAGTAATCAGAATCCTACAAATAGAACATGGGACTAAGAAGCAATAGAAATTAATTCTAGTACAAGTCCCATCATCAATGAACTGAAATCATATATTTCTCTGTGTCCTGGGGGTAATGATACCTACCACATGGGATTGTCAAAGGTCAAGTGAGAAAAGAGATACAAAAATGCGTTGAATGGGCTACACAAAATACTTTTTCTAATTTTTCATTTAGGAGTCTAATTTTAAGTACTTGTAAATACCAGTTTCTATCCTTTTCTCCACATCTGAATATTGAAACTTGAACCTAGGACTTTAAACAATAACAAATAACCTATAAAATCTGTATAAATCTGGTCTTGATTTGCATCCCTGAAAAGTCATTATAGGATTGAAGCATATGTAGTCAAAACTTCCCCTCACTGTTCCCTGGGAATTTAGGCATTTTTATAATAACTTCCATGCAGATTTTGCCCCCTTCTCCCTCAGTCTATAGTATAAGTATTGAAATGCTAAACAAAGATCATCTTAAGAGTTGTAAAAGTAAAGTTGTAGAAGTAAAAAAAGGAAGAAAAAAAAAGGTGGGGTAGGGAGTTTCTTTTCTATTGGTAATTTCAGGAAATAACTGTGACATTAGAAATGATAAATAATTCAAGAATCCAATGTCCTTTTACCAACTTTATCTTTCAAAAAAAATCAATTCAAATTAAGTCTGAGTGATGTCAGTTTAACTGCCAATAACCAGTCAAACTGACCAGGAAATAACACTATTAATTCTGCTGTACTTCTAGAGTGGTAAATGGAAAGACCCAAGCACTGCACCAACCCACCGGTTTGTCATACTCCTTCCCTTTTGACTCTTTCTCATTTTTACGTCTCTCTTTTTTTTTTTTTTTAAAGATTTTATTTATTTATTTGACAGAGAGAGACACAATGAGAGAGGGAACACAAGCAGGGGGAGTGGGAGAGGGAGAAGCTGGCTTCCCGCAGAGCAGGGAGCCCGATGTGGGGCTCGATCCCAGGACCCTGGGATCATGAACTGAGCCAAAGCAGATGCCTAACAACTGAGCCACCCAGGTGCCCCTTTCTCTTATTTTCTTTCACAGTGTTTTAAAATTCTAATTTAATAATCAAACTACATAACACAATTCAAATCCTCACAAAGAGTTTTCCAGTTAAATGGTTCCTCCTCTTCTGAATTATACAGAAACATCTAGGTTAATTTTTTTTTTTTAAGATTTCATTTATTTGACAGAGAGAGAGAGACAGCCAGAGAGGGAACACAAGCAGGGGGAGTGGGAGAGGGAGAAGCAGGCTTCCCGCCGAGCAGGGAGCCCGATGCAGGGCTCGATCCCAGGACCCCGGGATCATGACCTGAGCCGAGGGCAGATGCTTAACGACTGAGCCACCCAGGCACCCCTTTCTAGGTTAATTTTTGCCTTGAGTTACAATCTATCAAAAGTTTTACTCAGTGGACATTTATTAAAAACAAATTAACAATTATAATAAATATCATATACTTATTATCTAAATATTATTCTTGAAAAAACTTGAAATAACAGTTAAATTCCACATTCCCTTTAAAGTTAGTGCATATAAAATGTCACTATTTTAATTTTCTAGGTCATGTTATCCTAGAGTTATAATTAGTTTGGATTTATATATTTTGAATCTCTGCATCCTATTGATAGTATTTCAAGCTTCATCACCCACTGGCCATGTAAAAATACTGATATAATAACAAGGCTGATTGTGTTCCTTTTAATTACATATTTGCATCCATCCACTGTAGAATAACAAAACTATATGGGTTAAAGTAACTGGAAACTTGAGTTTCTGAGAACACAGTGGACAATCTCCCTTAAAAGACATAAAATCAGGGCACCTGGGTGCCTCAGTCACTTAAGTATCCAACTCTTGATCTCCACTCAGGTCTTGATCTCAGAGCTGTGAGTTCAAGCCCCACACTGGGCTCCATGCTGGGCGTGGAGCCTACTTAAAAACAAACAAACAAATAAATAAAAGACATAAAATCTCCCTTAAAAGACATTTTTAAATGTTGGATAAATATAATATATATACTTTTAAATAAAGCTAAGTGCACAAAAAAGCAAAAGGGCAAAAACAGAGGGAGCTTAAAATCAGTGGATTTTAATAATCTCACAATACAATGCAGAAGACAAAACCTGGGGCACCTGGGTGGCTCAGTCGGTTGAGTGTTCAACTCTTGGTTTCAGCTCAGGTCATGATCTCAGGGTCATGAGATCAAGCCCCAAGTTGCGCTCAGCATGGAGTCTGCTTGAGATTCTCTCCCTCTCCCTCCCTCTCTGCCCCTCCCCCTGCTCATGCACACTCTCTCTCTCTCAAATAAATAAAATAAAATCTTAAAAAAAAAAAAAAGAAGACATAACCTAGGGTCCATCCATAAAAGGCAGGGAGGGAACTGAGACTCCTGGATAAAGTTGCAACTTTCAGAGCTCGTCCTCCTCAGCAAAAGGGTAACAAGCCAAAAATCTGCTCTACCTAAGGGAAGGGAACAATGAGATCACATGAGATGTCAATCCCAAATTATAAAACACAGGAAGAAAAAAGCCACTGTGATGGTTAATTTTATGTGTCAACTTGACTGGGCTAAGGGATACCCAGATAGCCGGTAAAACATTACTTCTGGGTGTGTCTGTGCAGGTATTTCTGGAAGAAATTAGCGTTTGAATCAGTAGACTGAGTAAAGAAAATATTCCTTCAACAATGTGGATAGACATTGTCCAATCCATTGGCCGTCCAATAGTACAAAAAGGAGAAAGAAGCGCGAATCTCTACCTCTTGTCTTGACTTGGGAAATTCAACTTCTGCTTTCAGGCATGGGAGCTCATGGTTCTTTTTTTTTTTTTTAAAGATTTTGTTTTATTTATTTGACAGAGAGAGACACAGCGAGAGCAGGAACACAAGCAGGGGGAGCGGGAGAGGGAGAAGCAGGCTCTCTGCGGAGCAGGGAGCCCGATGTGGGACTCGATCCCAGGACCCTGGGATCATGACCTGAGCCGAAGGCAGACGCTTAACGACTGAGCCACCCAGGCGCCCGGGAGCTCATGGTTCTTAAGCCTTCAGCCTCAGACTGAGAATTATACCATTGGTACCCCTGGTCCTCGGCTCTTTGGACTTAGACTGAATTATACCATAAGCTTTCCTAGTTCTCCAGCTTGCAGATGACAGATCATGAGACTTCTAGGTCTCCATAACTACCTGGACCAATTCCTCTAATATATCTCCTCCTATCTACATATATGTATATTATCTCACTGGTTCTGTTTCTCTAAAGAACACTGACTAATACAGGAACCATGAGTGAGAGTATGCAGAAACAAATCATAGAATTTAGGCCTTCAAGTACTTCACAAAATGGAGTAAGATACAGAATGAAGAACAATATATCATTTTAAATGATCAGACAGATCGAAAAAGAGCCAAATAGGATTTCTAGGAATGAAATATAATCACTAAATTCAAGTGGCTGCTCTAATTTTGAAGGAAAATGATAAAAATGCCCACATTGATGTCCAAATTTATATAAAAGAGATTCGTAATTTAATTGGAGCATAAAAAATTCTAGCAAACATACAGGCCAAATTCTTTACCCAAAAATATTTAGAGTTATTAATGTAGAAACATTGCTTTAAGGAATATAGTCCCATGCTCTAGAACTTAGTAATTTAATTTTACTGTTAAGAAAAGCTGTTTTGTTCATTCATCTAATCATTTAAGAAATATTTATTAAGCACCTCCTATGTGCTGGGTAGATATAGATAAAATTAAGTTTTAACATCTCTCAGTATGAAAACAAGAGGTAATATTTGGCTTGTTATTGTAAAAGAATTTGATTTTTATGTTAAGGTTCAAATAGACTAAATAATGAAGAAATGCATGATTGGCAATCAGAATACCTTTGCAGCTAATATACTGTCTCTCAATTTTTAATCTACTTACTTTGCTCACTCTACTAACTTCATAAAGAAACTGTTAGGCTAACACAATAAATAGATGTAAATAAGCTTTAAATGTGCTATATGGGGCGCCTGGGTGGCTCAGTTGGTTAAGCAACTGCCTTCGGCTCAGGTCATGATCCTGGAGTCCCTGGATCGAGTCCTGCATCGGGCTCCCTGCTCAGCAGGGAGTCTATTTCTCCCTCTGACCCTCCCCCTCCATGCTATCTCTCTCTCTCATTCTCTCTCAAATAAGTAATAAAATCTTAAAAAAAAAAAAATTAAATAAAAAAAATGTGCTATATGGATAGAAGTAACTGGTCAAATAACATTTTAAAAGTAAAAGAATAAAACAGTTATTCATGTGATTTGTCCTATATTGGTTGATCCATCTAAAATATTTTAAGAGAAAATACTAAAGGACACCCTTGTGAGACAATTCTCCATAGGTCTCTCACATTTCTAGATGTTTTCTAAGCCAAAGCCCTGACTTCCTTTGTTCTAGACTATCTTTTCAAAAATGATAGTACAGCAAACAGCTTTGGAAGATATTCATCCTTTGGAACAGAGAGCAGGCTTGTTTACTGTCTAGTATTATCTTTATTATACATGCCTAGGGTTCAGGCTTCCTCTCCTATAACATAATCAACTGCATGTGCAGGTGTCACCTGACCCTCCTGGCATCACTCTGGTAGAATTGGGTCTTGGGCAAATGGTGCAAATGCTGATGCTCTGGCTACAATCACTACTACCATGAGTAAATAAAATCATTTGTCTTTGATCCAGGAACCTGCCAGCACCCACTGAACTGTGGCAGATTAACTTGTTAGTTTGCAAGTAGGGTAAAATCTCAGACTCTTCACGGTTCTTGAGAGACAAGAACCACAGTAATTCTTTATTCCTTAGTCAGCAAGACACTCAAGTACACTGGGACACACTGTTTTGTGTTCACTAACTCTGTAATAACCCAAATTTGCCACAGTGAACAATTTATTCAAATGTCTGTATTCTTCTACTCCAAGATGGTCTTCGGAGACCTTCCAACTCAGTATTATAGACCTATCAGAGCTCTTCAGCGGGGCTAACCCCACACATTATTTCATCATGACTAGAAATATTTAGGATTTAAATTCCTTATCCCTGGCTTTCCTTTACTCTTTTGAAGAAAATGTTTTTATAATATTGGACGCAACTAATGTTAGTATTTGAAACAATCTTTTAAGTCCAGAGAATTTGAGTTGTTAGAATAGAAAAAAAACAGCACAATGAAAAGCAAAGTGTAAAGAACCATATAAATGTGAAGCTGTTAGGTTCTAAAACCTTATTAGAGATTCTTTTCTCATAAACACATGCCACCAGATGCAAGAAAATGTAGAGGAGGGGCACCTGGCTGGCTCAGTTGGTAGAGCATGCAACTCTTTGACCTCAGGATTGTGAGTTCAAGCCCCACACTGGGCGTGGAGGCTACCTCAAAAAATTGTAGGGGAGATGTATACAAGTACATGCTTGTTACTGGAAAAACAAGTCAAAGTGCAGGTCTCAACTAGAGTGAGTTGATTATCCAGGGATGGTTCAGGTGTGATGTGTTTAAGAGATTCACCTTCACGCAACAACAGTTACACAGGTGTCCTCTGTTGCTTGTTGCTTTGTATTGTAAATGGAGTACAGTTGGTGGGCAATGTATTATCTTACTAACTAGGTAATGATGACACAAATAGTACAAGTAGCAGATGTATTATTAGCAGCATCAGGATAATGTTTGAAGACTTTAAGAAGTCTCATAAATTCATAGGTTCCATAGGATGAGAAAAATGTAAAAATCTAAACTGCAATATTTTTTCTGTTGACCTCTGATGAGACTCAAATAATTTAAGTCTAAAAATTGAGTTAATTATAGAGATTAATTTTACCGATATTAATAGTGTCAAAATGCGTCTCCCTCTCCCACTACCCCTGCTTGTGTTCTCTCTCTCTGTCAGGTGAATGAACAAAATCTTAAAATAAAATAAAATTTAAAAAGACAGCTACAGAGAAGAACCCTACTTTGTGCATATAAACTCTACTGAGGGTGCCTGGGTGGCTCAGTCGTTAAGCATCTGCCTTCGGCTCAGGTCATGATCCCAGGGTCCTGGGATCGAGTCCCACATCGGGTTCCCTCCTGGGTGGGAAGCCTGCTCTCCCTCTCCCACTCCCGCTGCTTGTGTTCCTGCTCTCGCTATCTCTGTCTCTGTCAAATAAATAAATAAATAAAATCTTAAAAAAAAAAAAAAAACTCTACTGAATTGACTGACAAGTAAACTGCATGCATGGGACAGATTCTAGGCAGCTCAGAAAAAGCTAAAAGATCTGAACAGAAGCCCATTGCAAGGAAGAGTTTGGTGTTGGACATAGCCAAGTTAACTGCCTGACAACACTAACACACACACAAAATCAACATTCCTCAGAGACTCATAATAGGATCCATAGTATTTACAATGCATTATTCATAATGCCCATTATACAATAAAATTATTAGACATATGAAGAAACAAGAGGTTTCTTCAGAAACAGAAAATGTAATATACTCAAAAGAAAGGACAATGGAGAGAGACTAAACCTGGAATGCCCAGTTGTTGGAATTAACAGATAACAGCTACAATGATACCTATGTTTAAAAATGTAAAGAAAAAGATGTTTGAAATTAACACAGAGACAGGAAATCTCAGCAGAGAAACAGAAACTATAAAATAAACAAATTGAAATCTAATGCTAAAAAATTTAGTATCTGAAGTAAAAAATTCAACAAATGGTCAAAACAGCAGATTGGAGATAAAAGAAGAGTCAGTTAACTTGAAGACAGATTGATAGAAATTATCCAGTTTGAAGAACAGAGGGGGGAAAAAAAACTGGGGAAAAAAGGAAGGGAAAGAAAGAAACTAAGGAACAGATAGGACAATGTTAAAACTTTTAACATATGTGTAAATGGACTTCCATAAGAAAAATGAGGCAGAAAAAGTACTTGAAAAAATAATTAAAAGTTTCCCAAATTTTTTGAAGCTATAAACATACAAATTCAAGAACAATAAATCGCAAGGATAAATACAAAGAAATCCACACCTACACGTATCATATTCAAATTGTGGAAAGATAAACATAAAGAGAAAATCATGAAAGTAGTCAATGAAAAATAGCACATGACATAATACACATGACAACTGACATTACACTGGAACGAATGGAAATCTAAAACAGCCGAACAATAGACGTAAAGTCCCGAAAGAAAAACACAGAATTCCATATTCAGCAAAAATACCTATCAAAAATAAATATGAATAAAGATACTTTCAGACAGACAAACAAAACCTAAGCAAACTCACTGCCCACATACCTGCGCAATAAGAAATGCTACAGGAAATTCTTCAAACTAATGAGAAAGTAAACCAGATGGAGAAATAGATCTTCAAAAAGAAATGAAAAGCAGTGAAGTAATAAAAATATGGTTAAATATAAGGCTATGTTTTATTCTCTCTTCTTAGGAACACATATGACTACTTAAAGCAAAAGTTATAAATATTGAAATATGGGTCTTATCACATATGAAGATGAAAAGCTATACCAATTACTGCATAAAAGATGAGACATAAACAGAATTCTATAGTTGTAAGTCATCTTCTACACAAAATGGTAGTTTAATTTTAAATATACTGTGAAAAGTTAAGGATGTATATAATGCTATCTCTTTAAAGAGTATATGTATATAATGTAACCCTTTAAAGAGATGTAGCTAAAAAGACAATAGAGAAATTAGAATTCCCCCCAAAATTTTTCAAGTCAAACGAAGTCAGGAAGAATAAACAGTAATTAAAAAAATATATATGGAAAAAAATAGGAGGAAACCAAGGAAAAAAAGCAAAACAAGTAGACTAAGATACTTATAATAATTACACTAAACATAAATGGATAAAGAACTTCAAAAGCCAGACTAACCTATATGCAGTTTACAATAGATGCATCTTCAAAGATGAAGACGGGTCAAAAGCAATGCTTAAATATATGATGCAAAAAGTAAGCATAACAAGGCTGCGGTGGCTATATTATTATCACGTAAAATAGACTCTAAGATAGAGTACTACAGAGAGTGACATTTCATAATGAAAAAATGGACAATTCATCAGAAAGATATAATCATAAATGTGTATATGTCTGATACAGAGCTTCAACCTTCAAGAAGAAAATTTGAAAGAATTATAGGGAAAAACAGATTTTTTTTTTTTAAAACTCCCAACTATGATTGTTAACATCTATCTCATGGTAACTGAAATAATGGCTAGACAAAAAAATCAGTTATGGACACAGATGTGAACAGGACTATTAACCAGCTTAATCTAATTAACATTTGTAAAATACTCCAGACAACTCCAGACAACGTATCTTTTCAAGTGTGTATGGTCTAATTCAACAATATAGATCAAATACTAAGCCAGAAGCTAAGTTTCACGAAATATCAAAAGACTTATTGAAAACTTATATCGAATATGTTCTCTGAACAAACTGAATTACATCATTAAGTATTTAATAACATGCCTAAAAGAACATCAAGTATTTGGAAATTAAGCATAATATATTTTTTTAAGATTTTATTTATTTGTCAGAGAGAGAGAAAGATTGAGAGCACAAGCAGGGGGGGAGAGGCAGGCAGAGGGAGAAGGCTCCCCACTCAGCAGGGAGCCCGATGTGGGACTCCATCCCAGGACCCTGGGAATATGACCTGAGCCAAAGGCAGATGCTTAACCGACTGAGCCACCCAGGTGTCCCTAAGCATAATATTTTTAAATAAACCATGATTCAAGAAGAAATCACAGTATTTTGAAAAAATAGTATTTTGAACTGAATAATGAAAATGTAACATAGGAAAATTTATGTTAAAGTTTAAAACAAAGCTCAAAGAGAAAATAATAGCTTTAAATAAAATTCTTCATAAACATAAATGCAAAAACCCTTCATGGAACATTAGCAAAACAAATCTACCAATATATTAAAAAGATAATATATCGGGGTGCCTGGGTGGCTCAGTTGGTTGGGCGACTGCCTTCGGCTCAGGTCATGATCCTGGAGTCCCAGGATCGAGTCCCGCATCGGGCTCCCTGCTCGGCAGGGAGTCTGCTTCTCCCTCTAACCCTCCTCCCTCTCATATGCTCTCTTTCTCTCTCATTCTCACTCTCTCAAATAAATAAATAAAATCTTAAAAAAATATATATAATATATCTTGAGCTAGGAATACAAGGTAGTTTAACATTGTAAGATCACACACATATACATATACAGATATCTGTTTATGATATTTTAATTTTTAGCTATTATAGATCTCATAGCCAAAAACTGCAAATAGCCTAGATGGCCATCAATAGTATGGATGAATAAGCAACAGTGTATTCATACAATGTAATACTACTCAGCAATGAAAAAGAATGAACTGACACATGTAACAATATATGATGAATCTCAAAAACATTCTGAGAGAAGCCTTTCATAAAAAAATAAATACTGTGATTCCATTTAAATGAAGGTCTATGTTAGGCAAACTAATCTATGATTTTTTTTAAAAAATCAGAATAGCAATTGTTTCTGGGAGCTGGGATTAACTAGGAAGAGGCAAGAAGGAACTTTCTAAGATGACGGAAATCTATGTTTTGACAGGGAATTGGTTACACAAGTATAAGCTATGTTTAAGATTTAAGCACTTTCATGCATGCAAACTCTACCTAAAAAAACATAAACAAACCTAGTTAATGGAATGTATACAGAAGATTTAGGGAAGAAGCATACTGATGCCTACAACTTACTTTTGAAAAATATTTAAAAAATAGGTGGGGGCGCCTGGGTGGTTCAGTCAGTTAATCATCCTACTCTTGATTTTGGCTCAGGTCAGATCTCAGGGTTGTTGAGATCCTCCAGCCTGGCATTGGGCTCTGCACTCAGTAAGGAGTCTGCTTGAGATTCTCTCTCCCTCTCCCTCTGCCCCTACCCCTGCTCATGAACACTCTCGCTCTCTTTCTCTCTAAAATAAATAAATAAATAAATAAATAAATAAATAAATAAATAAATAAATAAATAAAATCTTTAAAAAAAAATAGATGGAAGGGTGCCTGGATGGCTCAGTCAGTTGAGCCTCCCACTCTTGGTTTCAGCTCAGGTCATGATCTTGCAGTCATGGGATTGAGCCCTGCGCCGGGCTCTATGCTCAGCATGGAGTCTGCTTAGGATTCTCTCTCCTGCTCACTCTCTCTCTCTCTCAAATAAATAAATAGATAAAAATCTTTAAAAAAAATCGTTTTAAATAAAAAAACAGGTGGATGGGTGGAGAGACAGTGATAAAGCAAAAACAGCAAAATGTTTACAATTATAGAATATCCATAGTAGGTATACAGGTGTTGCCAGCATAATTCTTTCAACTTTTCTGTATGTTTAAAAATTTTTCAAAACAAAAATCATGGGGAAATTATTTTCAAAAAAATCAAGGTAGATGGGCAGCCATCTGTGGTATGTAGACCTAACTGTGTGGTAGGCAGACCTAACAATAGGTTTGCATTCTTCTACCCCATTCATGATAAACAGATTTACGTTTCTTAGAATTTGGTTAACATGTCCACTAGTTCCTTGGATTTATTTTAGATTTATAATGTGTTTTCTTTCATTTTTTCTTAAGTATAACAACTCTACATTGTCTTGGGAAAGTTACTTAAATTCATTTAAATTTCTGTATACAAAAATTATTTTTAAAACACTTAGAGATATCTGAAAGGTGCTCCATGAGTAGGAAATGTGCCTTTCAGCTTGCCTTAGAATTATTTTCTAAAAAATCTGCAATTTAATAAAGGACATTAAAATTCTTGGTTTTCCAGGCCTCATTTTATTTTATTTTAATTTTTTTTAAGATTTTATTTATTTATTTGACAGAGCGTGAGAGAGCACAAGCAGGGGGAGTGGGAGAGGGAGAGGAAGCAGGCTCCCCACTGAGCAGGGAACCCAATGAAGGGCTTGATCCCAGGACCCTGAGATCATGACCTGAGCCAAAGGCAGCCGCTTAACTGACTAAGCCACCCAGGCACCCCAAGGCCTCATTTTAAATGAACAAAAATTAAAATGAAACACCCCGTGATATGTAACTACTCTAAGTACATAAAAAATATGACAGCCATAATACCTCATTCACACTGAGATCTTTTCTCTGTGGTCAGGGTATATCAATGTGATATCCATAGATATGCCCATTGCTCCTTGAAATTTGATCAAATGTGTTTCCCGATGTCTTGCTGGACTATATTATGGCCAAGTCAACCATTTCATTCATCCCTGAAATTTAAATGCTGAAGCAATTGCCTATGGTCTCACTGAGCTAATTCAGACAACTGAAAAGAAGGAACTGGCCCTCTCTATTCTTTTTTCTCAAAGTCCCAACCTAAGAGTCAGCTTGTTAGTCTCAAAAATACATTCAGATCATTAGGAGTCGAGAATATTGTTTCTCTCATCCACCAGAAAAGCAAAATGGAAGTATCAGCCCATTTCTTTTCATTGTACCACACCCTATTAATAAAAATTTGACACTTAAAAAGAAAAGATAAGTACTTCTCAAAATACAGGGACAGGAGCACCTGGGTGGCTCAGATAGCTAAGCATCTACCTTCAGCTCACGTCATTATTTCCAGGTCCTGGGATCGAGCCCCACGTTGGGCTCCCAGCTCAGTGGGGAGTCTGCTTCTCCCTCTGCCTCTCCCCCCTGCTCATGCTCTCTCTCTCTCAAATGAATAAATAAAATCTTTAAAAAAAAAATACAGGGACAAATTATTTCCCATTAGCTGCTCTTGGTCTTCATTTCTTTTCTAGAGATCCTAATTTCTCCTGATTCCATATTCTGTTTCTATGGATAGTATCCTGGCCTTACATGCCCTGCATTACTAGGAAAACTTTTCTATTAAAAACATTTGCGTCATTTTTCTCCCTGTAACTGCTCCCACACTCATTTTCCTCTCATTATTTTGTGACTCATATTTTAATACTCTGATGCATTCAGGAGTATACACCTTTCTAAGGAGGTGAGGTGGGCATCAGAATTTAAAAAGGCATTGAAAATGATACTTTTAAATCAGTCTAGGTTTCTTCCCCCAATCTTAGTCTACCATAACCAAACTTCTTATTAATAATATCCCAAAGATATTATGCTAAAATTGGGATATACGGTCTTAAAATTTTTTCTGCTCGATGACAGTGGATGAAACAGAAATCATGGACAGTGTGACAAACTGCTAACTGTTCCTCAATATCCATTGTCCCTTCCATACTAAATTGGACATGTAGCTATGCAGAATAAAAAAAAAAACTTGTCTTTCCCTTCCTCGCAGCTAAGTATGGCCATGTGACTAAGTTCTAATCAAAAGGATGGAAGTGGAAGAACAGTTGTGGCACCTTCAAAGAATCTTCCTTAAAGGATAGAAAATATGTACCTTTTGCCCCTTTCTTCTTTGACCCTTTCCTGCACCCTGTTGCCTAAGATGTGAATATAATGGTTTCTTGGGTCATGAAGACAAGGATCACACCCAAGGGACAATGGAATGATCCAACGGAAAAGTCTGGGACTCTGAGGTCTGTGTAGAACAGAGCCTATCTTGGGACTTTCACATAAAAGAGAAATAAACTTTAATCTTTTTAAAGCTTTTGTTAATTTGGATTTCAGTGAAAGACAGCTGAACTTAATACCAACTAATGCAATAAGTAAAGAAAAATAGAATAGTAAAGAGATTCTTTTATCTTTCTTTTTTTCTGGGGGAGGGGCAGAGGGAGAGAGAAAATCTTAAGCAGGCTCCACGTCCAGCGAGGAGCCTGATGTGGGGCTCAATCTCACAACACTGAGATCATGACCTAGGCCGAAATCAAAGTTGGATGCTTAATCAACTGAGCCACCCAGGTGCCCTGAGATTCCTTTTGATTGAGTTGTAGAATCATCCCACTAAAGCAGAATGAGAAGATGATATATTCTCTAAGAAAGGAGATGAGGAAATTTTAATTACTATTCCTCCAAGATAATGAGGCAGATCCGAAGAGTTGTTTGTATAACATAAGTTAGAGTCCTTTAAGGAAGGAACTCAGCTAAGTGAATGAGCTAAGTCTTTGGCATAGTTACAGAATGCTGATAGTTGCTATGAAGCTTAATCATGTTGAATACTTGATAAGAGTACATGAGCTTACCGAACCATTAACAGGCTTTACCGAACATACAGCTTTAAAAACCTCTGGACTATTTACAGTGTTGCTTTCAATCAATTCCAGGAGGCTCAAATGGAACCAATTATGATATAACCATAGGAGACATAAAAATCAATTTCTGAAGGAGTCACAAGCTAAGAAAATCTGTAAAAGAATCACTCTCAGCGTAACAGGGCTAAATAACCAATGGGATACATTATATGATCACTTTCAGAAAATTGTCAATTTAAAGAAAGTATCAAGAGGCTTGAAAGATTTAAATGTCACAGAAAACAAAGACTGAAGATAAGTGGAAGAAAGTTTTATAAATCATTGACTTAGACTAACAAGATGCAATATGAAAAAATGGTAAACTTTTCAGCACAGCAATAAAATTTCTTACAACTCTATAAAATGACCCTACAATTTTAAAAAAAAACTGATGTTTCTACAAATTACAAATTGGGATTAGAGAAGTCTGTATGATTCACTGAAACTTCAGAGGGCTCAAATGGCTTAGAAGTAAAACGGACTTTTAAAATAATCAAAAACTCGGGGCGCCTGGGTGGCTCAGTGGTTAAGCGTCTGCCTTTGGCTCAGGTCATGATCCCAGGGTGCTGGGATCGAGCCCCACATTGGGCTCCCTGCTCAACGGGAAGCCTTCTTCTCCCTCTCCCACTCCCCCTGCTTGTGTTCCCTCTCTGGCTGTGTCTCTCTCTAATAAATAAAATTTAAAAAAATAAAAAACTCGGGGCACCTGGGTGGCTCAGTTTGTTAAGCGTCTGCCTTGGGCTCAGGTCATGATCCCAGTATCCTGGGATGGAGCCCCGCATCAAGTCCGGCTTCCTGCTCATTGGGAAGCCTGCTTCTCCCTCTGCCCCTCCCCCCCTCCTGGCAAGCCTCTCTCTCTTCCTCTCTCAAATAAATAAAATCTTAAAATAGACAAAATAATAAAAAACTCCAAAGTATAGGGGCGCCTGGGTGGCTCAGTCGGTTAAGCGTCTGCCTTCGGCTCAGGTCATGATCCCAGGGTCCTGTGATCGATCCCCGCATTGGGCTCCCTGCTCTGCGGGAAGCCTGCTTCTCCCTCTCCCACTCCCCCTGCTTGTGTTCCCTCTCTCGCTGTGTCTCTCTCTGTCAAATAAATAAATAAAATCTTAAAACAACAACAACAACTGCAAAGTATAAACTAATTGCTTGTCAATCTAGAAGCCTATCAGATACACTGAGCCTACCTAAGGTGAGTAGGTAATAAGATAAATAAGCTGCATCAAACGCATAGAGCAAAGGGTATTTTCTCCAGTAATCTGTAAATTTCCTTATAATCTTCTCATTAGAGTGTTTCTGAACCAGTAATATAAGTAAATGGAAAATAAGAATCACAATCACAAATATTCAACTCACAGATTTTCAGTAATTGCTTATTTCAAGGTACACTTGTACTTTAATTTCACATTTGTTACTGATCTTCCAATTACAAGGAAGAAAAGTTAGTTCCTTAAGGAAAAAAAAATATGTCCAATTTCAAATAGCAATGGCACATTCCTTGACTAGGTCAAGTTCCAGAGTATCAGTTATACATCCCCAAGGAGAAAGAAAATTAAATGTAAAAAAAGAGGCAAACTTTCCTCAGCTTTGTTTTCTCCAATGATGAGAAATATATTTTTAACCACCACGTGACATAAGTCATCTTACAAAATGAAGTCTTTACAGCAAGGCATGTGATCCTTTATCCCTCTCAGCAGGCCTCTTCCTAAGTGATAAATTCTTTCCTAAACTGAATTATTCAAAGTTAAACAATAAAATGCATTAGGAGAGAGGACAAGGAAAGTGAGGAAAAAATAAAGGGGAATGTTTTCCTCTTCCTTTTTTTCAATAAAAGCAGATACAAAATTGTATAATGCATACATTATAAGTATATTTTTTATTCTTTTTATTTTTAAAAAAATTTTTTTAAAGATTTTATTTGAGAGAGAAAGAGCCCAGCAGGGGGAGGGGCAAAGGGAGAGGGAGACAAGCAGACTCCTCACTGAGCAAGGAGCCTGACATAGGGCTCCGATCCCGGGGAAGGCAGATGCTTAACTAACTGAGCCACCCAGGCACCCCTAAGTATATTTTTTGAAGCTTTTAGGATAAAATAACTGAAAGAAAATGTACAAAATACTAGCAACTTCATTGGGGTGGTAGAAATCCGTACTAGAGATTTCCCTTTTTTCTGTATTTCAAATTTTCTCCAACATTAGTTTTACCACTTTTATAACTGAACAGTGAAATTACAAGTAACTTAAAAGCAGGAAAAGCCTTTTAAAAATTAATCTTCTCTGTTGGGAGAATAGTGACACTTCAAGCATACTTATTTTGTGCTACGAACTAATGCTTCATCTAGGCTTGTCACCCAAAATCTTGATAGAAATAGAGAATCTCAGGGGCGCCTGGGTGGCTCAGTCGGTTAAGCATCTGCCGTCCACTCAGGTCATGATCCCAGGGTTCCAGGATCAAGTCCCACATCAAGCTGCCTGCTCAGTGGGGAGTCGGCTTCTCCCTCTGCCCCCCCACCCACTTGTGTTTGCTCTCGCTCTCAAATAAGTAAATAAAACCTTAAAAAAAAAAAATAGAGGATCTCAGGCCTCACCTCAGATGTATTGAACCTACATTTTAATATGATTTCTAGGTGTTTATATGCAC
The DNA here is from genome assembly GCF_054177405.1 of Leptonychotes weddellii. Classification (NCBI taxonomy): domain Eukaryota; kingdom Metazoa; phylum Chordata; class Mammalia; order Carnivora; family Phocidae; genus Leptonychotes; species Leptonychotes weddellii. Next base: position 69,390,231 of record NC_138378.1, on the reverse strand, counting down.
ATTAAGCTAATGAAGCACTGTTACAGAATATTCATCTAAGAGTAAACACCTATGTTGATTGCTAAGTTCCTCCTATATGTTAGTCTACAATGATGATATTTTTCGACCTACTTGTTAGGTTTATTCATGCAATTCAGTAAATATTGACAATAAGAGATAATGAAAATAGGAATATATTAATCCTACCACTACATTTTGGGTAATATTTTAAAGGAAAGCATAGTTCCAAATTTCAAACCCAAGCCATTATTCCTTATTTCATTAACCACAACCACTGAGATGAACCAAAAGCAGAATATGAATTTACCAGAGAATCTTTTAATAAAGGCTGAAACCTACCAATGAGGAAACACTAGAGGGTAGTTAGTGTGGCATGATATTGCAGTACTAGAATGCCTGAGTAAGCCCTGCCTCTATCTTATTAAGGCCTTTCAGAAACTTTGTTCATTTACTTTGAAATGTCCATTTATAGCAGGGTTTCTCAATCTCAGCATTATTGTCAGTTTGGGCTGGTTAATTCTTTGTTGTGGAGGCTGGCCTGTATATCATAGGAGCTTTAGCATCATTCCTGGCCCCTGCCTACTAGATGTCAGTACTATCTCCCCAGCTGGAGATACAAACCAAAAATGTTTCCTACATTGCCAAATATCCTCTGGGGGCAACCCCTCTGCTGCAAGCCCCAATAAAAACCACTGATCTAGGAAAAGAGCAATCATCAGAAAGGGGTCCTGTTAATAGAGGCCAATGATCTTACTTGGGATTTTCCCAAAAAGACACACTGAAGAGTATAACTGAATTTATAAATATGGACAAATTTGTGAGCTTTGTTTTGAAAGCTCCATGAGAGGAAGGGCTAAGTCCATTTTTCTCTGGCTATTGTATTCACAGCAGTTCCTGGCCCATGATAGTGTTTGACGATGTTTGTTAAATGAAGTGAACGTGTAGATACTATACTCTCAGTATTGGGCAATCAATTCCTATTAAATTTTCAGATTAAACTCTCATGATTTCTACTATGTGTGTTGTCATTTCTTAAATGTATTTCTCTCACTTTAACTACAAAAAAAATTATACTAGTTAAGTCACATCTAAAAATTAATTATTAAGAACTATGATGTAACCACTATATCCAAACCAATTATGACTCTTGGAGCATGGGAGATAGCAAAGGGAAGCAGAAACAATGCCATGGAAAATTAGCATAAGAAAGAAAGTAAGCCCCATCAGGAATCTGTGAAGATCTAGAAACTCAGGGAATTACTATTTAAAGAAATTTTAGGTGTTGTCACCTTTTTGTGCAGATGCTTTCTCTTTGCTTGGCTTATTGTTCAGATCTCATCTCAAGGCCTCACTCCCTTCCGTGTTCTCCAAATAATCTAGACAAATAGTTTTAAACTCTTTTTTGGAGCCACAAACTCACTTCCAAAATCCGATGAAATAAATGGCTATTATACATCAATTGAAGAAAAAAAAAATCTGATGAACACTCTTCCTAGGAAAATGCACTCATATACAAGCATTACCACATAATTTCAGGAAGTTTGTGAATCTCCTAAAATCTACTGAGGGACAATGGTTTCTTTCATTCCTGCATGCCCATTAGTATTTGTTGTCCATACCATAAAATGTAGTAATTCCATGACAACTGAATAAAGGAAATTTCATTTAAAATGGAGTCAGGAAACCAGAAAGGGGAGTTCTCTCGCCCTACCACTCACCCTCAATTGCAGACCCCAACAGGAAGATGCCTACAATTTCCTTCCCCAGCAAGAGGAAGATTTTCTTTTTGCCTAGCAACAGTCTAGCCAATGAGAAAGTGTCACAATTCAGCCAATGAAAAGCCACCACACTTGAAGCTTCACAGGCAACGTTTTGTTTGTAACAGCTCCTCCTGACTCCCTCCCATTCTCTATAAAAGAGCTTTCCTCTCCTTTGTTCTCAGGACTTGCCTATGGTTTGCCATAGCTTACATATCTTGAATTGCAATTCCTCTGCTATTCCCAAATAAATCAATAGTGGCTGTGTTATTTTTAAGGTCAACATCAAGTAAACCAGTTCTATTAGAAGACAAGGGGCTCTGGAAAATCCTACCCTTTTTTGGAGTCCAGCTCAAGTCACCATTTCATGAACTCTTTTTTTAACTAGCTTCATTTCCCTTGACTGAGTTGTGCAGTAGTTTTGTCCATAGTTGTTCAAGTCACGTTTTCATAAATTTTACTGGTCAGAACTGCGTACACAGCACCTATCTTTATCTCCTTATCCAAACCAGGTTCTGTGTAGTATATCTGAGTAGCACAGATTAGATACATATTTAGTATCTGCTAAAGGACAGCTAAAATAGAATGAAGTTATATGACTAATCTAGGACTCAATTTCTTCTTCTATAAAAACAATACTAAGGGCACCTGGGTGGCTCAGTTGATTAAGCGACTGCCTTTGGCTCAGGTCATGATCCTGGAGTCTCAGGATCGAGTCCCGCATCGGGCTCCCTGCTCGGCAGGGAGTCTGCTTCTCCCTCAGACCCTCCCCCCTCTCGTGTGCTCTCTTTCTCATTCTCTCTCTCAAATAAATAAATAAAATCTTTAAAAAAAAAAAAAAAAAAAACAATACTAATAACCCCAGTGCTCCAATGTCTGATAGATCACATCAATGTGCATGTGGTGATAGAAGGCCTCTGATAGTTTATATAGGAAGAAAATAGGCCATTCTTCTCATGGTCAGGAGCCTGTTCCTTGGAGGTCTTATACACAAATGACCAGAAGCCTATTCTCTCAACCAGATTGTTTCTTTGGTAGATGATGGGAGAAGGAATGGAACTAAAGTCCTATTCTGTCACTTCACTTTTCTTTGACACTGCTACATCACAATGCTTGGTTCACGCTTTGAAAAAAAAAAGTAAAAAAACAGAATAATTCCAGTCCTTTAAAATCTATTTTGCAAAGATGCCACCAAGAAAACGAGGAAGACATTTAAAATCAGCAAGCACTTTGGAGTTTGCACTATGCAAACAAAATATATTAAAGAGCTACTTTCACATTTCTAAATTCTGTGCCTAATTTCCAATTTAAATTGGTACTTTTTAAAAATGAGGCTATCAAAGAAATCAGTAAAAAAGCAAAAAACTGAAATCAACAGAAAGCAAAAGCAAGAGATTAACCAGGATGTAGATTAGAAGGTTATCAGAAATAAGATAAAGACTTCTCCCTTCAAAACAGCACCTCTCTTCTACCTAAAAGACTAATTGGAGAGAATGAAGCTCTGTTACACAGCCACAAATTCAGGTAAATCTGCAAATTAAAATCTAGTCTTGATTAATCGTAGTGAAGGAAAAGAATAAATGGATTACAAATCTGCTGCCAAAATTTACAAAAGTTTTGTAATTTAATTACTGGTATATTTAATACAAACAAGAGAGCAGCCAAAAGGCAGAAAGAACACCTGGAAGTTAGCAGCAGGAAGGCCATAAAAACAGCAAAAACCAAAACCTTACTACTAGAGGATCATGGTTTTTCTGTGGAAAATGTTTTGATGCTGCCCCTCTCTAGAGAAACAAAAATATCCTAGAAATGATATAATATTCCTAAATGCCACAATGAGTGATACAGGGTTATTGTAAACAACAACACTTATTATTTAAGACATGGTTTAAAGGGTCATTTAGGTAAGTATTTTGTTTTCTTTCCCATTGCTCTGGCTCTACCCACACACAAATGTACATACACTCTGCTAGTTACTATGGTGAAAACCTATATAAACCTGTAATCCCTTTTATAAATCAAACCAATGAATGTTCAGACAAAAATCAGAAGCTGAAATGCGTATCCAAGAAAAAACTGATGTAGAGCCTAACCAGAAAGAAGTAGAAAAAATAAAATCCATATACTCAAAAAACCCATCACAATAAATTTAGGGGAAAAAAATTACTCACTGCACTTATGGTTATTAAAAGTAAGTTACTGGGGGCCTGGGTGGCTCAGTTGGTTAAGTGACTGCCTTCGGCTCAGGTCATGATCCCGGAGTCCTGGGATCGAGTCCCACATCAGGCTCCCGGCTCAGCGGGGAGCCTGCTTCTCCCTCTGACCCTATCCCCTGTCATGCTGTTTCTCTCTCTCTCTCAAATAAATAAATAAAAAATAAAAAAAAAAAATTTAAAAAGTAAGTTATTATACTTACTTTGGAAAATCATATAGGACCTTCCTTCAAACAGCTTACTCCATAATCAATCTTAGTTCTTCTCTCAATCTCTGCTTAAACAAAGTACAGTTGATCCTTGAACAACATGGGTTTGAAATGCAAATGTTCACTTATATGCAGATTGTTTTCAATAAATATGCATATACTATAAATGTATTTACTCTCCCTTATGAATTTAATAACACTTTTTTTCTCAAGCTTATTTTATTAGAAGAACACAGTATATAATACATACAACAAAATACATGTTAATCAACTTTTTGTTATTGGTAAGGCTTCTGGTCAACAGTAGGCTATTAGTTAAGTTTTTAGGGAATCAGAAATTATACACAGGTAACTGACTGTATGGGGGTTTGGAGCCCCTAACCCCAGCATTGTTCAAAGGTCAACTGTAGTTCTAAGATTTTGGTGGGGAATTCTTCATTTAGGGAACTAAAATTCTGGGGAGAATGAGTTAGGCAAGTCCTTACCCAGAATTATTAGCCTTTCATAACATCTGGTCATTCCTCTGATCATTAATGCAACAAGTTTCTATTTGGCATCACTATGCCTGATGATGTCATAAGTACGTGTGATTCAACAAGGAACAAGAATAGCATTAATTCCTACTTTTGTGGCCCTTCAGTCTGGTGAGACATAGTAAACATGCAACTACAAATGAGACAGGCATTACAAAAAGGGAAAGGGAGGAGCTATGGAAGGTAGTATAAGGGTAACTAATCCAGACAGGGAAGTCAAGGAAAAAATCTCCATAATCAAGGGACATCTGAGATTTGAAGGATAAAAAGGACTTAATTGGGGCTTTCGTGCATGCCGCTGAAGAAGGAGGGTGCATGAGGCATCACTGGCCATGTAGGCTGGGCAGCAGTGCTTGCCAGCCAGTCACTGAGCTCTTCGAGGTGCAACAGAGCCTATGAGATGAAGGTTGTCCTGACATTTTCCAAAAACACACCTCATAGAGGATGGCTGTGACAAAACCAACAGGAGCACCACCACATGTAACAAGCATATCAGTAGCTGCAGATGAATACTCAGGTCCATAACCATGGTGGTTAAAAATTCTTCATTGCCTCAAAGGCATGCAGTTGTAAGGAAAAATGAAGAACTGGTCAAGAAGACATAAACTGAAGCAGATGATGAAAATTAATATTTTATTTAACATCGATCACCTCACAATAAGTTATGTAGGAAAATACATGTTTGAATACTTTTAATTGCTGGACAATTAAGTCTGTTATCTCTAAAATTTTAAAAAAAAGAATTAGTTATGTTTCCCAGGATAATCAATACACTTCCTCCTTGCTATTCATATGAAGAATAATAGTACTCTTTCACTTTCTCTCTTCCACCAGTTTGCCATCTTTGTTTCAGGTTCATGGTGTTTCAAATCACCGGACATCCTGATAGCTTGTATATATGAGCAGAAAGGAGAACACTACAGAAAAGTCTATTCTGGGATGCCTGGTTGGCTCAGCGGGTTAAACGTTTGCCTTAGGCTCAGGTCATGATCCTAGGGTCCTGGGGTCAAGTCCCACATCAGGCTCCTTGTTCAGCGGGGAGTCTGCTTCCTCTCCCTCTGCCTGCCACTCCCCCTGCTTGTGCACACTCTCTCTTGTCTGACAAATAAATTAAATCTTTAAGAAAAAGAAAAAAAAAGTCTATTCTGCTACTGTTCCAATCATTTGGCAGGTAGACTTAGTTGGACCTAACTTCCAGAAATAAAGTTCAAGTTAAATTTAGAGGTAAAGGAGAGAGGAAATAGGGACATACTTTCAGTATATAATGCAAAATGAAAACAGTAACATCCAAAAACCTTTCCTTATGAAATTTAAAACTGATTTCAAAGAGAATTGGTTCTAAAAATGCATAGAAATATAAAGAACTGAAGAGAGGACAGTTAACAAAGAAATAAGAAATAAAGCAGTGAACTCAAGTCTGAGAATGTAGAGACACCCTTAGATCACTGAGTCATTATTAAGTAGAGGCATCTTCAGTGAACAGCAACTGCTACTCTTGTTTAATCTCCAAATGGTGAAGATATAAACTATTCCCTTTGCCTAAAGCTATAACCACTATCACTGGTTTAGCTAGTATTCCCAAAGGCTCTTGACTCATAGGCAAACCTCAAGATGATGGATGATAGGGCTTTAGCCCCTTTGAATAAAACTGTGTGTGTTCAGTAGGTGAAAGACTGAACATTCAGTGTTCCTTTATCCAAAGTTAAAGGATAATTGACAATCTTCTCAAGTGTCTAAATCTTCAAAGAAAAATAAGTTTGGAGTATTGTTTGGCTTTAAAAATAAAATGAGATATTTTAATTGCTCCTAAATACTTTCAGACTGTAAAAGCATTGGCTGGCCTAATATCTCACCTTCATTCAAGGGTTATTTTTATCAGTGGCACCATTACCCCAGTGCCAACATATAAAATACATAAAAACAGCTCAGGATTACTCAACTCCTTTTATTAATAAAACAGGAAAAAGAAAACACATATCAATTTTACAAATATAATTTATCAAAGAAAACTAGAAGTATTTTTCATTATAAACAAATCAGAGGCCCAAAATGTTTGATCCAGAGAACAGAAATGGATTCATTTAAAATAAACCAAAGCTATAAATAAAAGAAATTTCAGGTGAAGCACATCATATGTTAGATGATGGCACCTAATGACTAAATGTAATATTGCATCACTGCATTAGTCATGGATATCTACAGCAAGAGCACTTTTTGGTGGTGTGTGTAGAGGCCGCTTCTAGGCACCAAGTTTGAGCAATGGAATGTTGAAAGGCCCACAGTGACCCCCTGACTGAATACAGACAAGCCAATCAGGCAACCCACCTCAAAATATCCATAGGCCCTACCTAACCAATGGGTTACTTACAACCAGGCACAGTTCCCCAAAAAAGCAAAACTCCACATGGGGCCATACCTTCTCACCTCCCCTCTTTAAAAAAAGCCCCCACCCACTGCCTCCTTGCAGACAGTCTCCTTTGCTGTCCTGCCCCCCATTCCCTTACAGTGTATTCACCATGAATTCTTTCATGGCCTGGACCACTGGCCCCCTATCCAATTGGGAGAGACACCACAGTGTGGATCAAAAAGATCCCCATAATTTCTTAGGGGTAGAGAGTATAGGAGTGTGAAGAGGAAGATGGTGATCAATGGCCAAGGAAAAATCTCGTACTAAAGAACATAACACAAACAAGAAGCAGGCTGACATGGATGTACTACAATTCTCAGCAAGGTAAGTCAATGCTAGGCATATATAATTCCAAGGATGCCAACCTTACTTTCTTCTTGAAATATTTTAATTTAGTCTTTTGGATTTTTAGGTATATTATGTCTAATTTCACCATGAAAAGTAAAAGTAAAGTAGGATTCACTTGACATAAACGGTTTTAAAGAGAAACTGTACTCCAAAAAGGAAGAGATGTATTTCCTAAATGATTCTTCGGCGAGAGCATGGGTTTAGGGAAAGAATAGGAGTTGTACAGCTGGGGAGCATTGTGTTCAACTCTCCAGCTCTCTTGAGTTGAACAACCTTGAGTACATTATTTTAACATCTCTGAACCTTAATTCCTCAGTTACATACCTTAAAATATTATTTTAAGAAGAGGTCCATAGGAGGTACTCAACAAATGGCTATTGATGAAATTATTATGGGGGTGCCTGCGTGGCTCAGTCAGTAAGCCTTCGGCTCAGGTCATGATACCAGGATCCTGGGATGGAGCCCTGCATCAGACTCCTTGCTCAGCAGGGAGCCTGCTTCTCCCTCTGCCTGCCACTCCCCAGGCTTGTGTGCTC
>NC_138378.1:69332175-69382128 GCF_054177405.1 Leptonychotes weddellii | reverse complement strand
GGTGCCCCAAATAAATAAAATCTTAAAAAAAAAAAAAAAAGGAAGGAAGGAAATTATTATGGAATTGCTAAATTTCTCCCAGGAGGACCTTTGGTCAATAAAACTACATGTTACTGTGCCAGAAAATAAGTGACCAGTTAAAAGTTTCTTAACTCCTATGGAATTCCTGGTTCTAGGATATTTTTGGTTCAGTGGAAAGGGCTTTAAATACAGAAAAATAATATTTCATTTCAGATATTTGATTTTGTTAATAACTTCAGAAGATAGGAACTACTCCTCTTCTGGCATATCTCACATTTAATAGTCCATAGGCAGATAGATATATTCCTCTGTCAGATAGGACTGTGCTTTCCTATATGTCCATAATTACCTACCAGAAACTGGCCAGCTATGCTCAAAATTGTAACTTGGGCTGTTCAACTCAGGTGATGCAATACAAGGAGCAGCTTACTTGCTCAAAATTTAACATGTATATACTGTGTAAAAGCTAAAAATCAGCTAAAAAGTAACCCTACAGTGTTATTCTTACTTCCAATCAAGTTGGCTAATCAATTCCTTAAAGAGAGGCCATTCTAACACTCCACTAGAAGAGAAGAACAAAGGCTTGTTCTCTTCAAGGCTAGGACACAATTAGGCCTTTTCTGAATAGGATCTACCTTTATGCTTGTCCCATGATTTCACAAGGTGTGGGATTTAAATAAATATACAGACTAGGGATGGTTTCCTGAAAAAGCTGAAATTCTCTGCTTTAAGGAAAGAGGAAAGAAAAGAAATGGTATCCAACCCAACTATGCAGAGTAACTTAAGATCAGATGTAGAAATGTGCTAATCCAATTTCAGGTGCAATTTTCTAGCCTTTCAAGGATTGGAAATGAATGCAAGCATCCTGGACTTGATTTCTCTTGGAAATGTAGGGAAAGGTAAAAGTTTTCTCCAAACTAAGCTTTATATTATGTTCTTAGAAACTGAAAGAAAATCAATATAAAATTTTCAAAATATACACATACACACACATCTATGTGTATGAGTACATTTTTAAATAGTCATTCCATTAGAAATCAAGTTGTAAGGAAGGCTGCCAACAAATCTTATTTTTTTTAAAGAAAAACAATGCCCTAAATCACAGAAAATTGGAAAAAGAAAACCCACAGTTATTATTATAAGTTCTATAACAAAATTCAAAACCATTTCAGATTTCTCAGTTCTTGGGAATTGCTGATATTATTAACAGTATTTTTATTATTTTTTAATTCAATTTTTAAAAAAGATTTTATTTATTTGTTTATTTGACAGTGAGAGAGAGAGAGCACAAGCAGGGGGAGCGGCAGGCAGAGGGAGAGAGAGAAGCAGGTTTCCTGCTAAGCATAGAGCCCGATGTGGGGCTTGATCCCAGGACCCTGAGATCATGACCTGAGCCGAAGGCAGCCATTTAACCTGACTGAGCCACCCCGGAGCCCCTAATTCAATTTTTAAAACCACTATCTGAAAACAGTTCTATGAGGGAGACAAAATTATTTTTATTTTATATATGAAAAACTGAGAAAAATATGTCAAATGATTTGCCTACATTATGAAACTAATTAATGGGATAGCCATAAATGGACCCTAGGTTTCCTAACTTCTAGGTCTTACTACAAATCTGATGCTTTCAAATTTTAGCCCCAGAATCCTCTTTCAAACTAAATCTTTTGTGGAACCCCACTAATTCAACAGATAAAACTGCAGCTGCTCCAAATGCAGTGGATATTGGGCTAGAGCCCTGTACACCTAAGCTCTATGTTTCCTCATCCACAATAGACTTTGAGGCATTTCTGGGGATCATCATAACTCCAAAGGACACACTGAAAAAATACCACCATCAAAGGTCATCTCTTCTGACTCATTCCCTATGGGAAATCCATAAAGTTAAATTCAAATCCAAACATGAATATCACTAATAAAATAACACCTGTCACAGCTACCATATCTAAGATTTTTAAAGTCACAAATACATATTGATGGAAGTAAAAGTAAAAGTTACATCCCGTTTGTACCATCCAAAAATAATGGGCAGAGAGGGTTTACTAATTACTGAATTATTCCCATGCACTGTGTGATACAATAGGAAGAGAGAAATATTTCATTGCTTTAACATAACTGTCACCTCATTCACAATTGTGACATGAAAACACTAAGCTACTTATTTCCAAAGTTAAATTTAGATACCTTTCTTCAAATAAAATTTAAATAAAATCTTATATTGAAGGCATTTTATAAGCTATTCTAGTTAAATGGGGCAAAGCATGGGGCATGCCAAGAAGATGCAGCTCAGCCGAAGGCTGTAGGAACACGAAAATGGAGGAAGAGCTGACAAAAGTAAAGGATTATTTCAAGGTTTTTGAGCAGTTCCTGAAATATAAATGGTGAACAGCATACATTGCTGATGAACTGACATCTGAAGCAGAGGCAACAACACTTACAGTGTAGGGGAGCAAAATTTACCACTCCAAAAATGTGTCTCTTTGGCATGTGGATTATTTTAGGCTGATTATTTTTATGAAAGAAAAGTCTTGGGGCACCTGGGTGGCTCAGTAGTTAAGCGTCTGCCTTTAGCTCAGGTCATCCAGCCCTGCATCAGGCTCCCTGCTCGGCGGGAAGCCTGCTTCTCCCTCACCCACTCCTCCTGCTTGTGTTCCTGCTCTCAATATCTCTCTCTCTCTGTCAAATAAATAAAATCTTAAAAAAAAAAAAAAAAAAAGCCTTAGGAAGAACCAAACTTTGATCTTCCCCCTATACTGCCTAAAACTATTTAGCTAGAGGACCTCCTCCACGAAGGGCGCTATCACCACAGATTGACTACAGCCTAATATGGACCAGGTGTGGTAGACAGGGAAGAATTTAGCAGTTTGTTAAAATTCCTCTCTGTGTCCCACTGTTTCTGTATGGCCCAGCAAACACTTGTTTACTAAACATTTTATTGTTTTCATCTTTCTGTGAATTACCTCCTTCCCTTGAAGTCCCAGACCCTTACCCCTTTCTCCTTAGCTCTGGGTGCCATATAAGCCTCATTTGCTTTACTGCCTGTGGGCCTCAAGCCCCCTTATGGAAGTAATTAAATTTGATTTTTCTCCTGTTAACCTATCTCATGTCAATTTAATTCTTAGATCACCCAAAAGAACCTTCAAGAGTAAAGGAAAACTTTTCCTCCTCAACAACAGGCATAAATAAATGTACTTGGGGGCAAAGTAGAGCTTTGAGTATAAACTTTTTGTCCACACCCACCTGAGTAAACCATTATAATACCAGTTTCTTGTGAACTTCTGCAAAAGGATTACTGCCAGAGGCACAAATAAGGCTCATCAAACAAAGAAGTATTATTTTTTAAAATATCAGCACAAGCTATCCAGGGTTCAAGCAGTAATCAACCAGCAGGTCAAGTTTATTAATCCCAAGTGGCAAATAGAAAGCAGACCTTTGAAAATAAACCTTAAATTCAGAAGAGAACCAGGATGGAGATGATTAGTAGTATATACACAAAACCACCGAACAATGAGAACAACATATACAAAAAGCATCAGGGAAGAGCTGGTGATGTCAAAGTTTAAATCATACAAAGTCAGAAAAACCCCTATGGCCCTTGCGTCAGCTCCAGAGAAGCCATTATCTGCTCCACTCCCTTCTTACTACCAAATACGTATGTCCAATAAACTAGCTGTTTACCCAAAAATATTCACTACAGTTGTAATATTTAATATTCCTGAAGTTGTAACACCCTATACTTTAAAAGACTGTGGTCTTCCACTCCTGTTCCGCCACCTTTCACACAGCTCACCCCTGGAAACTGTGAGGCTCCCTCACATGGGGACGGGCGTGGACAGCTGGCTAATGGGGTCTGCGGCAGAGGCCTGCGGCCCAGAAGGCTGCTCCCACCGGCAGACCCGGGTGGTTGGGGCAGAGGGGCCTGAGCTGGGCTGTGGGCAGCCTGGGAAGAAAGTGTGTAGCAATGCTGCTAGCAAAATATTTGTGTGAGCCATTTTATGCTGGGTTTTTGTTGTTTCTTCTTAAAATAAGACCTAGAAGGAAAAAAAAAAAAAAAGACTGTGGTCTTCCAAAAAGAATAGCAAACTGGAAGGTAACTTCTTGCCTGTGCTACAAATCACCCATGAGAGCTGAAGCAAGTACTATTTTCTGTCTCTCAGCCTTTTCATTTGTTAATAAGGGATTCTAACAGCCATACCACTTACCTCATAATATTATTATAACAATCTGATAATATACATCAAAGCATGATTTAAAATCCTAAATATCATGTAACCTGTACATTGTGAAAGATACCCATTTTACCAACCAGTCATTGCAAATGGAAGGTTTAATTTATCTTTGTTAACTAAACTTGAACAGATTCCATATTAACTTACCATTAACTAAAGAAGAAAAATCCCTATACCTTTATGCTGAGAAACCATCCTATACTAATAATAGCCAAGATAGCTTGTGTATAACAAGCTCTTGCTCTCTTTCAACATTACAGACATAGAACTGAAAATCTTCACCGATCAGAGGTCAATGTCAATAAAAACTTATTTCAGTTGCCTGAGCAGTTTTTCAGTTGAGCTTTCAATTCTAACACAACAAATTATGTATTAAAATAAGAGTGGGGAGATATATAATGAAAACTTTCAGAGAAAGCATTAAATGAGAGGTGTTATCTTGTTGAAAGAATACATATCAGTATACAAAATGATACAATTCATTCAAGCATGGCAGTGAATTCCTACTCCACTCTGTCCAAGGCCCTGTGCTGCAGAGGTCTGTGCTGTAGTGACTTGGACCTGCAAGCAGTTTAACACACACACACAAATTTTTAAAGTAGGCTCCACACCCAGCATGGGACTTGAATTCACCACCTTGACGAGGTCAAGAGTCACATGCTCCACTGACTCAGCCAGCCAGGCGCCCCTGACACAAACTGTTATCAAAACCAAATGCTGAAATCTTGTTCTAAGTTCCTGCTTGTTCGAAGAACTGAAAGAATTAAACATGTGAAATGTCTTACACAGAACAGTTTTTGGCTGTTTTGAGCACAAAAAGTATGATGATAAAGCATGTGAACTGGGTTTCATGTGCTAACTGCCTAGAGTATGACTTCTTATTTAGTATATGGCTGAACTGGAGCTCTAACAGTCTAGTGTTCAAAATCATAGGATAAGACTTTTTATTTTATTTTTTTAATGATTTCTCCTTATAAATCAAAGAGCAAAGACACTTCCAAGGTTATGTACATTGAGAAAACTTTACCAGTGATCCATGAAACATATCTTTGGGGACTAACCATTATACTGCAACTGCTGTGTATTTTATACTCTAACAACTTCCTGGTCAAGGTTAGATATGGCCCAATTATAAAATGATGAGATGAGCCCTGAACATCTGGAAACATGTGGGAAATACTGAAGGAGAGTTTATTAATTACTAGTGGAAGGTTAAACTAAAAGGTGTGAAGGGGAAAAGGGCTGGAAAAGACAAGAGAATTATATATACAGCAGCTATGATGGAGCAAGCAAAAGCAGCCAGTTCAAAGGGAGAGGAGAACGGAGTGAGTGTGCAGAGAGAAAGTGTTCATAAAGCAAAGAGAAGAAAAGAAAGTGACAGAAACAGAGAGAATAAAAAATAGAGGGTCAAAAAGAGATTTGAATCCTGGAGCAATCCTGGGGCTAACTAGGCTCAGTTCCAGTCCACATGTGCCCTTATAATAAATCCTCTATACTTTGACATAATTTGAGTGTGACTATTAGGGAAACCAAAAGGGCCAAACTTAAATCCATCTCCTACCTGACATTTCCACCCCAACAGGCTGAATTTCTAAATTCATTATCTCTTTTGGTACATTTTCTAACTTCAGGGTTTTTTTTTTTTTAAGATTTATTTATTTATTTGAGAGAGAGAGGGAGGGAGGAAGGGGCTGAGGGAGAGAGAGAATCTCAAGCAGACTCCCTGCTGAGCGTGGAGCCTGATGCAGCCCCATTCCCATGACCTGAGCCAAAATCATGACCTGAGCCGAAATCAAGTTGGACACCTAACCAAATGAGCCACCCAGGCACCCCTCTATAACTTCAGTTTTTATCAAAACTTATAGGTTGGTGGTCACACCCTTTTATGGGTGTCCCTCCTATAACGTGATGTCTACTATATACACTAGCTGACCACCTAAGATTCAAATTTAACAACTAAATGTAGCAACTTGAGAGCAGGGCAATTTAACCAGTCAAATGCTTGAGTCCTTACTATGCAAGGCACTTCTTTTTAAGGAGTAACTTTTATGGGCACCTGGGTGGCTCAGTCGGTTAAGTGACTGCCTTTGGCTCAGGTCATGATCCCAGGGTCCCGGGATCCAGCGCTACATCGGGCTCTCCACTCAGCAGCAAGTCTGCTTCTCCCTCTCCCTCTGTGATCTCTCTCACTTTCATTCTCTCTCAAATAAAATCTTTAAAGAAAAAAAAAGTAACTTTTAAAGAAGAGATTTTTCTGTTCTTCCATCTCCTGATTTAACATTTTCACTCCCCCAAAAATATGCAACACCTGCCTTTGTTTATTAATCGAGGAGAAAAGTGAGTAGAAGTGTAACTAAAGCATATCCTCTCTGCAGAAATCATTTAAGAACTATGGTTTCCTCATCACCTCTGGTAAACTAGTCCTTATACCGGATATTCTTTTTTATAAAATTTTTTATTATTATTAACATATAATGTATTATTTGTTTCAGGGGTACAGGTCTGTGATTCATCAGTCTTACACAATTCACAGCCCTCACCACAACACATCCTCCCCAGTGTCAATCACCCAGCCACCCCATCCCTCCCACCCCCTCCATTCCAGCAACCCTCAGTTTATTTCCTGAGATTAAGAGTCTCTTATGGGGGGTGCCTGGGTGGCTCAGTCGTTAAGCGTTTGCCTTTGGCTCAGGTCATGATCCCAGGGTCCTGGGATCGAGCCCCACGTCGGGCTCCCTGCTCTGCGGAGAGCCTGCTTCTCCCTCTCCCACTCCCCCTGCTTGTGTTCCCTCTCTCACTGTGTCTCTCTCTGTCAGATAAATAAATAAAATCTTAAAAAAAAGAGTCTTTGATGGTTTGTCTTCCTCTCTGGTTTCATCTTGTTTCATTTTTCCCTCCCTTCCCCTGTGATCCTCTGTCTTTTTCCTCAAATTCCTCGTATCAGTGAGATCATATGATACTTGTCTTTCTCTGATTGACTTATTTCACTTAACATAATACCCTCTAGTTCTATCCACATCATTGCAAATGGCAAGATTTCAAATTTTTGATGGCTGCATAATATTCCATTGTATATATATATACCACACCTTCTTTATCCATTCATCTGTCAATGGATATCTGGGCTCTTTCCATAGTTTGGCTATTGTGGACATTGCTGCTATAAACAATGGGGTGCAGGTGCCCCTTTGGATTACTACATTTGTATTTTTGGGGTAAATACCCAGTAGTATACCAGATATTCTTGTTTCCAAAGAAATAGGGAAGTAAATCAGGTCCTTCTATATTTATGCTTTTTTTAAAGTTAGTAAAACAAAACAAAACAGAACAAAAACTAAATACAGAGAAGTCATAAATGACCCAAGAATCTAAAAAGAAGATTTAAGGTAATATACTTTTATTTCTACCCTGTTTTAAAGAGGCTAAACCAATATAAGAAGAGCAAGAAGGGGAAGTCTATATGAGCCTATTAGGTTCCACTAAAGTAAACAATTTCCAATTTCAAAGAATGTACTTTGGGCTTTGAAAAGCATATATAGCACTTTTACTAATATGAGTCAATGGTTTTTAGAACAGTCAAATTTGAGGTAATTCTTCCTAAAACCAATTTCACAAAATCTGAGTATTATGGGCAGTTTTAAATTTGCCAATCAATCAAAAGCATATTCTGAGTATTTTCTATCTATTCAGTGTAAGATATGTATCAGACAATTCCTGTACTCAAAAAATTTTAAATTTGGGAACACCTGGGTGGCTCAGTTGGTTAAGCATCTGCCTTCAGCTCAAGTCGTGATCCCAGGGTCCTGGGATTGAGCCCGGCATCGGGCTCCCTGCTCCCTGCCTGCTTCTGCCACTCCCCCTTGCTTGTGTGCTCTGTGTGTGTGTGTGTGTCTCAAATAAATCAATAAAATCTTTAAAAAAATTTTTTTTAATTAAAAAAATTTTTAATTTAACTAGAGAAATAAGAAACCATATTGTGAAAGAACTTACAAATTATAAAGGGACATGTAACTAAGTGATAGATGGTGTCATACAAACCAAAGTGCCTGTATGGGCACTGGAGACTGTAAGAAGAAAATGAACCATGTAGTAAAAAAGATCATTCCACAGCAGCAATAATCAACTGTTATCAATGTGAGAGCAGATGTTCTTAAAAGCAAATTTAAAGGAAGCTAAAGCAACACAGTTTCTATTTCTGTCAGACAAATGATCACTAAGGAAGGATGGAGTCCCACCATCCTTTTCTTCATAATTCATTAGAGATTAAATTCTGTTTCTCAGAACGCAAAACCATTTTTATTTAAAAACCCACAAAAAATCATAAAAGTCTTCAAAAACAAAATTCAGTGCAAATGTGGCATCACTAAAATAAGTAACCAAATAAAATTTAGTTTAACATAAATGGCAATAGGCTCCAGAGAAAAAGTAAACCAAATGAAAGATGATACCCTGGCTCTTCAGTTTAATGTAAAAATGAAAAACCAGATGAACTAATAAATTTTTAATTACCAACAACTTTCACTGGTGAAGCACATTTAGGGACAAGTAGTATTTTTTTGTTTTTATCCTACCAATGACTATTATGCTTCTTAAAATGTTTCAGTCAAGCCAATAACTGGGATTAAAAAGTATCTATGATCTTTAATAATAGAATTCGGTACTTAAAGGATGAAATATGAAACAGTATCTACTGAATGCATTTGGGTCTCCAGGTAAACTTGATTAAAAAAGAAAAAGTACTCATTAACACAGCGGCATTCATTTAGGACTTAATCATATTTTATCTTATGAGGACTGGTTCTCTAGAATCAGGGTTGGTTGTGTCTAACTACTGTAAGGATTTACAGAGGGAAGTAAAAAAATAAATCTAAAAGCAAAGGCAGCCCAACCAGAGCTGAGGCTGGCAGGTGTGGGGCCAGACTGAGTACAGTTCCTTAGAGGAAAGATAAAGGCAAACAGAGGCAGATAGTGAAATGAATGTGATGCCTTTTTTTATTTTTTTTACTGGGACAAGCAAGTTCTCAGTGCTATAAAAGATGAAAGGGATAGTCAGTTAAGAGGTCAAGAAACCAAGATCAATTGCTAAGAAAGCTAAAAGAGTAGTGAGGCAATGACCAACATGGCCAGGAGATGAAACACTGAGAAAACATTTTACAACATCTCAAAGATAAACTTAGCCTGTATACTCCCCTTTATTAATCATTTGGAATTCTAATTAATGATACTAGGTATCAACACTTTTTGAATAACCGGTCCTTTAAGATAATACTAAAAAAAAGAGAATCACCTGCATATATAAACTGTAAACCTACACTGAAATCCTGGAGGCTTGTAAAATACATTGGTTCTTTCTAAAGCTCAAAATAAATGGTAAAATAATATATTTTGGATATTACTAAATAATATGCTCAAATAAATGCCAAATGTTAGAATTAAGGCTTCTAAAGCATCAGGGAATATTTTCAGTATATGCTCTGTTAAAAGACTATGTATATGACAAAAAAAGATAAAAAATGGTGCTCAGAAAAGAGAGGAAACACCACCACCACAGATTAATTCTTCCCAAGACACAAACTAAATCTGATCAAGCCTCTTAGATTAGTGGTTCTCCATGGGGGCAATTTTTGCCCCTGGGGGACATTTGGCAATATCAATAGATATTTTTGGTTGTCACAACCAGGGAAGTGGGGAAGGTGCTATTGGTACCTAGTGGCTAGAGATAAGCAATGCTGCTAAACATTATCCTACAATGCACAGGGACAGTTCCCCACAACAAAAAATTATTCAGCAATCAATCAATAAATAGCAAGAGTGGAGATTGAGAAACCCTTCTCTAGATCTAACAGGAAATACAGGGGTCGGAGAAACATGCAATTAAGAACTTCATGGGGGGAAAAAAAAAAAGAACTTCATGGGGATGCAATCAGCAAAATCTGGAACTTGGGAAACTTTACAGGACAAATGACCCAATTTCTTCAACAAATAAATTACAAGGGAGAAAAACAGGAAGGGGGATCTACAGAGTAAAGGAGACTGAAAAATCATATCAACTGGGGGCCTGGGTGGCTCAGTCAGTTAAGCAACTGACTTGGTTTCAGCTTAGGCTGTGATCTCAGGGTCATGAGATCAAGCCTCATGTTGGGCTCCGTGCTTAGCACAGAGTCTGCTTGGGACTCTCTCTCCCTCTGCCCCTCCCCCCTGCTCGCTCTCCCCCTCTCTCTCAGATAAATAAATAAATAATCTTTTTTTAAAAAGCAGGGGGAGTGGCAGGCAGGGGGAGAGGCAGGCTCCCCGCTGAGCAAGGAGCCTGATGCGGAACTTGATCCCAGGACCCTGATAATCATTTTACAATATATACAGGTATCAATCATCATGTTTACACCTTAAATTAAGTCAATATCTCAATGAAACTGGGGGAAAAAAACTTAGTTGACAGGAAAAGAAATAACAGGTCAGAGTGATAGTAGTGTAAGTTTGGGTAGAAAAGAATATTATAGTAAATATTCTAAATTTTCAAAATACTGTGCTGATATAGAGCTGAGAGGCCCTGAAGAAGATACTCTGACATATACATAGAATAACTTCAAAGTTCTTCCCAAAAGATTCAATACAAAATTCCTATTTAAGCTCTCTGTAATGTAACCATCAACAGCAAAGGATCTATGTATAATTTACTTATGTATAGAGTACAATCACATACACTATAAGGAAATTCACTAGGCTTATAATTTAAAAATTTGTAGGCATTCCCTTTAGTTGAAAAAGATTGTAAGTCTAGCTTTTCTTTGTGCAGATTGTAAGTAAAATAAAATACTGTCTCCAGAAGATTTAAATCCAAATACAGTGCAAAGATTTCTTCCACAAGCTCATCACCTAAATACTGCTAATTATAGTATAAAACATATAGGGAGAGCATTTTATGACCAAAAAATATTTAAATATTTATTAATATTTTATATATAAGTATATATATCACAAATATTAATAAATTTGAAAACGTCAATGAAACAGTAATCTTAACTTCTTAGAATGTTGTCCAACATCCAAGAAAAAAATCCGAAATGTTATATCAGAGTCTAATGTCAAACCTCACTAAACTTCTCAATTAACCTTTCTGCTTATTATTAACCTAATACAGTAAAGCATTTTCTTGGACACAAGCCAAAAAGCCCTCTAGCCTTTTATATAACATTTTAAGTAAACAAAATGAAAATAAACATTTTATTAAAGTGATTAAAAATAAGAGAAATAAGGGCCACCTGGGTGGCTCAGTCTCTTAAGCATCTGCCTTCAGCTCAGGTCGTGATCCCGGGGTCCTGGGATTGAGCCCTGCATTCGGCTCCCTGCTCACTGGGGAGTCTGCTTCTCCCTCTCCCTCTCCCTCTGCCCCTCTCCCCGCTCGTGTTCTCTCTCCTTGTGTTCTTCCTCTCTCTCTCAAATAAATTCTTTAAATAAAAAAAATTAAAAATAAGAGAACTAATTATTTAAGCTTAGAATTACTTTTTAGGAATAAGAAAGCAAAGCATTTTCACCACAAAAAATACAGAAAATACTAAAAAGGATATAGAATAAAAAATACACATATCCCCTCACCGAAAAATAATCTTCTAGAACATTTTTTGTGTATTATTTTGGCATTTTTTTTCCCTGTGCAAGTACATATGTATTTATAAAATTTGTATTGTGATGGTTGCTGAACACTGTGAATGTACTAAAACGTCATTAATGGTCAATTTTGTTAGGTGCATTTTACCAGAACAAAAAATTTTTAAATTTTGATTATACTATGTATACAGCTATGTATCTTGCTTTTTTCCCCATACTGAACATTATTTCATGAATATTTTCCAATAAAAAATTACAAATAGGGGCACCTGAGTGGCTCAGATGGTTAAGTGTCTGCCTTCGGCTCAGGTCATGATCCCAGGGCCCTGGGATCGAGCCCCATGTCGGGCTCTCTGCTCAGTGGGGAGTCTGCTTCTCCCTCTGCCTCTCCCCCTGCTTGTGCTCTCTCTGTCTCTCTCTCTCAAATGAATAACAAAAATTTATAAATAACTGTTCATTAAATAATTTGTAAAAACAATTTTTTTAATGCCTAGAGTATTTATTTGTAGAGTGGGTATAACCATTTATATGGTTATTCCTTTATTTTCCCTCACTGGCCCATTCACTCCTCTATTAATGGGCATTCAGTTGTTTCTAATTTCCTACCACATAAATTTCATAATAAATATTTGCATAAATAAATATTTGCTGAATCTCAGATTGATTCAATTCCATTGAATTCAATGACCACTAAACAAATGCTCATAATTCCCAGACCTCTCCTTTTACCAAGCCTACACCACTGAAACCCAGACCACAGATTTCCAAATTCCTAATAAAAATCTCAAGAACAATTCAGCAAAAAAGTAGCCAGAACTTGTTGGTTCTGAAGACTCTCAGTCTCTCTAGATGCAAACAATATTAAAATAAGAAATGGCTTCCAAGCAAAATTCAAATCCAAGGCATTGCCAAGAAAACATGGTCTAAAAGATGAGGTTGAGAATGTAGCTATAAAATTCTTTGTCATAACTTCAGAAAGCTCTGAGATGGTGCTTCTAAGTACTATTGAGTTAGACAAAAGGCCTCTTAAAGATTTTAAAGTACAACTCACAGATTCTTTTAATCAAACACTAGAGCTTCCAACAAGCTAAAAGCCATTGTCCCTTAGCAGAGACCCAAGATAGAAAATGGCTTATCTCACAGAGATTTCTAAGTGTGGCTTCTAACTAATGGAGTGAGTTCAAATAAGAATTTACAGAAGATCCATAAAGTTTTTTAAGAGAATTATATGGGCAGAAACACTGCCCATGTGGACCAAAAGAAACATAAACTGTACAAAATGAAGAGTCCTTTAGACTTCCAAACATCTGTAGGCAGGAAATGGGGAGAGGAAACTATACAACTGCATATACAGGCTACCTTTCACAGAAAAGGAAAGAT
The DNA here is from genome assembly GCF_054177405.1 of Leptonychotes weddellii. Classification (NCBI taxonomy): domain Eukaryota; kingdom Metazoa; phylum Chordata; class Mammalia; order Carnivora; family Phocidae; genus Leptonychotes; species Leptonychotes weddellii. The sequence goes on along the minus strand of NC_138378.1, from coordinate 69,368,893 downwards.
AACTCAAAGTGTAGAACCAAAAGCCCAGGAGACAAAGCTAAGAGCCATGGAGAAATTCCCAGACTTTGAATTCTAATCAAAGAACTACCAACCTATGTCTAGTTGAATTTCAGAAGTGGCATGAAGTAATGGCACCTCTGTGACAACATTTTCCCTCTTTTTTAACAAGACAGCCTACAGTGGTTATCTTTGTCTGGCCTGACCACTGTATTCTGGGTGTGTAGGGAACAGATAATTTGGCTCTTTGGTTTCACAGATCTTCAAATAGAGAGGTAATGTACTCAAGGAGCTGAAATTAAGGAACTACACCTAATGAGGCCTACACCTAGACTTGATTTAGATAATGATATCCTGGACCATAAGCTGATATTATAAAAGGAGAGAGTTGCAGGATATTGGGAGGGGGCAAGTATATTTTACATGTGAGAGGAACATCAATAATTTTGACCAGGAATGTACTATAGTGATTTAAAATATGTTCACAAATTCTTTGACACTTGCTTCAAAAGGTGGAGCCTAGTTCCTTCCCCTTGAGTGTGGGCTGGACTTAGTGACTCAGTGCCAAACAATAATAAAAAAGTAACTTCCAAAGAACAGAGTAGGTAAAGGGAGAAATGGTTAACTTTACAATGGAGAAACTTGGTAAACACTAACCTTAATATGTGATGACAGTTAACATCAACAGTCAGGTCATGTGGATTGTATGCACCCTCTAATATGGTGTGACGAGAAAGGCCCTTCACCTCTATTGTAATTTTTCCCAAAACCCGTAAGTCCAGTCTCACCATGAGAAAAACAATAGACAAGCCCAGATTGGGGGACATTCTACAGGATATCTAGCTGGTATGCTTCAAGACTGTATGGTCATAAAAAATAAGGAAAGATGAGAGACTGACACAGACCAGAGGAAACTAGGGAGATACAACAACTAAATGCAATTTAAGTAGTTTAGTCAGCAACTTAGTGGTACCCTGAATTGGATCCTGGAACAGAAAGAGAACATTAATGGAAAAACTGGTGAAATACAAATAAAATCTGTAGTTTAATTAGTAACAATGTACCAGTATTAGTTTGTTATTTTTACAAATGTACCATGGTAATACAAATGTTAACAAGGAAAACTGGATGAAGAGAATAAGGGAACTCGTTGTACTATCTCTGCAACTTCTGTGTAAATCTAAAATTATTAAAAAATAAAGTTAATCCATAACCTTCTCACCCCCTGCCCCCAAAATCATACCTATTTCAGAGGTTGGTAAGAGGACTGAATAAATCAATGCACAGAACAGTGCTTGAAGCCATGATGAGAATATAATAAATAACAGCAATTACTGTTCTTATATTAAATATTAGTAGATATTTGCTAAATGGATGAATATTAAAACACAACAAACCAAAAAGAGCTAACTTCATTAATTCCATACTTGTTATACTGCTCTATTCCTCATTATTTCCCAGCAAAAATAAACTATGACATATACGTACTTTTTTTTTTTAAAGCAGAAGTTATAGTGTACAAGTCAGTGACTAAGTCATACAAGGCACTGTGGCCTCCTGCTTGCTTTTTCTTTCTTGGATCACTCACTATGGAAGAAACCAGTTGCTATGTCACTCTACGGCCAACAACCAGAAGGGATCGGAGGCCTCTTCCAACAGCCACATGGGTGAACCTGGAGGCAGATCCTCTAGCCCCAATCCCTGGGGTAAGCTATAGCTCTGGCCAATATCCAGTGCAACTCAATAGGAACCCTGAGCTAGAATCACTTAACTAAGCTCCTCCCAAATTTTTATCCCAACTCCTTTGTGAAATAATAAATGCTTGTTGTTTTATGACCCTAATTTTAGGGGTAATTTGTTATACAGCAGTAGATAACTAATATATGGATTCTCTCCCTCATTAATTCATTCAAAAATTTATTGAAGGTATAAACTACCAAGACACTGTAGTGGACCACATATTGATTTTGCCTGTACAGTATGCCTAATTCCTTTGGGAAACTACTCCTCACCTATTCCATGTAGTATCAGCTGTCAACCTACACCCTACCTTGCCCTTGGTCAAAGAGCTGGACAAATACTACAAGCTTAAAATACCCTAATTCCTGTAAATAGTGACTTCTCCATGAGTAGCTATGTGACCTACACAGGAAAAATAAGAATCAGTCTTTAATCAATACACATATATTGGTAAGAGAGAAACATCTCTTTCCCCTGGTATTTCTAAGCTGAAAAGATGAATCTGGACCTGATAACCATCATCTTACCTCCACGGGGAGTAAGCTTGTTTACAGAATGACATGAACAAAGCCAAGAGATATCTAAAGCCAGGAACCATGTTTGGGCTTCTTAAGTACATAACCCACTACCCTCCTTTTTTGCTTAATTAAGTTAGACACTAATATAGGTGCTTTGTTTTCTTTTAAATCTAAGTTGTATCAAATGCTAAAGAAAAGTTCAAAATATCCTGAGAATTCAGATTATCAGAGCCAGATGATATAACTGGAGAGAAATTCAAAAGAGAGGTATTCAGTATTCAGGTATTCAGGTATTCAGTATGTGAAGAAGAGAGATCTTACTAAGTGAAAATGGGGAAGAAAAAAAAAAAGAAAAAAGAAAATGGGGAGTGGATAAAGAACATTCCAAGCAGCAACAGGAAAGGTTATGCATGTATGGAAAATATAGTCCTGCTTGGTTGGACTGTACAATATAAATAGGTGATTGGGCATGGGAGCCTTAAATTATATCCTTAGATGACTAGGCTGTTTCCTTTAAACTAAGAGAGTGTATGAGGGGGAGGTATCACAGGATGACAGATCAAATTCATTTTGTGATCAATATTGTTTGAATGTGACCACTCATTTAGCCATGTACTCACTAGCTTTATCATCATAATTCAGTTCATGCTTCTCTACCCATAATACTATTAAATGACTTATTAAAATTCAGATATACTTCCTTTGTTTTTTACTTCCTCTAATCTACTTATATTAATAACCCCGGTAATAAACAGGAAGTTGAACTTATTCAGCAGTTAATCTGAGCTGGTTCCTAGTGACTACCACTCATCATTTACTGCTACCTGCATCTTGGGTGATACTACTAAGCTCTCTTTAATTAATTACACATAGAGCTATCAGGAAAGTTCAAAAAAATGAGAAACCTGAAACTTAGCTTCCAAGTTCAAAAGTCCTACTTTCTACTTCCCCAAAGGGGAAATCATTTTTTTAAAAACCCATACAAAAGTGCTAAGAATGGCCTTAAACCATATATAAAAATTAACCAAAATGGATCAAAGACCTAAATATAAGAGCTAAAACTATAAAACTCTTAGAAGAAAACACAGGGGAAAAAGTTCAGTGACACTGGATTTGGCAATGATTTCTTAGATATGACACCAAAGGCACAGGAAACAAAAGAAAAAATAGATAAATTGGACTACATTAAAATTAAAAATTTCTGTGCATCTAAAAAGTGATTCACCAACTGAATGTGAGAGAATATTTGCAAGTCATGTATCTGAAGGGATTGATACCCAGAATTTATATATAAGGAACTCCTACAACTCAATAATGACACCAAAAGCAACAACAAAAAACAGGTTAAAAAATGGGCATAGGTCTTGAATAGATAATTCTCCAAAGAAGATTTACAAATGGCCCATAAGCATATGGAAAGATGCTCAACATCACTAATCATTAGAGAGTCAAAACCACAATACCACTTTGCACCCATTTGGATGGCTATTTATTTATCTAATTACTTATTTATATTTTTGAGAGAGAGAGAGCATGCAAGCAGGTGGGGGGTGCAGAGGGAGAGGGAGAGAGAGAATCTTAAGTAGGCTCCATGCCCAGCACAGAGCCTAGCCTCAAGACCCTGAGATCATGACCAGAGCCGTAATCAAGAGTCAGATGCGTAACTGACTGAGCCACCGAGGCATAGATGGCATTCATTAAAATAAAGAAGGAAAGTGGAAGAAGGAAAGAGGAAGTAAGGAAGGGAGGGAAGAAAGGGGAGTGGAGGGGAGCAAGGGGCGGGAGAGGGGAAGAAGGGGAGGGAGGGGGAGGGAGGGAGGGAGAGAGGGAGAAAGGGAGGAAGGGAGGAAGGGAGGAAAGGAGGGAGGAAGTGTTGACAAAGATGTGCAAAATTTTGAATACTCATGCATTACTAGAAAGAATGTAAAATGGTGCGGCCACTGTGGAAAACAATTTGGTAGTTCCTCAAAAATGTAAACACGGAATTACCATATGATCCAACATTTCCGCTCCTAGGTATACACCCAAAAGAATTACAAGCAGGGATTCAAACAGATATTTGTACATCCATGTCCATAGTAACATTATTCACAATAGCCAAAAGGTGGAAACAACTCAAATGTCTATCAATATATTAAAGGATAAATAAAATCTGCCAGTACATACAATGAAATATAACTCAGCCTTAAAAAGGAATGAAATTCTGACACATGCTATGACACGGACAAATCTTAAGATATTATTCTAAGCAAAATAAGCCAGACACAAAAGGGCAAATACTGTATGATTCCACTTATACAAGGTATCTAGAGTAGGGAAATTCATAGATACAGAAAGTAAATAGAAGTTACTAAGGGCCAGAGAGAGGTAGGAATGGGGAATTATTGTTCAATGGATGTAGCATTCCTGTTAGGGATGATGAAAAAGTTCTGGAAATAGAGAGTAGTGATGCTCACACAACACTGTGAATGTGCTTAAAACCAATGAACTCTACACTTAAAAATGGTTAAATGATAAATTCTATGTTATGTATATTTTACACGATAAAAAAACAACAGCTAAGAATGAATGAGCTTGGGCCAGAGGTCTTCTACATTCATCTTGGCAGTAGATGTGGCATACATGGAATGAAGCCCACAGCCAACCAGCCAATATACAAATACTAGCCAAACACAAGCAGTTTCAACATTGCTGAGGAGGATAGACTGTCACCCTGAGTTCGGCATAAAGAACTTACATCTAAAAATTATTTCCAAGTCCTATTAAGGCTTGGTTTCCTGGCTTCCTTTCAAGCACCCCATCTGTCCACAAGAATAGAACCAGAGAGTCTGAACAGCAACAATCTGAAAGAAGTCCAACACCAGAGGCTTTCTGTTGGCAGGCTACTAGTCAAAAGCTGAGGATTTCAGCAGTGCCAAAGCCCCATTCTCACAGGGTCAATGAGCTTACAAAGACAAACACTCAAATCTCTCTCTCCCTCTTTAAATCATTTTACTGAAGTATAATATACATACAGAAATGGGCATACCATAAGAAACAATGATTTCTTTCAAAGCCTATTAGGAAAAATTTAAGCTCAGTAATCTCAAATGCATCTCTTTATAAATTAGAGTTTAAAAATAAAATTACTTCAGCACAAACAGCATTTTTTTAACTGCCAAATATTAAATCATTACTTTTAATTCATTTTTTTTCCTAAGTGGAAGGGCTAATTATAGCTATCAAAAAACTCAAGTTCTGTATTGGATGGTCATCTTAGCAATAAGACTATTTAAAGACAAGGATCATCAATTTATACTAACATACATGCAAAAAACTCAGAGTAATCGCTAATTCCTCACTTTCTTTCCTTTTCCACATGCTTTCCAACTCATCTCAAAGCAACTCATCTACATTCAAAACATTTCTTCTCTCTGCTCACTTCTTTCTACCTTGACTGCTAAAATTATCTCCCTCTGCTCTGCCAACATCATCTCACCTGGACCACTACAATAACTCCATATGTTCTCCTGGCTTCAATTTTTTTGGGGGGAGGGGGCACAATACTGATTTTTATGTTATCCCTAGGCTTGACAAACAAATTTTGAAACATGTTACAATGAATTTTAAAAAGGAAGAGAACTGTCAAAATTGTGGAACAGAGGTGGAAATGTGGAATGGAGATTATCAGAGGTCTACATAATCCCATTTGGAAATGAAGTATTAATTTTGACTCTGTTCATTCTGGATACTTAGCCTTGGTAACAGAATGAGGGATGGAGTGTTTTGGTTTTTGCTTTGTTTTCACCTTGAGATCCCATTTTACCTACATATTTCACACAGAGATTTGGAAGCAAAAAAGAGAATTGCTTTTAATGTGCAAAAAACCAATTCCAACCTCAGTGATATGGGCGGGGGGGAGGGTGGGGATCTTGGTGTCATGGCTTCACTCTGAACTGTGCTATAATCCATCCTTCACACATGAGTCAAAGTGATCCTATAAGAACATATCACATTGCATCATTCCTTTGTTTGAAACCTTCTAATTATTTCCTATTATACTTAGAATAAAAATCCAAATTTCTTACCAAAGCCAACTTCTTGCCTTTCCTGTTTCCTCTGCGTTTTGCGCTTCTAGATCAGCCTGCCTCCTCAGAAAGCCTTTCCTCACTCAAGCTAAAGCAGTAGCCCCTTACTTTGAGGTGAGATCTGGGCATCCATAATTTTTTAAAGCTTCCTGGGTGAGTCTGATATTCAGTGATGCTAAGACCAGTGCACTAAGAGTCTTACTTCTGCTTGCAATAATTTTTCTGTCAATTTACTTCTTGCTACTTCTTACTGCCTGTGGGTTGAGAAACTGGAAAACCAACATGTAGGACGTGATAAAAAAAGAAATGACAATCATCAGGAACCTGTACTAAACCCTACCACAGGTCGTACCTAGCTGTTAAATGCAAGTGGTATGTTCATAAACTCTAAGGAATCTGTACTGCCTGTACCAACTTTTCTTAGTTCATGACTCTCAGCTCTGAATAGGAGAGCTGAAGTTGTCAGAGAAATCAAATGCAAATGTTACCTGCTCACAACTGCCTTCCCTAACTTCCTGGGTAAAGAGGGTTATTCCCTCTTCTGTGCTTTGGTAAGGTTCTTCAGTTTCTGATATACTTTCTTACACTAATTACTACTATTTTTCTTTTTCTGTCAGCTCCATAAGATAAAGGATTTGTCTATGTTGTTCACTGATATATCCCCAACACCTACTGAGAGTCTGACACACGGTAGATGCTTCGTAAATAATGGATTCAGTGATTCATTTATTCATTCAACTAATATTTACTGAACATCAGGTGCCAGACAGCATCCTAGACCTTGAGGATACATCAGTGAACAAAACACTAAAAATCCTTGCCCCCTTATATGCTAATGTGGAGCACAGGCAAGATTAATAAGTAAAACAAAATATACAGTATGCTAGTTAGAATAAGTGGCAGGAAGAAAAAATACAGAAAAAAAAAAACTAATCTATGATAACAGAAGGTACATCACTGGTTTCCTAGGAGTTGGGGTAGAGAGAGGGATGAACTATAAAGGGGCACAAGGAAACTTCTGGGGGCTGATGGACACATTCTGCCTCTTGACTATAGTGGTAATTTTACAAGTGTATACACCAGCCAAAATTAATCAAATTGGACACTTCAAATGGATACAGATTATTGTATGGATATTATGGCTCAATGAAGTTTTAAACAATAAAGCAGGAAGTGGAGGACTGAACTTTTAGAAAGATGGTCAGTGAAAGCATTAATGAGAAGGTGAATTAGGAAAAAAAAAAAAAGATGTCAGAAAAGTGGAAAAGCTATTATTGCAGATATCTGAGGGAAGATCAATCCAGAGAGAAGGAACAGCAAAAGCACAGACATGCTCCACATGCTTGACATGTTCCACAAATCAGCAAGGAAGCCATTGGGTCTAGTTAGAGAAGAGTGAGTAAGGGAAAGAGCTATTAATCTAATTGAGATAGGAAGTCACTAATGAGATAAGAGTCATGAATACATGATTTGCTCTGTGGATATACTACTGTGTGTTGAGAATAAGTTAAAGGGCAGATGCAAAGAGACCAGTTGGGAGGATGTTGTTAACGATCTAGGAGAGCAGTGTTGGTGATCTGAACAGAATAGTGGGGAGGGAGGGTGTTAGTGAGAAGTAGTAAAATTTAAGCCATATTTTAAAATTAAACCTAGCAGGATTTGATGATGGACTTGATGTGGGTGTGAGAAAATGAAAGGATATAAATTGGAAGAATGGATGTGTCACTAACTGAGATGAAAAAAATGAAGGAGGAACAGGTTTAGGAGGCTTATGAGGAACTTAATTTGGGGCATATTTAATTTTTTGATACCCTTTTCACATTTAAGTAGAATTCTCAAGTATGTCATAAATATATATCTGGAATTTAGGGGGAAAATCTAGTTTGAAGATATAATTCAGGAGCTGTTAGCATATAGATGATATTTAAATCCATGAAAATGGATAGGATAACCTAGGAAGTGTGTTGTACATAAGAAGAAAAGAGGACCAAGGACCTGAGGCCAGGGACACTCCAACTTTTAGATGTTGGGGAAATGAGAAGGAGCCAGCAAAAGAGATCTAAAAGGGGGAAAGAAAAGAGCAGACTAGATAGCTAAAAGGAAAATCAGGCAAATGTGGTATCCTGGAAGGACAAGTGTTTCAAAGAAAAGAGAACTCAAGTAGGTCAAATGCTCATGGGTCAAGTAACTGCAATCTCAAAAGGCTGCTACTTAAGACCAAAATAAATGCAAATGCAAAACACTGTATAAATTTTTAAACAACGACTTGGCTAAGAAAACCAAGGACTACATTAATAGTAGAGCAAACTAATATTTAACACATCAAAAATATGAAATACCATTATTACACAATAAGAAGTATAATATATAAAACATACTCAAAATGTCCACTTTTCAATTGGTAAATTATCAACTACTGAATAATTCTGATTTTAATCTTTCATATTAGATGACCACTTTAAACTTACATTTTCCCCCATTAACTATAACTATTCTGTTATGTAACTATCCATTTTAATTTATAATAGTAAAAGCTTTTTTTGCAACTTTTTTTTCTATTTTGGTAAACATTTCCTCTGTACAAGGTATTTTTTTGCAAATAGCTAATTCAGAGTTAGAATTTAAATTTTAAGCTTTAGATCTCCATGTTTGTTTTTTAGCAAACATGAACAAAGTAAAAATCACAGTGGCTTTCAAGGGAGACAAAACTTCTTATTCTTCTTCTTTTCTGTGTGGTTACAGACTTTAGGCATTGTCTTCTATAAATGATATCTTGGAACTGTAAATTTAGGACCTCAACTTTAGAACACAAACTATTATGAAACACACCTTAGAGCTACAAAAAAGGGTTGGCCCATTCAGAACTAAAGTTTAAATAAACTCCATGTTCTAAACCTGATATAAAATATAAAATGAAAAATTTATTTTTAAAAATCCATTCTAAACTGATTTAATAATCCCCAAGTTGTTAAATTTCATCAATCCCTAGTGACAAAAGGTGGTTTATTACATTACCTTCACTAATTTCTGTGGAAGTTATCCTTTATTATATCGTTAAAAGTGAAAACAAGCTTAAATATAAGAATTACCAGAAATAGGCCAACCACTACAGCTTATCTAACCAAATGAGATATCTAAGCTCCCCTTGGTAGGTATTTGGAGTAAGGCAATATGATCTTAAAATGGTGACTGAGCATTGATAAAAACAATGGCATTTTATTTATTCTCTATATTCTATCCTTATATTTCATTTTTTAAAAAGATTTTATGTATGTATGTACGTATGTATGTTTTGAGTGTGAGCAGGGAAAGCGGGAGAGAATCTCAAGCAGACTCCACACCAAGCACGGAGCCCCAAGTGGGGTTTGATCCCATGACCCCGAGATCATGACCTAAACCAAAATCAAGAGTTGGATGCCTGACTGAGCCACCCAGGTGCCCCTATCCTTTTATTTCTCCATATATTTATACACACACACATAAAACCTATGTATGTACATACGTGTTTATATAAGTGAGAAAGAGTGTCAGAGAATGTGTATGTGTTTTAATCTTTGCTTCTTTTCCTATGACACAAACCAGGGAGTTGTGGTGGCACTACTCAAGCTGGTGAAGCTACAGTGGTATAACAGAGCTCAGCTGTTAATAATAATAATAAACTGGTTATTAATCACCCAAGCTCGAGAAGGATAATGGCAGACCTGGGTGGGCACATGAAGCAGAGTTGCAGCACCTGGTGGCAGCCAAACAACAAAAGGTGCATGCAGTTCACTGCACAGGTGTATCACATCTTGGAGCTGTGCTGGGATAAATGTGTGGAGAAGCCAGAGAATCGCCTAGACTCTCCCACTGAAAATTATCTCCCCAGCTGTGTGGGCTGCTTCACTGACACTACTCTTGCTATCACCAGTCAGTCTGCCCAGACTGTACAGAAAGAACAGTGGGCCATCCCCAGGGAGAGTGACAGAAGAAGCAAAGGACTTGTTATGAAGCAGACTGAAGGGCAGGGGAGGGGAGGCTGTCTTCCCTACGTCTGCTGAAAACAGACCCAAACCTAGAGGAGTGCTTGGTACACTAAATCCTAGTCTAGAAAAGGCAGCAACATTAGCCATTTTTAGAAAGGCAAAAAGAAACAGAGCTTTGTATTTCTGATCTCTACAGGCAGGGCACTTCAAAATGTATACGAAAGAACAATTTGGTGGAAGATAAGAGGAACAATTTATCACTAAACGGTTCAGCACTGAGGTTGTGGCTAAATGTTTCCTCACAAAATGTTTTACTGGTCTTGAAAAACAAGAAGTCACAAAAAAGGGGTGCTTAGCTGGCTCAGTCAGAAGAGCATGTAAATCTTGATCTCAGGGTTGTGAGTTCGAGCCCCATGTTGGGTGTTGAGATTACTAACAAAAATAAATAAATTCTAAAAAAAAAAGTCACAAAGGAAAAACCACATCTTTATAAAATACCAAAATTCAATCTTTAAAAAAGAAATAACCATAAATGAGACTTCACTAAACATATAAATTATCCCCCAAAAGTTACTATTTAAAAAAGAAGACATTCTATGATAATTACATTCCAGAAGAGAACCACAACATGGAGTTAATAAGTATATTAAATAACAAAACTTTTCTAAAGACACATACCAGATTCCAATAGTCCTCAAGGCTTGGGGACCCTCAGTGATTTATGCCCAAATATGATAGGATCTCAACTGTACAAGTAAAGCACTTGTTCTTTTCTTTGTACATGAAATGTTCACCTCAAAGTGTTCTATGTTCTTTCACCACTGAATTCATGTTTTATTCTTGCAAAATTTTTTATTTCTGTTGGAGAAAAACATTCTAAGAAAAGTAATTAGTTCACTAGTTCATACTCATTTTCTCTAGCTCTGTAGATTTCCATAAATGTATACTGCTTTAGTTACTTCTCTATTACTTCGGCTTCCTCATCTTCCAAAAGTTTATTATATTGTGTTAATAGAAAAAAGCCAGTGCCTGTACTTGGTCACGATCACCAAATGTAGTTTTTGGACTAAAGTAAGAAGTAACACAAACTAGCAGGAGAAAGCAATTTAAATAGAGAAGGGAAGACAAAAAACCCACCACTACCACATCTAGTTCCTGAAGAGAGTCCCCAAGCACTCCATACATTATGGTAACTAGAAGTACTATGCCAACGTATATTGAATTCTCACTGTGAAAATTTGATACCAAGCTCTATTTACACTTCACATTGTTTGGCTACCTTTAATACAGTGGTTCTCAACTCTGGATGAATATTGGAATCACTAACTTTAACGAATACTGATACCCAGGTCCCATCCCCACAGATTCTTATTTAATTGGTCTCAACACCATCCTAAGCATGAAAAATTTTAAAGCCCCACAAGCGATTCTTATGTGCAGCTATCATTGAGAACAACTGATTTAAAATGACATAAACTGAAGACAGTAATTTAGTTACTTTGGGGTATATCAATATACACATATGCACACACACAGAGTTCAAAAAAGTTGGTCATTCTTCTTGGAAGCAACCTCTCAGTATCTTAGAATCATTAATTCTCTCACAAGTTCATTCAATGTCTACATATGAAAGTAACTTTGACTTTGTTGCCTATAGATGTTCTAAAAACTGGAAATTTGATATAGTGGAGTACTTCATAAATAATATTTACTTAGAGGCTGACAGAAGTACTAACCAAGGATCCAGGTCTCACAAAAACATTTCCTGTAGGATTTGGGCTGTATGTTTTATTGCCAGCCTAGGTTGTATTATTGTTTACTTTTTTCTTTACAACTTTTCTTAAGAATATATTTGCAGTCAAAGGATTTTGTGGGTTAAAGAGCAATTTCAGTATCAATGCTGTCGACTACCTTATTTTATTATGAACATGTTTTTTTGACTCCTAGACATTGGTATCAATGGTTTTTGGGAAAAAAAATCAATTTAGTGATTTCCATTTTAGTTTTCATTTTACCACATAGTACCTCTGTCTAAAGGAAATCATATCTATCTCAGATACCTTCTCTAGAAAATGGGGATAGACTACTTCACCTGTGTAATTCACCAGGTAAGTGCTTAAGGACTCTCTGACTTCTAAGATCTGTTGATTATATTGTGATAGGTAAACTTTCTAGAAACATCAATGTCCATTTATTTACATATTGTCTGTTGCTGCTTTTGAGCTACAACAACAAAGTTGAGTACTTATGACAGAAACTATACAGTTGTCAAGCACAAACTATCTGGCCACTCAAAAAAAAATTTACCAACTCGTTTTAATTGATCACAAAATATCCCTGAAGCTAGCCAACATTATTTGTAGTGAGGTTTAGATTTACTGTTGGCAAAATCATTCTACACTTAAAAAAACAGACAGTTGAATGCCACTTTGGGTAACAAGATCAAAGAAAAAACTTTAAAGATTTTTAAGTAGATTTAAAAAATCCCTGTGGTGATACCCAATAAATCCAGATGATATAAGTTACTAAAATCAAAAGGCAGTTTAAGAAATAATAGGAAAATATCAAGTTAAAGTATTTTTTTATTAAAAATTTTATTTTATTTATCTGACAGGGAGAGAAAGAGCAAGCACACAAGCAAGGGGGGGTGGGCAGCAGAGGAAGAAAGAGAAGCAGGCTCTCTGCTGAGCAGGGAGCCCAACGCAGGGCTCGATCCCAGGACCCAGGTATCATGACCTGAGCCGAAGGCAGACACTTAACCGACTGAGCCACCCAGGCGACCCTGCTCAAGTTAAAGAAGTATTATAACAGCTTTCTAGGAATATCTTAAAATAGATATGCATGTTTTCATATTCCTACCCAAATTATAAAAACTTAAAGACAAAATGAAATAATCACTACTGCCAAATAAAAAATGAATAGCCTATACAAATGGCTAGTGAAACTTAGATATCCAAGTATACTTAACACATAACACACCTTTGTAATCTGTCAGATTTTTGATCTAGGAACAGTAGGAGGAAGGCCATATATGACAATGGTTAAGAGAATGGACTTTATGGTCAGACAAACCAAAGTCAAAAAAGGCAATAGCACTATTTTACAATAACTGTATAAAAGATTCTCCAAATGTATTTTGAAAAAATTATTTTTTAAAGGAATTACCTTTTAAATTAAAATTAGTGTTATTATGGAACTACAAACACTGAAAAATCCTAAGAAACTTAAGAAAGGAATATATAAGGGAAACTGACAGCTAAAAAAATGCTCTCATCTGTAGAAAAAAAATAAGTTTCTATTATAGGATGTAACAGAAGCACTTATTTGATTATTTATCTGAAAATAAATCTAGTTAGCTAATTCAGTGATCTGGGTTTTCTCTTCCCAATTATGGGTTGCTGCTTTTTTCTTTTTTTCTCAAAAGGCATACACCAGGTCATTAAAAGTCTGATCTGGCAGTCATCTGAAGCACAAACTGAATGACTTCAAGAAAAACAATGTAGATGCCAAAATCATCTGCTATAATGACAATGGAAACTGCAAGAAAAAGAGGACTGTTTTGTAAATAATCAAGATCAAATTAAAAATTATTTGTGGGCTCAAGGATAGAGATAGCACACTTAGGGTCTTTAGGAACAAATACTGTAATTAAGATACACTGCCAAAAAAGATGACTGGGTGAGATAGTTTTGTTCTGTGTTGTTTAATCTCAATTTCTGCTCTTTACTTAGCATCTCTATCATTGCTTTAAAGATTCTGACCAAATGCCAAGAATTCTGAGATCTAACCAAAATGGAGTAGTAGCCAACTTCTGTGCAATCACCTCAATGACCCATTTTGTACTTCTGAGATAACTGCCAGGACCATGAGGCTGGTTTCCAGATTCTATCCAAAACTGGGAATATCCAAATTTTCAGATGATTCCATATCTGAAAAGGGATTCTAGGAAACAGGGTCTTTTCCTATTATTCTTATTATCTCTGCAAAGAAGACTGTTACATAAAATCAATCTGAATATATAGCTAACATGTAATGAGAAATATAGTTTACAAAACGAAATTAAAGTTTGATTTACCTGTCCACTTTTCCCTATTTCCAGCTCCATTATAGCAACAGGGGTGTGAATTTGAGCTGAATGCCTTGACTGCGACTTGCCGTCAATTCTCCAACTCAGGCCCCGAAGCCCACTGTCCCAACGGCTCTGGTTCATTAGGCTCTCTCGAATTTTTGTCTTGTGGCTTTTCCAGAATTTGGAAATGACAGCAGCTTGGTCAGATGTGATCCCACCTTGCTTTTTGGTTTGAGCGGTCAAGAATGCCTCCAGCTGGTTGAAATCCATGTCTGCAGATGCAATAGACTATAATGACAGAAAAAAAAATAAATCTGAATTTGGTAAATAAATAGAAAGAGATAGCTTCTTAACTACAGATCATATTTTGAATGATTATTAAATTGCCATTGCTGTTTTTATTTATTTATTTATTTATTTATTTATTTTGACAGAAAGAGACACAGCGAGAGAGGGAACACAAGCAGGGAGAGCAGGAGCGGGAGAAGCAGGCTCCCCGCCGAGCAGGGAACCCAACGCGGGGCTCGATCCCAGGACCCCGGGATCATGACCCAAGCCGAAGGCAGAAGCCCAACAACTGAGCCACCCAGGCCCCCCGCCATTGCTGTTTTTAATTATTTTATTTATTTATTTGAGAGAGAAAGTGAGAGAGAGTGAGCTCGAGTAGAGGAGGAGCAGAGGGAGAAGGAGAAGCAGACTCCCCCACTGAGCAGGGAGCCCGACATGGGGCTCGATCCTGGGACTCCAGGATCATGACCTGAGCCCAAGGCAGACGCTTAACCGACTGAGCCATCCAGGCGCCCCGCCATTGCTGTTTTGAGAACAGTAAGCTGCTACATAAACTGAAGTGGGAAATCATCAAAGGTCTGTGGCAATGGAGCCTTCGAGAGGACAGTGACTGTTAATGATCTGGTCTCAAGACAAGATTTTCCTTGCCTCTTCTTTGGTATTTCCTTATCCTCCCCTGGCCATTGGGGTTGGCATGAGCTCCAAACCAGACAAATCATAGTTATCCTCCTTTCTCTGGACACAACAGCTGATCCAAATCAATCTCCTAATTTAGAGCAGGAAAAGAAATGGTCTTGCCTCTTGGGGTCATGGTATCAGAAAAACATGAGGCTAGGATGCAGACTGCTCTCTTTGCTCTTTTGGCAAAGGCCTGATTGCAATAAAAAGAATGAAGCCAAGCAGAGTTGAGAGTGGGTTCTAAAGGAGTGATATCCCTGCTCTATAATCCCCAAGGCCCTGGTTCCTGTAAACCTTCCTTGAATTCCGTATGCTATCTCAGCATCCTTTCCACCTTCAGGTACCAAAAAATTTGATTTACTATTCAAGATAGTTTAAGCTATATTCCTATCATTTAGAACCAACAGTTCTGACTAAACTTGGGCAGTAGCACTGAGAACAATGAGTGTGAAGACAGTATACAAGCATAGTATAGGTAGAGGAAGTAGGACGGGGCTGACAGACAAACATACTGCCTTTCATTCTTCAATTAATGTAAAAAAAAAAACTATATGATAAATGTAACAACGTTTGATAAAGATATTTCACAGTATAATTCAAATAAACATCATCATAAACACCCAAATTCTCTATCTAAGCCACTCAATAGAAACATCAATTTGTATAATATACTATAATTAAGTCAAATTATTTCTACTAGCACTTTGCTTCACAATATCACATCACAACGTAGATGATTCATATCATACTTTTCCTCAAATCATATGAAGGTATCTATTTTGATATAACCTCACCTGTGACAATTTATTTTGGTTGGGTCCCAGTCAATAATATATTGAACTGGGATCAATTCATCCAAATTTAGAATAATCAGAAATTAAATAAGGAACTGATTGTGGTTTGAGTCCAAAGTCATCAATTTTCATTTATTCAAGAAATATTTGAATAGCTACCATGGAATAGACACTGTTCAAGGCATGCCACCTCCATCCACCAGGAGCCTCAGCTGGCAGCCTGGTACTCACTTATTCCTGATTCTTGCCCCCTCCTCCACAACTTGAATTAGTGGTTTTCAACACTGGCTGCACATTAGAATAATGAGGTACATTTTTTTTTTTTTAAGATTTACTTATTTTGAGAGAGAGAGAACTCGAGTGAGCAGGGGGAGGGGCAGAGGAAGAGGAAAGAAGAGTCTTAAGCAGACTCCACACTGAGCACGGAGCCCCCATGTGGGGGTTCAATTCCATGACCCTGAGTTCATGACCTGAGCTGAAACCAGGAGTCTGATGCTTAACCAGCTGTACACCCAGGCGTCCCATGAGGTACATTTTTAAAATATCAATGCCCAGACTCTATCCCAGAAATTCTGATTTCTAAAAATTCTAAAACAGGGCCTAGGCAGTGGCATTGTTTAAAAGCTTCCCAAATCATTCTAATGAGCAACAAAGGTTAAGAACTAAGCCTACAACATTTTGTTCATCAACTTCTACTGATTCTTGTATCTGAAATAATTCTCTAATAATGTGTCCCTTCTGCTCTGTCCCTACTACCCAGTATTGAGTACTTGAGAGCAATCACTCTCTTGTACCTAAACTAGGCTTCTACCTTGTACCTCCTCAACTCTTATCTTCTATACCCCACCAAAGTAATCTAAATGTCAGGGCACCTGGGTACTCAGTCGGTTAAGCCTCCGACTCTTGATTTTGGCTCAGGTCATTGTCTCAGGGTTCTGAGAACAAGCCTCACTTTGGGCTCGGCACTCAGCGCAGAGCCTGCTTGTCCCTTCCCTCTGCTCTTCCTCGCACTCTTTCTCTATCTCTAAAAATCTTTTAAAAAGAAAAAAAATTAATAAAATGTCAATAGGATACTATCACTTCCCTGTGTTAAGGTTTCCAACAGTTGGCTATTACCTGCTATAGTGGTTATCAATTGTAAAAATTCCTGTGTAAGTTATGTTATAAATAATGTTATTATTAGTAAAAGAATTAAAGTCTGTAAAATTTATTTTTATAAACATAAATTGGGAGGGTTTTCAAGGTTAACTTTATATTAACAATTCTTGCCTCATTTTAACTGTTTCCTTGAATAGAAGAAAAAAGAAAATTACAAACACAAGAAACCTACATCAGAATAAATCATGCATATTACTGTTAAGTGTGTCACAGAGGAATAAAATATTGAAAACTGATCATCTAGGGTAGTGGTCCTCAACAAGGTAGTACTGCCCTCCGAAGTAACTTGAAAAATGTTGGAGCTGTGTTTGGTTTCATAGTGATTGCAGTGCTTACTGGCATCTAGTGAGCAGGACCTAGGAATGCTAGGCATCCTACAATGCTCAAGAAAATGAGTTGACAAACTTTCTGTAAAGTTGTTATTATATATTCCTCTTTTTTTTTTTTTTTGGTCCAACTCTAAAAATATACAAACCTAAGATTCTTAGCTCATGAGCTATACAAAAATAGGCAGTGTGGCTCTGGGATGTAGTTTACCAATCCCTGCTCAAGAACATTCCACAAAACAAACTGACTCATGCCCCACATGACTTGGTAACATCCCATCTAACATTATGTGGAAAAACCTGTTTATAATTACCCGAACCTAGAAATTAATTTTTTTTCATAAAAAATATTTTGCAGTTTTAATAAATACCAAATTTTATAGGAATGAAAGTAATATAATTTGTACTTTAGTTTGGTCAGAACTTTACAAACAGTTGTCGAACATTTTGGAAAATCTCATTACCAATGGCAATACCAGTTAAAATATCTGAATTATCAATATATCTATATAAGTCTGTGTTTATTGTTGCACATTCACAGGGATTCTACATATAGGTACAAGTATATGTTTGATTCACTATATGTTCTAATGCAGTTATGCTTGAATATTTACATTTTAAAATACATTTCAAATTATTTTATTATAAGTTGACTATATTAGATTTATGTCATGATGTTGATTTGTTAGAAATTATGCATGTTAATTTTATATGTATGAATTATAATTATACATAAATTCTATTTAAGAATAAATAAAGGGGGATTAGAAAATATTTACTATAGTGTGCCTGGGTGGCTCAGTAGGTTAAGCGTCTGCCTTTGGCTCAGGTCATGATGCCAGGGTCTTAGGATCGAGTCCTGCATCGGGCTCTCTGCTCAGTGGCAAGTCTGCTTCTCCCTCTCCCCTTCCACTCGTTCTCTCTCTCTCAAATAAGTAAATAAATAAAATCTTAAAAAAGAGAGAAAATATTTACTATAGAAAGGAAACAATGGATATAATAGGTTTGAGAACCACTGCCTCATATCTTACAGCTTCCTGCTTTCCTCACTTGTCATTCACACAGCACTAACCTATTTGAAATTCCCCTACGAGAAATCCGAACACGCTACTTCTTTCTATGTGTCTTTGTCCATTATTCTAACTGCTTGAAATGTCCTTCCATCACATTAACTTCCACCAGATTAAATGTCCTTCACCAGATTAACTCCTATTTACCATTCAAGACTCATTTCAAGCATGGCTTCTCCAATATTCCTCCTCCCCTAAAAAGGTAAGGGCCCCTTTCTATTCCAGAAATGCCCTAATATCTCTGTCATCACACTTACCTCAATGTAACGGAATTATCTGTTTACAAGTCTATTTCACCCAACAGATTCTAATCTGTGAGGGCAGGGTCTACATTATCTCTGCAATTATAGCATCTAACACAACCCCTAGAATTCATGTTCTTTTTTTTTTTTTTAGATTTTATTTATTTATTTGAGAGAGAGAGCACATGAGAGGGGGGAGGGTCAGAGGGAAAAGCAGACTCCCTGCTGAGCAGGGAGCCTGATGCGGGACTCGATCCTGGGACTCCAAGATCATGACCTGAGCCAAAGGCAGTCGCTTAACCAACTAAGCCACCCAGGCGCCCTAGAATTCATGTTCTAAAAAGCACTCACAACCTTAACAACAACTTTTTAAACCAAAAATAATAAATGCTGCAGATCAACATAAAGTCTAGAATTATTTAAAGTTACCAACTTCTTTACAAAATCCTCTCATGTATATCACAAACCATAAACTCCTAGATAAAGATAAAAAATAATCCCAAAGTGATGGTTTGCCTAATCTAGCCTTGCTAAGCAAGGGACTCTGAGCCAAAGGTAATTTAGGCTATGAAATCAGAGGAAAGGGAGAATTTGAATAAAAAATAAAAATGTAA
The DNA here is from genome assembly GCF_054177405.1 of Leptonychotes weddellii. NCBI lineage: Eukaryota > Metazoa > Chordata > Mammalia > Carnivora > Phocidae > Leptonychotes > Leptonychotes weddellii. Next base: position 69,349,367 of record NC_138378.1, on the reverse strand, counting down.
ACCATCATATTATTATTATTGACAAAACTGCTGCTGCTAGAATATAATCACTGAGTGAAACCACATTATGTCACTGACGGTAGACAGCTTAGAGAAACTGCTGGTCTCCTAGTCAACATAGATCAGCATTATGCTAAAGATATACTTGACTGGAACATGATGATCCAAAAACAATTTTTATGTTAAAAATTAATAACTATAAATATGAAACTGAAATTTCAAATAAACACAAAAAGGTAGTAGGAGAGAGGAGAAGTAAACCCACGCCAAGTTATTCATGGCTACTTCAGAGAAAAGAAACAGACTGATAATTATATATATCTGTGTGTGTATATATATATATAATTCCTATCAAAATCCTAGCAAGAAATTTTGTATATATACACAAAATTATTCTAAAATTTATATGGAAAGCCAAAGGAAACAGAATAGATAAAAACAACTTTTGAAAACAAAAACAATAAAGTGGGAGAAATCAGTCTTCCTCATTTCAAGACTTAAGATGTAGCTACAATAATCAAGACTGTAGTATGTACAGCGGAGAGGAGACATAAGCTAATGGAATAGAATAACACAAAAACAGACCCACACAAACATGAACAACTGATTTTTGACAAAGGTACAAAAGCAATTAAATGCAGAAAAGAAAGGCAGCCTTTTCAACAAAAGGTAGTTAAGTAAGTAGATATACTTAAGTTAAAAAAAAAGGAACCTCAACATAAATTTCCTAACTTATATAAAAACTAACTTAAAATAGATCATGGGCTTAGATATAATACAAAACCATAGATCTTTTTTTAAAAATAGAAGACAATCTTTGATATCTACGTAGAACTAGGCAAAGAGGTCCTAGATTCAACACCAAAGCATGATCCATAAAAGGAAAAACTACTATATTCGACCTTATCAAAATTAACTTTGTCCTGTGCAAAAAAAACACTGAAGGGAGGAAAAGACAGCCTACAAACTGGGAGAAAAAATTTCAAAACAAGTATTTGACAAAGGACTAATCTAAAATATATAAAGAACTTTCAAATTTAACATTAAAAAATAAATAATCCCATTAGAAACTGGACAAAAGATGAGAAACATTTGATCAGAGTGGATATATAAATGGCAAATAAGTACATGAAAAATGTCCAACATCATTACCCATCAGAAAAATGTGAATTAAAACCACAATGAGGGACACTGGCTGGCTCAAGTTGGTAAAGCATTTGACTCTTGATCTCAGGGTCATGAGTTTGAGCCCCATATTGAGTGTAGAGATTATTTTTTAAAAATAATATTTAAATAAAATAAATAAAACCACAATGAATTAGAATGGTTACAATTTAAAAACAGTGACAAGACCAAATGCTGCCAGGGATATAGAGAAATTCGATCACTCATACATTGCTTGTGGGAATGTAAAATGGTACACACACAGTGAAAAAGTCTGTCAATTTACTAAAGAAATGAAACATACAATTACCATATGACCTAGCAATATCATTTCTGTGAATTTATCCTATAGAAAGGAGGACTTGGGTCCACAGAAAAAGCTTTAATACACAAATATTTCCCACAGCCTTATTTGTAATACCCCAGAATTAGAAATAAGCCAGATGTCCTTCAACAGGTAAATGGTTAGATAAACTATGATACACCCATACCATGGAATACTTATCTGCAATAAAAAGGAACTGGACCATTGTTATCACAACCTGCATGAATTCCCAGAGAATTACGCTGAATGAAAAACGCCAATCAGAAAAGGTTATACACTGTATTATTCCATGTATATAATATTTTTGAAAGGATAAAATTACAGAAATGGAAAACAGATTAGTGGTTGTCAGGGGTTAAAAAAGGAGTGAGGGCTTTGAGAAAGACATGGTCACAGCTACAGGAGAGATCAGGTCCACAGTCTCCTGCTTCTGACTCACCACTGTTCACGCTTGCCCAGGAACAAGTTGGTCAGGAAGCCACATCACAGCCATGGTTTTGAAAAGATACTAGAAAGACATCTGTGGAACTGGAGGTGTTGATACACCAAATTAGAATTACCCTAACCAGTCACAGTGTAAAATCTCTGGATAAGGTATATGCTCAAAGAAAAAAAGAACCAGTTCAGATGCCTACTAGGACTCAGAATCAGTACAAGAAAAACTCCTTAGGCTGGAGAGTCTAAGATGATTTTTTTTTTTTTTTTTAAGATGAGGACCCATAAGGGACTCACTGACTCCCACAGTCCTTCTGAAACTGTTAAACCGATTACTTCCATCAGTATTTAACCAGGAGTTAAGGTTGAAGTCACCACTGCAGGTATTATCAACTATTTTAATAAATTGATTATCGGTTGTTTGAAAATAAAGGAAGGGGTGAGGATGGGTGGGAGGAAAATGAATATAGCTATAAAACTTCAACATGAGGGATCCTACTGGTAATGGAAAGTTCTACATCCTGACTGAATCAATGTCAATATATTACTATAGTGGGTTTTATTTTAGATTTTTTATTTATTCATTTGAGAGAGACCAAGCGAGAGCATGAGCAGGGGGAGGGTCAGAGAGAGAGGGAGAAGCAGACTCCCCGCTGAGCAGGGAGCCTGATGTGGGGCTTTGATCCCAGGACGCTGGGATCATGACCTGAGCTGAAGGCAGATGCTTAACCAACTGACTCACTCAGGTGCCCCAGAAAGTACTACAGTTTTACAAGAGGTTGCCATTGGGAGAAGTGCTCAAGTGTACAAGGATATCTTTTTCTACTATTTCTTACAGCTGCATATGAATCTGTAATTATCTCTAAATAAAAAGCTTACTTTAAAAAAAAAACCTGGGGGCGCCTGGGTGGCTCAGGCGTTAAGCGTCTGCCTTTGGCTCAGGTCATGATCCCAGGATCCTGGGATCTAGCCCCACATCGGGCTCCATGCTCCGTGGGAAGCCTGCTTCTCCCTCTCCCACTCCCCCTGCTTGTGTTCCCTCTCTCGCTGGGTCTCTGTGTCAAAATAAATAAAATCTTAAAAAAAAAAAACCTGTAAAGACTTCTCTAGCTTCCAGATTTCAGTTCTAATTCTTCAATATGGTTTACAAGGTGAATCATAAACAGGTACCTCCTCTACCTCTCTAGCTTTGTGTCTCTTCATCTTCCCCTACCTCTTACAATCTTCCACCCACTCCATCTCCCTCCATCCATACTGAACTCATTTTAGCTCATAAAACTGCTGTTCTTTCACTATCCTCTGGATCTTTGCCTATGTTGTTCCTTCTGCCTAGAACATCTTAGTTGCTGTTCCTTCAACCCCTTTTGTTGACACTACCTTGTTTTCAGGCTTTAACACAGATGTTACTTTGTAGGCTGCATAGTAAATTAGTGGTATTTATCACAATGTAGGGGAACTGCCAGGCCCATACCTCACTCTAACATGTGAGCACTTCTAGAGGGCACAGACCTTGCCCCACTTGTTTATCTTTAATCTCTAGGTCCTAGCATAGTGACTGGGTCCTAGCTAGTGACTGATCACATAGTAGGTGATCAGTAAATATATGATGAATGAGTGAATCTGGACTCCCAAAAAACCTGGTCTTGACTACTCATTTGACTGCAGGAAAATCTTTTAGTCTTGTTGCACCTGGGTTTCCTTATTTACAATATAGAAATATAGAATGTGACAATTTTAAAACTTGGCTACACGATTCTTGACCCCTCTCCAAATGAAAGTTAAGAGTCTATATCCCAATCCCTAGAATACGGGCTGTGTGACTGCTTGTCCAAATGTCACGGCAATTCCAACTAAAGTTGACCCCTTGATAACACAGGGGTTGGGGCACTGACACCCCCAGCACAATCAAAAATCCACATATAACTTTTGATTCCCTAAAAACTTAACTACTAATAGCCTAAAGCTGACTGGAAGCCTTACCTTCCCAGTAACATAAACAATTAACACATATTTTGTATGTTATATGTACTATATACCATATTCTTACAATAAAGTAAGGCAGAGAAAAGAAAATGTTATTAAGAAAATTCTAAGGAAGAGCAAACACATTTACAGTACTGTACAAAATCTGCGTTACCCACAGTAAGTAGACCCATACAGTTTAAACCCTTGTTGTTCAAGGATCAACTGTATATGACATTCTGGAAAAGGCAAAATTATAAAGTTCTAACAGTAAAAAGATCATGGTTGCCAGGGGTTGGGGGTAAAGAAAGGGATAAACAGAACACAGGATTTTTAGGGCAGTGAAACTATTCTATATGATAATGTAATGGTAGATACACATCATTATATATTTGCCAAAATCCATTAAATGTACAACAGCAAGAGTGAACCCTAATGTAAACTATGGACTTTGGGTGACGTTGCTTCATCCACTATAACAAATTTACCACTCTGGTGCAGGATATTGATTGTTGGGGAGGCTGTGCATATGTGGGGACAGGGGCAGATGGAAAATCTATACTTTCTGCTCAATTTTGCTGTGAACCTGAAACTACTATAAAAATTAAAGTCCTTTAAAAAAAAAAAGTTCAAAAAAGATCATGGCAGAATGATGCTGTGTCAATTTTCAGGCTCAGGTTTTAAGAAACTGGCAACTTCCATTTTGTCCCTTGTAAGAGGTTTGCTCATAGAACCCAGGTACTAAGCTATAAGGAGCTCATACAGACTATCTCATAAGGACTCTGGCCTCCAGCCCTCAGTCTATCACTAAGCTTCCAGCCAATAGCCAGCACCAAATAGCCAGTTAATGATGCATTTTGGGAAGTGGATCAGACAGCCTCCAGTTGAGTAAACACCTTATGAAAAGAGCCTTCCCCTCTGAGTTCTGCCTAAAGTTCAGATTCATTAGCTAAATAAATGACTGCTATTGTTTTAATAAATAAATAAAAGGGGCGCCTGGGTGGCACAGTCAGTTAAGCATCTGACTCTTGGTTTTGGCTCAGGTCATGATCTCAGGGTCATGAGACTGAGCCCTACATCGGGCTCAGTGCAGAGTCTGCTTGAGATTCTTTATCCCTCCTTCTCTGCTCCTCCTGCTCATGCTCTCTTTCTAAAATAAATAAATAAATCTTTAAATAAAATTAAATCAAAAAATAAAATAATAAACAAATAATAAATAATCAACTGAACTGAATGATGCCTTTTTAATAAACTGCTCATTATCAAGTATATTACTTATTTAAGTAATTAAAATTAAAAGGCTAATATTTGAAAATTGGAAACTTTGATATTAATCAACCCCAAAGCATTTTAGTCCTAAAGCAATCTATTGTATTTTAATAGTTACATACAATCATTAATCTCTTCTTCCTGCTTGAAAGCGAGAGTATTTACAGTTGGCACTAAAGATTAAACCACAGAGAATTCCTATTATTCGCTGGTAGACAAAACATAGCTTTTTCCATTAAGCTTCTAGTTTATTAGAGTGGTATTTCAAACAAAGGCCCAGTGCTTAAAACAAACACAGATAAATGGTATTTAGTGAAATACATACTTCCATACAATGTAAACTTCATATATCTGAGCAAAGTGATTCCATATTATCACCTAATATGAATGCTTCAATGACACACAACTCTGCCTCGGGTTTTTCAATAAAAATGGCAACCTCTCTGAAAAATAAACCAGAAAACACCTTTAGAAATTACTAGGTTCCAGATGCACTTGTTCTCATTTTTAACTAAGAAACTTTACACAGCAAAACTAACCAAAAAGTAGAGTTACCACATACCCATAATCCCTCCACCCATGCACATACAGCTTTCCCTACCATCAATATCCACATCAGTGTGGTACTTTGTTACAAAGGACAAATCAATACTGACACATCATTATTAACCAAAGTCTATAGTTTACATTATGGTTCATTCTTGTTGTACATTCTATAAGTTTTGTCAAAGGTATAAACAACATGTATAGTTACACTGCTCTAAAACCTCTTGTGTTCTACCTCTTCATCTCTCCCTCCCTCCCCCACCAAAACAATCTATAAATGTCAATTAGATCTAGTTAACTGATTGACCTGTTTGGCTCAACTATGTCCTTATTGATCTTCTAACTGTTGGATCTGTCTATTATGAATAGCAGGGTGTTGAAGTCTCCCAACTACAATAGTGGATTGGTCTATTTCTCCTTGCAGTTCTACAACTTTCTGCTTCATGTATTTTGACAATGTGCTGCTAGGTGCATACATGTTGAGGAAGATGTCCTTAACATCTTCTTGAAGATTTGACCCCTTTATTATTATGTAATGTCCCTCTTTATCCATAACAATTTTCCTTGCTCTAAAGTCTACTTCGGGGTGCCTGGGTGGCTCAGTCAGTTAAGCATCTGCCTTCAGCTCAGGTCATGATTCCAGAGTCCTGGTATAGAGTCCTGCACTGGGCTCCCTGCTCAGGGGTGAGCTTGCTTCTCCCTCTCCCTCTGCCTGCCACTCCCCCTGCTCGTCCTCACTCTCTCTCTCTATATATCAAATAAATAAATAAAATCTTAAAAAATAAATAAACTCTGGGGTGCCTGGGTGGCTCAGTCAGTTAAGAGTCTGCCTTCGGCTTGGGTCATGATCCCGGGGTACTGGGATCAAGCCCTGCATCGGGCTCCCTGCTCAGTGGTGAGTCTGCTTCTCCCTCTCCCTCTGCCCCACCCCCCCCTTGTGCTCTCTCTCTCAAATACATAAATAAAATCTTAAATAAATAAATAAATAAACTCTGCTTTATCTGAATTAATATAGCGACTCCAGTTTTCATTTGATTAGTGTTATCATGGTATATCTTCCTCCATCTTTTTACTTTTAATCAATGTGTCATATTTAAAATGGGTTTCTAATAGTCAACATACAGTTGAGTCTTGTTTTTTTCATCTACTCTAATAGTCTCAGTCTTTTAATTGGTGTAAAACACATATGGTATAAAAACTGATACAACTGCAAAGAGAAATACATGAATCCACTATTATAGTGGGAGAATTAAACACCCCTCTATTGGTAATTAAAAGATCCAGTACGCAGAACACAGTTTAAATAAACAATACTATCAACTGGATCTAATTGACATCTATAGAGTACTTCATCCAACAACAGCACAATACACATTCTTCTCAACCTCACACAGAACACTGACCAAGATAGACCACATTCTCAGCTACACAACACACCTTAATACATTTAAAAGAATAGATATCATACATGTCTGGGGTGCCTGGATGGCTCAGTCAGTTAAGCACCTGCCTTCAGCAGAGGTCATGATCTCAGGATCCTAGAAGAGAGCCCTGTGTTGGGCTCCCTGTTCAGCAAGGAGTCTGCTTCTCCCTCTCCCTCTACCCACCCCCCACTTCTGGCTCATACTCTCTCACTCTCAAATAAATAAATAATAATCTTTTTTAAAAAAAGAAATCATACATGTCTGCTCTCAGACAACAACGGAATTAAACTAGAAATCAGTAACACAAAGGTAGCTGAAAAATCCCAAAATAGTTGGAAATTAAATAACACACTTTTATTTAAGATTTTATTTATTTGAGAGAGAAAACACAAATGAGAGAGAGAGTGCATGCGAGCAGGGGGCAGGGGGAGAAGGAAAGGACAAGCAGACTCTGGGCTAAGCACGGAGCCCGATGTGGGGCTTGATTCCAGTACCCTGGAATCACGACCTGAGCTAAAGGCAGACACTTAACTGACCGAGCCACCCAAGTGCCCCAAATAACACACTTTTTTTTTTTTTTAAAGATTTTATTTATTTATTTGAGACAGAGAGAATGAGAGGGAGGAGGGTCAGAGGGAGAAGCAGACTCCCCGCCGAGCAGGGAGCCCGATGTGGGACTCGATCCCGGGACTCCAGGATCACGACCTGAGCCGAAGGCAGTCGCTTAACCAACTGAGCCACCCAGGCGCCCCCAAATAACACACTTTTAAATAACACATATGTCAAAGAAATACCAAAAGAAATTTTAACATATTTTAAACAAATTTAAAATGAAAATACCTAATTTGTGAGATACAATGAAGGCAAGTGTTACAAAGAAATTTATAGCACTGAATACATATATTAGAAAAGAAGAAAAATCTGAATGAATCATCTAAACTTTCACTTTAGGAAACTAGAAAAAGAAGAGCAAATTAATCCAAAGTAAGCAGAAGAAAAGAAATAATAAAAATTAGAGCAAAAATCAATGAAATTGAAAGCAGGAAATCAACTGAGGAAATGAATTAAACCAAAAGCTGGTTCTTCAAAAAGATCAATAAAAGTAATAAACCTCGGGGCGTCTGAGTGGCTCAGCTGGTTAAGCAACTGCCTTCGGCTCAGGTCATGATCCTGGAGTCCCGGGATCGAGTCCCGCATGGGGCTCCCTGCTCAGCAGGGAGTCTGCTTCTCCCTCTGATCCTCCCCCTCTCATGCTCTCTGTCTCCCATTCTCTCTCTCAGATAAATAAATAAAAAATCTTTAAAAAAAAAAAAAAAGTAATAAACCTCTAGCCAGGTAAATTAAAAAAAAAAAAGAAGAAATAAATTACTAACATTAGAAAAGAAAGATGGGCCATCATTAACGACCCCATGGACATTAAAAAGATAATAAAGGACTATTATGAACAACTATATGCCCACAAATTTGATAACCTGGAAGAAATGGAACAGTTTCTGGAAACTCACAGTCTACAAAAACTCAGGAGAAATGAATCATCTGACTGGGCCTTCGTCTATTAAAGAAATGGAATCAATAATTAGTAACTTTCCAAAACAGAAAGTACCAGGTCCAGATCGGTTTACTGGTGAGTTTCACCAAACATTTAAGGAAGGAATTATACCAATTTTCTACACTCTTTCAGAAAATAGAAGCAGAAGGAATAGGGCACCTGTGTGGCTCTGTTGGTTAAGCATCTGCCCTTGGCTCAAGTCACGACCCCAGTGTCCTGGGATCGAGTCCTGCATCGGGCTCCCAGCTCCACGGGAAGCCTACTTCTCCCTCTGCCTCTGCTTCCCTCTCTCTGTGTGTCTCTCATAAATAAATAAATATAATATTTTTTTAAAAAGAAGCAGAAGGAATACTTCCAAACTCATTCCATGAGACAAGCACTATTCTAATACCAAAACCAGACAAAGATGTTATAAGAAAAACAGCCATAAACTAGTACCTCTCATGAACATAAATACAAAAATCCTCAACAACCTATTAGCAAATCGAATCCAGTAATGTCTAAAAAGATTTATACATCACAACCAAGTGGGATTTATGCAAGGATGGTTCAATATTCAAAATTCAATTAATGTAATCCATCATATCAACAGGCTAAAAAAGAAAAATTACATGTTCACATCAATAGATGCAGAAAAAGCAGCAACAAATGCTGACAAGGATATGGAATAACAAGAAATCTTACTCATTACAGGTAGAAATGCAAAATGGAATATCCACTTTAGATGACATTGGCAGTTTCTTACAAAACTAAACATATTCTTTTTTTTTTTAAAGATTTTATTTATTTGACAGAGACATAGCGAGAGAGGGAACACAAGCAGGGAGAGTAGGAGAGGGAGAAGCAGGCTTCCCCACGGAGCAGGGAGCCCGATGCGGGGCTCGATCCCAGGGTCCCGGGATCACGACCTGAGCCGAAGGCAGACGCTTAACGACTGAGCCACCCAGGCGCCCCTAAACATATTCTTACCATACAATCCCGCAATCACACTCCTTGGTATTTAACCAAATGAGTTAAAAGCTTATATCCAAACAAAAACTTAAACATGGATTTTTTTTTTTTTTAAGATTTTATTTATTTGACAGAGAGAGACACAGCAAGAGAGGGAACACAAGCAGGGAGACTGGGAGAGGGAGAAGCAGGCTTCCCATGAAGCAGGGAGCCCAATGTGGGGCTCGATCCCAGGACCCCAGGATCATGACCTGAGCCGAAGGCAGACGCTTAACGACTAAGTCACCCAGGCGCCCCTACACATGGATATTTATAGCAGCTTTAATCATAACTGCCAGAGCCTGGAAGCAACCAAGATGTCCTTTAGTAGGGGAATGGCTAGATAAACTGTAGTATATCCAGACAATGGACTATTATTCAGTACTATTAAAATAAAAAATAAAAAATAAATTTAAAAAAAGAGCTATCAAGCCATGAAAAAACATAAAAGAAACTTAAATGCCTATTACCAAATGAAAGAAGTCAATATGAAAAAGCTATATACTTTATGATTCCAATTATATGACATTCCAGAAAAGGCAAAACCATGGACACAGTAAAAAATCAGTGGCTGCCCAGGGTTCAGAGGGAGAGAAGGATGAATAGGTGGGGCACAAGGGATTTTTAGGCAGTAATACTATTCTGTATATTGTACAGAATCTGACACTATAAAGGTGGACACAACCCGTTATAGGTTTGTAGAGATGGAATGTACCAACAAAATGTACAACACAAGGAATGAACTCTAATGCAAACTATTAACTTTAGTTAATAATAATGTAATCAACATCAGCTCATCAACTGTAACAAATACACTACACTAATGCAAGATGCTAATAATAGGGGATATTGCAAGGAGAAGGAGTGTGAGGGGCTATAAAGTAATTCTCTGTACATTCCACCCAATTTTTCTGTATAAAACTGCTCTAAAAAGTAGTCTATTTTTAAAACATGATCGACAGATATAACATGCATAAATTTTAGATATGCTAAAATAAAAGTCAAATACAAAGAGTATAGATTTTATGATTCCATTTAGGAAGTTCAGTAAATGAATTAGAATTCTATCTATCAACATGGATAGAGTACAAACAGAATGCTGAACAATAATAAAAAAAAAGGCAAATGCACACAAACACATAAAGTATGATGCTATTTATATGAAAATAAGATGACAAATACTATAAATTTAAAAAATATGTAGTAAGACTGTAAAGTCATGCATGAGATTGTTAAACACTTAATGCAGGATATTGATTACTTCAGAGAACAGGGAGAATGAAATCTGAAAGATATAGAGAGGGCTCTAATAGGATCTATAATTTTCTTTGTTATGTTTTCAGTAAAACTTTAAAAAAATAGAAAAAGTTGTGAAGACAGGACAGAGTTTCAATACACCAATTTCCCAGTTTATTAACATCTTCCAATGCTATGGTACACTTATGACAATTAATGAACCAATATTGATACATTATTTTAATTAAAAAAATTTTTTTAAGCATGGAGCCCAACATGGGGCTTGAACTCATGACCCTGAGATCAAGACCTGAGCTAAAATAGTCGGATGCTTAACCAACTGAGCTACCCAGGCATCCCGATACATTATTATTAACTACAGTCTATATTCATACTTTCTTAGTTGTTTTTTTTTAAGTTTATTTATTTTTTTAGTAATCTCTACACCCAACGTGGGACTGGAACTCACAACCCGGAGATTAAGAGTACTCTGCTCTTCAAACTAAGCCAGCCAGGCACCTCCACAGTTTGTTATTTAGTTGTTTTTTGGGTTGTTTTTTTTTTTAAGATTTTATTTTTAAGTAATCTCTACACCCAACATGGGGCTCAAACTTACAACTCTGATCAAGAGTTGCATGTTCTACCTACAAGACAGCCAGGTGCCCCGCATACTTTCTTAGTTTTGATCTAACATCCTCTTAATGTTCCAAGATCCCATCCAAGTTACATTACACTTAGTCCTCATTTCTCCTTAAGTTCAAGTGGCTGTGATAGTTTCTCAAACTTTCCTTGTTTTTGTTAACTTGACAGTTTTGAGGAGTACTGGTCAGTTATTTTGTAGAGTGCCCTTTAGCTAGAATCTGCCTGATGATTTTCTCATAGTTAGACTGGGGTTATGGGTTTTGGGGAGGAAGACCACAGAGGTAAATTGCCATTCTCATCACACCATATCAAGGGTACATGCTATCAACATGGCTTATCACTGTTAAAGACACCTGGCTGAGGTAATGTTTGTCAGGTTTCTCTACTGTAAAATAATTTTCCCAACTTCCTCCTCTTTGGAAGGTGTCACTATGAGAGGCCCACACTTAAGAAACAGGAAGTTATGATCTATCTCCTTAAGGACAAAGCACCTACATAAATCATGTGGAATTCTATATGAGCCTATAATGTTGTAAAGTATATAAAAAAAAGATTAAAGGCCTCTTGCCTCCCTTTCTTCCCCCACAGCACACACACAAAGGGAAAGAAATATATCAAAGTTGTTACCACTGTTAAAATTAGAGTTTTTAAATTTTTTTTCATTTTTTAGCACTTTCCAAATTTTCTTTAATGAGCATTTTCTGCCTAGATAATGAGATTTCTTTTACTTTACTTTTTTTTTTAAAGATTTTGAGAGAGCGCACACGAGAGAGAGAGAGAGAGCAAACGCACAAGCAGAGGGAAAAGCAGTCTCCCCACCGAGCAGCGAGCCCGATGCAGGACTCAAATTCCAGGACTCTGGGATCATGATCTGAGCTAAAGGCAGACGCTTAACCGACTGAGCCACCCAGGCACCCGGATTTCTTTTACTTTAACCATGCCTATTGTCATTTATAGTCATTATAATCTAAGAATTACTAATTTCTCCAGTTTTATTCCCTATCAAAAATATAATAAATCTAGATCAATATGAATGGTTCTGGGAGCACCCGGGTGGCACAGTCAGTTAAGCATCTGCCTTCAGCTCAATCATGATCCCAGGGTCATGGGATCCCGCCCCCATGGGGCTCCCTGCTCAGTTGGGAGCCTGCTTCTCCCTCTCCCTCTGCCCCTCCCCCCCGCTCGTGCTCTCTCTTTCTCAAATAAATAAAATCTTAAAAAAAAAAAAAGAAAGAAAAATCTTGGTTCTTATGACCAAGAAGAATAAATATTAGGGACATGAATTCAATGACCCAAAGCACTATTTTTTAAAAGTTCACCAAACATAAGCAGGAAATGCAACTTCACAACTTATAGCTATTTTTAATGAACTAGACAAATATTGCCAAAGATAAATAATAAACTTCTAGGATAAGTATCTTATTGACTAAAATACAAGATGACCTTGAATTTAGGTAATTATATTTTCCCAAGAATGAAAAAAAAATTTAATTATAGGAAATTTTCTTTGTCATGGTCACTACTGCTAGTAACTCATAAATATACTTAAAAAAAAAAAAAGCAGAAAATCCTCAACCACAAATAGTATATTTATAACCACAAATAGTAAATAACTAAGTCTTCTACCAGTCATATTATATGTGGGGTTTTTAATACTATAAGGAAAAAAATATTGCTGGAATAATGCAAGGGAGTTGTTTGAATAAAGGATAGTTATTTTTTTAGTGGCTACATTGTGTCTAAGAAAAAAAGAATGATTATTAGTGGCTACCTTATGTCTCAGAAAAAAAAGAAAGATTATTAAGATAACATATGAAATATAAATACTTGCTTCTCCAACCACTTAATGGGAACAGTAATTAAGGATTTCAAAAAGCTATGCACTCCCCTAATCTCCATTAAGTAAGTAAACTGGAACACATCATCACTTTGGAAGAAAACAGACTGACAAGCATAGAAGGCTACCAAGTACTAACAATAGTTCACCCCCATAGAAACTACTCATGGTAACCAAAAACAAATCTTTACTTGTCAACAGTTCTGTCAAGGTCCCAAGCATTTGCTGATAAAATGTGTAGTTAAGCCTATAAACTACAGAATGCTGCCAGTTGTTAGCACAAAGAAATTAAGACCTTGAAAAATTAAAGCAATTTGCCTCTAGAGACAATTAATATTAGCTTGTTAGTAAAGGGTCTTAAAGAGAATGATTTTTCTCCTGATTTAGTCCATCAGAATTTTTTGTCAGAAATATATATTTACACAATAAAAGACCAAATATCAGGTAAAAAGTATGTAGTTGCATTTCTATAATCTCCTGAAATAAAATTTATATAATGAGCTAAAGCAAGTAAAACTGTCTAAAAAAGTTTAAAAATTAGCATTTTCTAAAGCTCTTGAAAATTTTCTTGTTTTACTTTTATTTTTTTTAAAGATTTTATTTATTTATTTGAGAGAGAGACAGAAAGAGAGAGAGAGCATGGGCAGGGGGAGGAACAGAGGGAGAAGCCGACTCCCTGCTGAGCAGGGAGTTCACAATGAGCTCGAAACCAGGGCCCCAGGATCATGACCTGAGCCCAAGGCAAACACTTAACTGACTGAGCCACCCAGGCACCCCGAAAATTTTCTTGTTTTAAAAAACTAAGTACTTCCCTTGAAATTGTTTATGCTGTTATTTTAAGTAGAACCTGGTCCAAAACTTAAGTAAAAATAGTCCAAAAGAAAAGCAACTCAGTTTTGTCCTTTACCTTCAGTAAATTAGTGAAATCTGATTTATTGCTCTTAATAGTTAATTAGAAAAAGGTTTTGTGGCTTCAAGCATATTTCTCTTGGCTTCAGTTTCCATAAATTAAACAAAAGGGATGGTGTTAAACCATCTCTGGGTACCCCCCCAAATAATAATGTTCCATGCTGCTATATCTATAGACTGAGCTATATAAAATTACTAGTATTCAATGGTTTTTGACTTATAGAAATGGTAATTTGAAATGGCTCAAATTACTAAATCTCCTAGGTTTTATTCCCTCCTAGGCACTATCTCTGACATCAATTTTTTAAAGTAGAGCAAAATGTTTAAAAGCCAGTAATGACAGCTGGCTCCCAGATGCCATTCAGAACTGAATATACTTTATTAGAATTTTTTAGAGCGGAGAGGGGGACAAGGAGAGAGAAAATCTTAGGCAGGCTCCATGCCCGGCACAGAGCCTCACATGGGGCTTGAGCTCACAGCCCTGAGATCATGACCTGAGCTGAAATCAAGAGTCGGCCACTTAACTGACTGAGCCACCTAGGTACCCCAAAAATTTTTTTAAAGCCTATTTTATCCCTGAAGAAAAAGATGATAATCTGATATAGAAACCCTCCTAAATTACTATTTCACAATTCAGTTTTGAATATTTGCAGACTTTGTATTAGCCCATTCGGTTTTATGACATCTCTTAGTTATCACCATATAATCACTATCACTGAGTTTCCACCACCTATCAGGGCCAGTCCTAAGCTCTCAAATAAGATAAATAACATATGAACCTGCCCTTGAAGAGCATTCAGTCTACTGTGTTAACCAAAAGCATCCTTGGCTTTCCCAATTTGCCAGAATATCTAGAGCAATGATGCCCAAAGCGCAACTGGCAAACCAATGCCAGCCCACAAACTTCATTACCAGTCTTCTATGATGTGATTATAGAAACGGATAGTAAAGATTTATAACTTTTGTGGTAATGTGATGGTAATTTTATGAATTTTATGTCAATTAATCTAATAAAATAACTAGAGCTTATAATTTTATGTTTTTGGTGAGAAATTAAAAAATGTTTAAAAACAACACACACATGCACACGCACATGTACACACACACACACAAAACTAGTCCTCAATGTACATTATTTAAGAAGCACTAAAATTGGTCGGGGCCGGGGGGGCGGGGGGTGGCGCAGGAAGGGAAGGGTCAGTCCAAGATGGTGGTGAAAGAAGGTCCTAAGCTTAGCTTCTCCCATAGACACACCAAATCTGTATCTACATATGGAACAATTCCCTGTGAAAAATAACTGAAAACTAGTAGCAGTTTGAAAAATGCCTAGATGATATGTGAAGAAGATTCATTTGCTAATCTTAAAGCATCTGCTGGAGAGACAGGGTAAAGCTGATACTCTCTTTAGAGACAGAAGTGCTGGAGGATGTCATTTTTGCATTCTCCCTCTGTCCTGCTGGGACAAGTGGGTATGCGCTAATGTGGCAGCATCCCACTACCTTGCTAAGGCCAGTGGGAGCAAAACGGTGCATCACTTTCCAGATCCCTGGCAGGGGCCAGTGGGCCCCAACTGTCATGGCATTTTCCCACTCCCCTGTTTAAAGCCAGTGAGCTTGGGCAGCTGCAGCACTCCCCTGCTCCTTGGTTGGGACAGCAAGCACAAATGGTCATGGCATTCTCCCACACCCTTGCTAAAGCCAGTGAGTGCTGGTGGCTGCAGCACTGCCCCATTCCCTGACTGGGGTTGACAAAGTGCAAGTAAGTCGTCATGGCACTCTCCCACTGCCTTGCTAAAGCCCTAAAGCTGGCAGGGGCACAGACAAGGCACTCTTCCCGATGTATCACTGAAGCTGGTGGGCATGTAGTCAAGGTATTTTCCTTCTACCTTGCTAAAGCCAGTGAGCTTGCCCTACTCCCTATGCTCTCCACCTACTCCACTAAAGCCGACAGGCACATGTAATCCACAGAGCGGACACCCCTTGATCACCTGGCCTTGGTGGCCAAGGGGGTTTGTGTTTGTGGCCTCCACAGGACTGCAGTAATCAAACAGTTCTTGATAGTGTCCAGGGCACTGTATAAACAGCAGACAAAAACATACCCCCATTCTTCCTGAGAAAAAGGCCCCCAGTCTTCCTGAAGCACTAGCTCAGCACTTCAGTCTGAGCAGGTCCAAGTCTGCCACACATTCTAGAAACTACTGAGGTCCTCTCAGAGAATGTAAGACAGGAGACACCAACCTTGCATACTCCCCTGGCCTCACTACAGCTCAACAATACCTCCCAAAAAGATTATACACATATCTGGAAGCCTGATTTTTGCAACTATCTCCCAGGGGACATCTCCAGATCTTCTGGTCTAAAGGCCAGCAAAGTTTACAATTATGGCCCCACAAAACAGTATATATTTTCAGGCTGCTGCCTTAGGGTCTGGTTTCTTATCAGCCTAAAATCAAGGTGCTAAATAAGATCCCTCCTGTTGGAATACTGACAGATCCCCCTGGAACACCCTCAACAATGGGGACCTATCCAGAACAAATCATGCTGTTTAGAAAACCACAAAGGTTCAAGAGCAAGAGAAAGGTTGAACAATAAGGTTCATCATCTATAAAAGGTCACTCCTCCAAGAAAGGCAGAGGTAGCTGTTTTGTCTAATACACAGAAACACAGAATCAAACAAACTGAGGAAACAAAGAATATGTTCCAAATGAAAGAAAAGATAAAACCTCAGAAACAGACCTTAAGAAAATGGAGAGAAGTAATTTACCTGATAAAGAATTCAAAGTAATGGTTATAAAGATGGTCACCAAACTTGGGAGAAGAATGGACTAACACAGTGAGAACTTTTACAAAGTGACAGAAAATATAAGAAAGTACCAAACAGAAGTCACAGAGCTGAAGAATAAAT
>NC_138378.1:69278488-69332075 GCF_054177405.1 Leptonychotes weddellii | reverse complement strand
TACATAATATGAATAATTATTTTTAATGTAAATGGACTAAATCTGCCAATCAAAAGACACAGAGTGGATGAATGGATTAAAAAACTCCTTTATATGCTGCATACAAGAGAGTCACTTCAGATGTAAGGACACATACAGACTGAAAGAGAAGGGATGCAAAAAAATACTCTATGCAAACAAAAATAAAAAGAAAGCTGGTGTAGCCACACTCAAATGAGACAAAATAGACTTTAAAACAAAGAAGTGCATTATATAATGATAAAGCATTCAATTCAATAAGAAGATATAACATCTGTAAATATATATGAACCCAACATAGGAGCACTACAATGTATAATACGAAGATTAACAGGTCTAAAGAGGTAAACTAACAGCAATACAATAACTGTAGAGGACTTTAACACTCCACTTATATCAACAGATAGATCAGCCAGACTAAAAAATCAGTAAGAAAACATCAGCCTTAAACAACACACTAGACCAAATGGACTTTAAATAGATAATATATAGAACATTCCATCTAAAAGCAGAACAGGGGCACCTGGGTGGCTCAGCTGGTTGAGCATCCGACTCTTGGTTTTGGCTGAGGTCATGATCTCAGAGTCATGAGATCAAGCCCTGCTTCAAGCTCTGCTGGATAGTCTCTCCGTCTTCTTCTCCCTGTGCCCCTCCCCTGCTCTCTCATGCACACTCTCTCTCTCTAAAATAAGTAAATGAATCTTTAAAAAAATAAAATAAAAGCAGCAGAATAGGAGGTCACTGGCTGGCTCAGTCAGTAGAGCATGTGACTCTTGATCTCAGGGTCATGAGTTCAAGCCCCACATTGGGAACTGAGCTTACTTTAAATAAATACAGAACTTTAAAAAATAAAATAAAGTAAAATAAAATAAAATAAAAGCAGCAGAACACACATTCTTCCCAAGTGCACATGGAACATTTTCCAGGACAGAGCACATGTTAGACCACAATACAAGTCACAACAAATTTAAGAAGACTGAAATCATATCAAGCTTCTTTTCCAACCAGAAAGGTACGAAATGTGAAATTAACTACAAAAAGAAAATTGGAAAAATCACAAATATGTGAAGATTAAACAATATGCTACTAAACAACTATTAGATCAAAAAAGAAACCAAAAGGGATAAAAATGCCTAAAGACAAATGGAAATACAACATACCAAAATCTGTGGGATGCAGCAAGAGCAGTTCTAAGAGGGAAGTTCATACCAATACAGGCCTACCTCAAAAAACAAGAAAAATCTCAAACAATCTGTATTTTACACCTAAAGGAATTAGAAAAAGAATAAACAAACTCCAAAGTTAGTAGAAGGGGGAAAAAAGGTCAGAGATGAAACAGAGACTCAAAAAAAACAATAGAAAAGATGAATGATACTAAGAACTTGTTCTTTGAAAAGAAAATTGACAAACCCTTAGCTAGACTTAGCAAGAAAAAAAAAGGGGGGGAGAAGGCTCAAATAAAATCAGAAATGAAAGAAGTTACAACACATAACACAGAAATAAAAAGGATCATAAGAGACTACTATGAACAATTACATGGCAACAAACTGGACACACTAAAAAAGACAGGTAAATTCCTAAAAACATCCTGAATAGGGGTGCCTGGGTAGCAAAGTTGGTTGGGCATCCAACTCTTGGTTTCAGTTCAGGTCCTGATCAGGTCATGAGACAGCCCTGAGTCGGGCTCCACACCCATCATGGAGTCTGCTTGAGTTTCTCTCTCCCCCTCCTTCTGCTTCTCCCCACAGCAGCCCCCCCAAATAAATAAATCATTTTATAATGGACATTAAGGAGGGTATGTGATGTAATGAGCACTGGGTATTATATAAGACTGATGAATCAACTGGGACACCTGGGTGGCTCAGTTGGTTAAGTGAGTGCCTTTGGCTCAGGTCATGATCCCAAGGTCCTGGGATCGAGCCCCATATTGGGCTCCCTGCTCAGTGGGGAGCCTGCTTCTCCCTCTTCTGCTCCCCCTGCTTGTGCTCTCTTTCTCTCTCTTGCTCTGTCAAATAAATAAATAAAATCTTAAAAAAAAAAAGACTGATGAATCACTGATCTCTACCTCTAAAACTAATAATATATTATATGTTAATTAATTGAATTTAAATTTAAAAAGAAACTAAAAAAATAAAATGAATGGCTCCTGATAAAAATAAATTAAAAAAATTTTTTTTAAAGATTTTATTTATTTGACAGAGAGAGACAAAGCAAGAGAGGGAACACAAGCAGGGGGAGTGGGAGAGGGAGAAGCAGGCTTCCTACAGAGCAGGGAACCTGATGCGGGGCTCGATCCCAGGACCCCGGGATCATGACCTGAGCCGAAGGCAGACGCTTAACGACTGAGCCACCCAGGCGACCCAATAAATAAATATTTTTAAATTAAATAAATAAATGAAATCACCCTGAATAAGGAATAAATAGAAAAATCTAAAAAGACTGATTACTAGTAAGGAGATTAAATTAGTAATCAAAAAACTCTCAAACAAACAGAAGTTTAGGACCAGACAGCTTCCCTAGTGATTTCCACCAAACATTTAAAGAAGATTAAATATGGGGCACCTGGGTGGCTCAGTCGTTAAGTATCTGCCTTCGGCTCAGGTCATGATCCCAGGGTCCTGGGATCGACCCCTGCATGGGGCTCCCTGCTCTGCGGGAAGCCTGCTTCGCCCTCTCCCACTCCTCCTGCTTGTGTTCCCTCTCTCGCTGTGTCTCTCTCTGTCAAATAAATAAATAAAAATCTTTAAAAAAAAAAAGAAGATTAAATATGTTTTCTTCTCAAACTCCTCCAAAAAACTGAAGAGGAAGGAACACTTCAGTACTTATTTTACAAGACCAGCATTATCCTGATACCAAAACCAGACAAGGACATCACAAAAAAGAAAATTACAGGCCAATATCCCTAATGAAAACAAATGCAAAAATCCTCAAAAAAATATTTGTAAACCAAATTCAACATTACATTTAAAAAATCATACATATGATCAAGTGGGATTTATTCCTGTGATGCAAAAATGGTTCAATATTTGCAAATCAATCAACACGACATAACACATTAACAGAATGAAGAATAAAAATCATATTATCATCTCAATAGGAACAGAAAAAGCATTTGACAAAATTCAGTATCTATTTATAAAAATTCTCAACAAAGTGGATAATGAGAACGTACCTCAACATAATATGACAAGCCCACAACTAACATCATACTCAACAGTGAAAAGCTAAAAGCTTTTTCTCTAAGATCAGAAACAAGAAAAGGATGCCCTCTCCCCACTTTTACTCAACATAGTATTGGAAATCCTTGCCAGAGCAATTAGGTAAGAAAAAGAAACAAACAACATCTAAAGTGGAAAGGAAGAAGTAAAATGGTCACTATTTGTGGAAGACATAATTCTATATAGAGAAAACCTTAAAGACACCAACAAGAGACTGTTAGAACTAATAAATAAATTCAATGAAGTGGCAGGATACAAAATCAAACTACAAAATCAGTTGTGCTTCTATACACTAACAACAAAATATCAGAAAGAGAAATGAAGAAAACAATCCCATTTACAATTACATCAAAAAGAATAAAATACCTAGGAATAAATTTAGCTAAGGTGAAAGACCTGTAAAATGAAAACTGTAAATCACTGATGAAAGAAATTGAAGAAGACCCAAAGAAATGGAAAAATATTCTGTGCTCATGGACTGGAAGAATTAATAGGGTTAAAACATCCATATTACCCAAAACATTATACAGATTCAAAGCAATCCCCATTAAAATACTAAAGGCATCTTTCACAGAACTAGAAAAAATAATGCTAAAAATGTATATAACCACAAAAGACTTAGCCAAAGCAATTTGAGAAAGTACAAATCATGCTCCCTGATTTTAAACTATATTACAAAACTATAGTAACCAAAACAGTATGGTATTGGCATAAAAACAGAAACACAGATCAATAGAACAGAATAGAGAAGCCTGAAATAAACCCATGTATTATGGTCTATTAATTTATGACAAAGGAGGCAAGAATACACAGTGGGAAAATGACAGTCTCTTCAATAAATGGTGCTAGGAAAACTGGACAGCCATACCCCAAACTGAAACTACACCACTATCATATACCATACACAGAAATTAACTCAAAATGGATTGAGGACTTGAATGTAAGACCTGAAATCATAATACTCCCAGAAGAACACACAGGTGGTAAACTACCTGACATCAGTCTTGGCAGTGAATTTTTGAATCTGACTACAAAAGTGAAGACAAAAACAGAAATAAACAAGTGGGGTGGGGCACCTGGGTAGCTCAGTCAGTTAAGCATCTGACCTGATTTCAGCTCAGGTCATGATCTCAGGGTCATGAGATTGAGCCCATTAGTCTCTGCGCTCAGCACAAAGTTTGCTTGCCCCTCTCTCTCCCCCTCTGCTCCTCCCTCCACTCTCGCATGCATACGTTTTCTCTCTCTCTCTCTAAGTAAATAAAATCTTAAGTAAACAAACAAACAAATGGGACATCAAACTAAAAAGCTTCTGCAGAACAGAGGAAATGATCAACAAAATAACAAGACAACCTATGAATGGGAGAAAATATTTGTAAAAGATGTATCTTGATAAGGGATTAATAGCCAAAATATATAAGAAACTCTTATACAAAAAGAATACAACAACTGAATAAAAAACTGGGCCAAGGATCTAACAAATTTTTTCCAAAGAAGACAGACATACAATGAACAATATGGTCAATATCACTAATCAGGAGGGAAATGAAAATCAAAGCCATTATGAAGTTATCACCTTACCCCTGTCAGAATGACTATTAAAAAGACAAGAAATAGGGTGCCTGAGTGGCTCAGTTGGTTAAGCAACTGCCTTCGGCTCAGGTCATGATCCTGGAGTCCCTGGATCGAGTCCCACATCGGGCTCCCTGCTCGGCGGGGAGCCTGCTTCTCCCTCTGACCCTCCCCCCTCTCATGTGCTCTGTCTCTCTCACTCTCTCTGTCTCAAATAAATAAATAAAATCTTAAAAAAAAAAAAAAAAGACAAGAAATAACTAGTGTTGTCAAAGATGTGGAGAACAGGGGACCCTTGTGCACTATTAGTGGGAATGTAAATTGGTACAGCCACCATGGAAAACAGTATGAAGGTTCCTCAAAAAGTTAAAAATAGAGCTATCACACAATCCAGCACTTCCACTTCTGGGTATTTATCTGATAAAAATTAAAACACTAATTCAAAAAGATATATGTACCTCTATGTTCATCACAACATTATTTACAATAGTCAAAATACGGTGTCCACTGATGGATGAATGGATAAAGATGTGGAGTATGTGTGTGAGAGAGAGAGAGAGAGAACGAACACAGGAATACTACTCACCTGTAAAAGAAAAAAATGAAATCTTGCCATTTGAGACATGGATGGACTTTGAGGGAATTACGTGAAGTGAAATATGTCAAACAATGAAAAATAAATATCATGATTTCACTTGTATGTGGAATCTTAAAGAAAAAAATGAACAAAATAAAACAAAAATCACAGAAATGGAAAACAGAATATTGGTTGGGGAGTAGGTGAAACAGATGAATGAGGTCAAGAGGTACAAAATTTCAGTTACAAGATAAATCATGGGATGCAATGTACACCATGGTGAATATAGTCAATAATATTGTAGAGCATTCTTCAAAGCTGTCAATACAGTAAATCCTAAAAGTTAAACTTTATATGGTGACAGTAACTAGATTTATGGTGGTGATCATTATGTAGTTAATACAAATGTTGAATCATTATGCTGTACACTTAAAACCAATATAATGTTTTATGTCAATTATAACTCAATAAAAAAAATTTAAAGCACTGTACTGAGAATAAACATACTGGAAGATTCTACTGTCTTTGCAATTTAGCTCAGCTGCATTTTAAAGTAAAACTACTCCTATAAGACTTCATCAACTAATAGCTGATTGAACCCATTTCCACTTACAATAAAAATCCTGGGGGTGCGTAGGTGGTTCAGTCAGTTAAGTGTCCAACTCTTGATTTCAGCTCAGGTCATGATCTCAGGGTCATGAGATCCAGCCCTGCGTCAGGCTCTGCACTGAGCATGGAACCTGCTTAAGATTCTCTCAAAAAACAAAACAAAACAAAACAAACAAACAAACAAAAAAACCCTCTGGTTACTTTTGAACAAAGGAAAAAAAGGTACTCATGATACCACAAAGTAAATAAGGTGCTGGCTATGGACAAGTTGGAAAGAAATAAGAAAAGAGTAAAATGCTATTACTCTTCACTGAGAAGAAAGGAAAATATTTTAAGTTAACAGCAAATTTATAAACCGCTATTGTCTATCCCTGGCTCTTCTTATAGGGAAAAAAAATAGCTATAATCATTTAGAATTTCTCAACAATTCATCAATTGAAAATTGCCAATATCAGTCGGTTAAGCATCTGCTTTTGACTCGGGTCATGATCCCAGGGTCCTGGGATGGAGCCCCATGTCAGGCTCCCTGCTTGGAGCCTGCTTCTTTCTTTCCCTCTGCCACTCCCCCTGCTTGTGCTCTCTCACTCTCATTTGCTCTCAAATAAATAAAATCTTTAAAAAAAAAAAAAGAAAAGAAAAGAAAATTGCCAATAAAAGGAAACTGCAGCAAAAAATGAGCTATGGAGTGGATAGACAAATTCATTCCTCACAAATCTGTGTAATTAGTCCTATTCGTTGCCATCTGTGCAATAAAGTCTCTGTTCATCTGATGTCTCTACACCCTGGGAAATTACTGGAGCCTTGGTACACAAAGTCCAACCTTGTTTAATTTGACAAAACTAAAAACAGAAGTTAAATCATATTTCAAAGACAAATTCATATGTCCCATTAAGAAGTTTAATATACAACTGACTAATGCTTCTGTTGGGAATTACTGCCAAATTCTGCAAGATAATTTAACAAATTTACACATTAAAAACCAAGAAACAGGGACGCCTGCATGGCTCAGTTGGTTAAGTGTCTGCCTTCGGCTCTGGGATCAAGCCTGCTTCTCCCTCTCCCTCTGCCTGCCACTGCCCCTGCTTATGCTTGCGCATGCTCTCTCTCTCTGTCAAATAAATAAATAAAATCTTTAAAAAAAAAAAAAGACAAGAAACTAATTTGGTTTCATAAAACAAAAATGTGGCCAATGACAGACTCACCTACAGCAACTCCGGACACATTTTAAAGCTGAATGACTTATGTGACTATTAAAAGATACTGTACAAAACTTTACAATTTACTGGCTGCTCTAATGTTCCATAAAGGGAGACCGTTGAACATTTAACCAAGCCCAAATGGTGATGAGAGCTAGGCGGGAATGAGAAAAAATAAAAGTATACAGTGTATTGGAGTGTGGAATCTGGTTAAATACATTCATATAGCATGTAATAGAACACTCATGACATCTAAAGACTGAACATGCACAATTTCAAAACAACCTTAAGCAATTGGGAAGGTTTTCATACACAGCAGTTGGTCTCTGCTCAGATATAAATTTTAATCATGTATTTTAGGAGTATGCTTAGCTATTAGGCAAACCTAGTCAACTTCCTGGCAGTTTTACGGAATTTACTTGCTTCCTTAGTGAAATCAAGTCTTTAATACTTCATTATCAGCAATTTATTTACCTTTTTGTATGCCTGAAAATTCTTAGTCAAGTTTTTTAAGGTAAAAAATTAACAAAATACTGAAAATTCTCCACCTGGCTTTTTAAAATCTTTCTTGGTCATATACAAGACTTCATAAACTTTATTCAGAATTGATCAACTGATCAACTATTTACTAAGGGTCCACAATGCTTGACACCATGTTAAAATACTTGCTCAAACTATGTTTACAGCCTAGTGGAAGGCCTACAGATCATATATCTGTGATTTTCTGTGTTGAAATAGTTTTAGCTCTGGCTTGGGAAACAGTCTCACTTGGTAGTTAGACCTAGCAGACAAATCAAAGTGTTAATACAAATAGTCTTCTCCATTAAATGATACTTATAATTGTCACCTTGAAATTACAGAAATTGAAGAAAAAATATTTCAGAACATTTTTACATGAAATTTATTTCAATGTTTGCTTCCATATTAATAAAAACATAATCATAATCATTTCAGAATTTTTAATTATAGTCACCTACAGCAAAGTAAATACACCTAGCCACCTGCTATTCTAAATATTAACAGAACATTTATTTACATCTCAAATACTCTAAAACAACTAGCTGAAAGCAGAAAACTCAAGTAATAATGGGTACTTAACCTAGCCAGCACCCCATCAACAAACCCCTGGTGGAAGACTGTGAGTTTCCATTCTACAGAGTGATCCAGAGGGCTCTGGACTCAAGGACTCTAGGCACAACTCAGGGCAAGGGATTCACTCTGAAAACTGAGAGATGAAGTGTAATTCTACATACTGAATGATGGGGTGCCCAGCTTCCTTCCCTCATTGACTTTGCAATGCAATTGGGACACAAACTAGCCAGGGTAGGCCAAACTTCACAATGGCACAATGCTTCACAAGGAGGACACAACTTCAGACGCCAGCCATGCAGCTGGAGGATTCTAAGCCACCTGTACTGGAGACCAACTGGCTATCCATTTGGGGATTCCCACTAGCCCCTTAAGTTCAATAATTAAGCAAAACAAGTCAGAGAACTCAGAAAAGCACTATACTTTAGACTTTTACTATATAAAGAAAGGACATAAAATCAAGACTGACTGAAATAAGAGATGCATAGGGCAGGGTCTAAGAGAGTCCCAAATGCAAAGTTTCCAGTTCTTCTCCCAAGAGAGTCAAGATGCACCACCCTCCTGGCACATCAATGTATAATGCACACACAGTATTGGGTTTTGTTTTTTTTTTTTTTAAGATTTCATTTATTTACTTGAGAGAGAGCAAGCATAAGTGGGGGCAGGGGCAGAGGGAGAGGGAAGAGAAGCAGACTCCACGCTGAGCAAGGAGCCTGACATGGGCCCCGATTCCAAGACCCCAAGATCACTACCCGAGCTAAAGCCAGATGCCTAACCAAGTGAGCCACCTAGGCGCCCCCACACAGAGTACTGTTTGTCAGGAAAACCCACCCTAGGATAAAAAGTTCAGAGTTTTTATTAGGGTTTCATTACAAAGGCATGGTTGATTAAATCATTGGCCATTTGATTTAATTCAATCTCCAACCCCCCTCTCCTCCCTGGAGGTGGAGCTGATATCACGTGGGTCAAAGCCCTAACCCTCTAACCAAGTGATTGGTCTTTCCGGAGTTAAAAGCCCCTGTCTGGAGTCATCTCAGCATAAACATCTAGCACTCACTATGAGTCACCTTGATAGCAAAAACTGTCAAGTCTGGTCTGAGAGGCCTACTATTAATAACAAAAACACTCCTATCACTCCAGAAGTTTCAGGATTTAAAGTTTCAGGATTTAAAGCCTCTCCCAAGAACTAAGATCAATGACCAACCAAATACTTCATTATACAACAGGCTCCAAGAAAACTGGCAGTTAGACTTCTGGAGTATTAGAAGATTCCTCTCTACAAAACAACCTGACCAGAAGAATGGACTTATAGAGGGGCACCTGGCTGGCTCAGGTTGGTGAAGCATGTGACTCTTGATCTCAGGGTTGTGAGTTCAAGCTCCACACTGGGTGGAGAGATAACTATAAAAAATTAATAAATAAAATAAAAATCTTAAAAGGGGGGGAGGGGCTCTGGGTGGCTCAGTCAGTTAAGCGTCTGCCTTCAGCTCAGGTCATGATCCCAGGGTCCTGGGATCAAGTCCCACATCAGGTTCCCTGCTCAGTGGGGACCTGTTTCTCCCATTCCCTCTGCCACTCCCCTCTGCTCGTTCTCTCCCTCCCTCTCTCTGTCTCTCTCCCTCCCTCCCTCAAATAAATAAAAAAAATGTTAAAAAAAAAAAAAAAAGGGGCGCCTGGGTGGCTCAGTTGGTTAAGCGACTGCCTTCGGCTCAGGTCATGATCCTGGAGTCCCGGGATCGAGTCCCGCATCGGGCTCCCTGCTCGGCAGGGAGTCTGCTTCTCTCTCTGACCTTCCCCCTCTCATGCTCTCTCTCTCTATCTCATTCTCTCTCTCAAATAAATAAATAAAATCTTTAAAAAAAAAAAGAATGGACTTATAGATACTGACTGCAGGGTACATACATGAGCACCTTATAACTAAGTTCAGTAGGATATAAGCCCTACTCATACTCACAAGGCTTCCAGTCAATCTTTTAATGCATCACTCTTAAATATTAACAATAGTAAAGACATGCCAAATATTTGAGGAAAGCATCTCACATGAAAGACAGAGATCAAAATAAACAGAGAAAACAGAAATTCAAAAAACAGGAAATTCAGGAAACTTTTTGAAATTCAGAAAATGGCCTATTAACATTATCAGAAATACACAAAGAACTGCCCACACAACAAATACTAACTCCTTTTTTTTTTAAAGGAATATTTAAGAACAACTAAAAATTCCTGGAAATCAATTAAATAGCAGAAATAGAAAATTCAAAAGAGGACAGTTGAGAAAATTTCAGAAAGTTGCTAAAAAAGGCAAAGACATAAAAAGATAGGAGAAAAATAGATTAAGAACATGAAAGGAATCTGGCAAGAAGGCCTAACCCTGAGTTCTAAAGTTAGAAAAGAAAAAAAAAAAAATGGTGTGAAGGAAATTAGATTTCTTACAACTAAAAGCCATGCGTTTCTAGATTCAAAGTGTACAGATTATGGGTAATATTTCTCAGCCATGAAGAAATTAACCAATTCACTAATAGTGTTTTTTGCCTTTTTTTTTTTAAAGATTTTTATTTATTTATTTAACAGAGAGAGAGAGCACAAGTAGGAAGAGCAGCAGACAGAGGGAGAGGGAGAAGCAGGCTCTCCGCCAAGCAGGGAGCCCTATGCAGGGCTCGATCCCAGGACCCTGGGATCATAACCTGAGCCAAAGGCAGCCGCCCAACCGACTGAGCCACCCAGGCACCCCACTAATAGAGTGTTTTTATGATCAACTTTGTGTAACCTAAAAAAAAAGCTGCTTAAATCTCAGTTTCCTCATCTGTAAAACAGAAAATATCAAGCTTGAAGTGCTATAAGAATTAAATAAAATAACATTTATAGTGCCTGCCCTAATGTTCAACCAAACCAGGGTTTCAAAAAATATTAATTGCCTTGCATTATTCTTATTAATCATGCATTATTTCCTACAAATAAAAATTTTCTTTTTCCAATACTCATAGTTATGTTCTATAGCCTATATATAAAAGATTTCTAATGTATCGTACATCTCTTCCTTGTCCTAGCATCATTTCCTTTCCTGAGAATCTTTACAAGTTAAAAAAAAAGTTAATATCACCATTTTAATGTAAGACTTTAAGATGTCAATACATAAAGAGAGGAAGGATATGAAAAGACAATTCACATGAGAGAATATACAATTAATAAACACTTGGGGAAACAATACTCAGCAGTATTAAGACAAAAGCATTAATATGGGAGGAAAATGCTTTCCTCAACCCTCTTAGGTTCCCTGGCTGGGTATGAAAATTAAACTAAAAAAAAAAAAAAAGATTCAGAAGAAAAAAGCACAAATTTATTTAACATAAGTTTTACGTGATATTGGAGGCTTCACAAGAAAATGAAGGCCCCTTCCCCCTGCAAAAAAAAAAAAAAGAAAAGAAAATGAAGGCCCAAAGAAAGAGAACAGTTACACCTGTGTCCTTTTATATTAGGTTTGATGAAGAGTGGACATTCATGGAGGAATATGATATGTTAAGGAGTAAGAAGTAATTGCACTAAACTGTTGGAAACTTAGCAAGGCCTGTTTGTCAGGATTCTTTTTGGCATCCCTTTGTCTTTGGTTACAAGAATGCTCCTTTCCTCTGGGTTTAGAGTGGGCACCTGTCACATGAAGGTTAATGGCCTGTTTCAGGGAAGAAGGGAAGGGAGAGGTCAGAGTGACCTGCCTACTCTGCCTTTTCTCAAACTCCTTTAGCTTAAAATAATCAATATGCCAACATGCCATATTTTGGGGTAGCATGTGCTGAACCCCATCACAGATTTACGAAATCTTAAGATGCCCTATAACACTAAATGAACAAAAACCACACACACACAAATTTTTTAACAATATTGACCAAAAACAGTAAAGCCAGTACAGTGAGTTATTTATAAAGTGGAAAAACCTCAATAAAAACACAGTATGTTCATGAGCTTTCATCTAATAACCCATTCCTAAAAAATAAACCAAATACATAATTCAACAGAAGCAAAAACTACATATAAAAACACTAACTGAAAGATTATCCATTAGAAATTCTAGACATAATCCAAACATGTACTAAACAATAAAATATGAGTACAATAAAATGTTAAATGGTGAATAAAAATAATTACTAACACTAAGAGAAACATGAAAAAGCTATTTCTAAACCAAAAAATTATTTAATTTCTAATTTAATATTCTGACAGCAGGATAACAAAAATAAGGTCTGTCCTCAGAAAAATCTAAGCTGGAACTCTGCATTTTAGTATAAAAACCAGATTAGGGGGTGCTTGGGTGGCACAGTCAGTCAAGCATCCAGCTCTTGGTTTTAGGTCAGGTCATGAGATGGAGCCCTGAGTTGGGCTTTGTGCTCAGCATGGAGTCTACTTAAGTTTCTCTCTCCTCTCCCTCTGCTCCTAAGCCCCATACACGCTCTCTTGCATGCACTCTCTCTCTCTAAATAAATCTTTTTAAAAATCAGATTACATGGGCGCCTGGGTGGCTCAGTGGTTAAGTGTCAGTCTTCATCTCAGGTCATGATCCCAGGGTCCTGGGATTGAGCCCCGCATCGGGCTCCCTGCTCTGCAGGAAAGCCTGCTTCTCCCTCTCCCACACCCCCTACTTGTGTTCCCTTTCTTGCTGTGTCTGTCAAATAAATAAAATCTTTAAAAAACAAAAAAATCAGATTACAATTCATATGACTGCTACTACATAAAAATTAATGTTAACATGTAAATAAAGACTAGAAAAAATTATTACAATGTAAACTTCTTTGGTAGACGAGTGCCTGGGGGGCTCAGTTGGTTAAGTGTCCAACTCCTGATTTCAGCTCAGGTCATGACCTCAGAGTCATGGGATCAAGTCCTGCGTTGGGCTCTGCGCTCAGCAAGGAGTCTGCTTGTCCCTCTCCCTCTGCTCCTCCCCCTACTCTATCTCTCTATAATAAATAAATTAATTTAAAAAATAAAATCTTTAAAAAAACTGCTTTGGTAGAATGATGAAACTGTGGATAGGCAGGGGTGCCTGGGTGCCTCAGTTGGTTAACCATCTGTCTTTGGCTCAGGTCATGATCCCAGAATCCAAGGACTGAGCCTGGTTTCAGGCTCCCTGCTCAGTGGAGAATCTGCTTCTTTCTCTCCCTCTGCCCCTACTCATGCCCCCCCACTTGGGCTCGCTCTCTTTCTCAAATAAATAATAAATCTTTAAAAATATAAAAAATAATAAAAAAAGAAATCGTGGATAGTTAATCTTTCACCAAAATTGTCATAAATAGTGTTTAGGGGCTATATTTTTCCATCTGCAATATAATATGAACCAGTCTTCATGATTTTAGTAAAACCAATGTAATGAATTGCTGCCTGCTTCTAAGCAATTTCTGCTCAAACTCTTAAAATTTTTAATATGCCTCAGTTTATCTTTTAACAGTTTGGGTGTCAGAAGAGGAATCTAAGAGAGACCACTGATAGTCTCAGTAAGTGATGAGCAATGAAACCGGTTAAGTACCCACTGAGCCCATATGCTCACTGCTTTCTCCCTGAATCTGGAAGTCGTAAAGAAGTCCCTCTGGAATATTTGAGTTCCACAGCTTTTGTGTTTTGACCTCTCAAACTCTATTAGAGCATTTCTTTGTCCAGACTGGGTCCAGAGTCACACCGGGTCTAATAAACAGGACTAGGTCCAGCATGAGGCCTCAGGAAAATAAAATTTTATTTTAAGGAAAAAAAGAGAGAAAGCGAGAAAACAAGTTCCTCTGAGTCCAAAGAGTCTAAGGTCTCTTCTACCTGGGACTCCAGCTAACTGTATGTATAAAAATTATAGGCCGAGACCTGTGTTTTTCTGAACAAGTGGGTTAACTTTACCAAAAATAATCTTGAATTACAGGGGCCAGAGTGGAAAACTTTTAACCTAGATAAATTTATTCATGTATGAGGTACCCTAGAGATAAAAGGGTCTCAGCCAGGTAGAGAGATTATTTTTCTTCCTCTATATATTCTGATGACCAGTATAGGACCTACCAAGACAACCTAGTCACTCTGGAGCTTGCAAATGAGATCCTGGGAAAACTGGCAGAAGCCAGAAAAGGGTAAGAACTCTTACAAAAGAAGCTCTTTTGATCTCTGTCTACAGTGACCAGTCAAGAGAGGAAGGTATATTTCATTGTCCCTTCCTTTCCAAATTCATACTTTGTGAATTCAGTTTGGGGGTACTCATTATTTATCAATCCTTTCCTACTGGGGAACCGCAGTTACTTTCTTGTTTGTCTTGTTTTGTGGCCTGTGAACTTGGCTTAACTTTCCACGTGTCTGGGCATGTAGGCCAGCAATTCTTGTATGTGCAGGAAGCTTAACCACAGAGTTGGGGGGGCCCCAAGAATCTGACCAGATGGAAGCAACACAACTGCAGCTAGTAACCTCTCAAAAACTCCCAGCT
This sequence comes from Leptonychotes weddellii, assembly GCF_054177405.1. Lineage (NCBI taxonomy): Eukaryota > Metazoa > Chordata > Mammalia > Carnivora > Phocidae > Leptonychotes > Leptonychotes weddellii. The sequence goes on along the minus strand of NC_138378.1, from coordinate 69,317,360 downwards.
CTCATAGGAACTCTCTAAGTCTTTCTTTGTTTTGGTTATCTTTGGAAATGGTTCTGGATCTTGGGAGGGCTGCATCTTTTGTATCCTCTATGGGGACACCACTTGTGTCCATGGTTAGGCCATAAAAGGCTTATTGGTTTTGGTTTTGAGTCACAGGACAGGGATGCCTGTAGTCTAAAAGAAAAAGAGAAAAATAATTTTTTAAAAAGAGTTCAGTACTACAGGAATATTTTGTTTGGCCAAAATTTGACAGTAAGATATTTGAAAAGATTTTTAATGAGCTCTATGGACAGAAGTGGCCAAACTGGAAACTGATACTCAGATACTGATAGGAACTTTTGTTTTAGACCTTCTCCCCTAAGATAAAATGCACAGTGGAATCTTTTGAATTCCATATTTTGGAAATCTCCCAAATCTAAAGAAGCAAATTAAAGATAATGTAGTTGGGTGAGTGGGTGAGCCCCATGATATCACTCAGGTTGCAACCCAATTCTTTGAAGAATTAAAAACAACTGCTCTTGTCTTACAAATCATATCCTTACAAGAACAGAAATCCAACTCTAGAAGCAATTCAAAACCCACCTATCCTTTTTCTCAATCCCAAACCTCCCCTATTCATCTCAAAATGCTTACAGATATTGTAAAAGATCTGGCCATTGTAAACAAAACTCCTTTTTGGAGAAAACTTAACAATCTTTCCCTGTGCTGTTGAGATGTAAGTATTCTACCTGGTCTTCTGTACAAACCAAAAGCCATCTCTCTGAAATGCAAACTTCAGGGAGACCATTCTTATCAGGACAAAAAGGAAGCTATCTGGAAACTAGGTGAATGAAAACTGTTAAAAGTCTTCTCTACAAATAACAGTAAAAAGCTTAAGCCATCTGAGCAGGTAATCTTATTTCATCTGCCAGAAACACAATTTGGATCCAACTGTTCTTTTATAAACTAGTAAAAATTTTAAAATAAAGCTATAAAATATCTGCATATGTCTGTATGTTTATGTATGCCTCTATATGTATGTTATAGATATGTGCATTTTTCTACCTCCAAATGGTACTGCCAAAATTAATTTAGAAAAGGGCTCTATTTAACTGGCTTAAAGAAAAATAAGTGCTTATATTAAGTATTGTCTCAGAAATATAGAAACCCAAATATTTTTCAAGTTCATATGATCTAGGATAATCTTTGGTAAATAAAGGCTAGTTTATGTTTGTTGGCTTAATTAAAACAGGCATATCTTCAGGCTTATCAACATTAAATATAACATAGACATACGATTTTTATTCTACCTGGGTTTACTAAAAATTTAGTAAGTCCATGCTATCTCTGTTACAGAATTTGTAAGCAAAGAAACACAACTTAAGAAGATGGCTTGCTGTTTAATATCTGATAAAACTTTCATGATTAAGTTAAACATAACAAGAATAAATTACATTAAAAAGATGTAAGACAAAAATTTATAAATGAAATTTTCAACAACTATGTTTTATAGTATGTCCACTTAAAAAGAGTTTCCAAAATCTTTTTGATAACTTGAAACCTTAAAGTTATACCAAATCAAGTTAAGTGATAAATATTTATTGACTATCTAGATTATTTTCAAATAGGATAAAATACTTAAACATTAATTACTGAACATAGGCTTATCTACTTTTGGCTCATTATTGAGGAACTAAAAATATTTGGGTCTATTAGTAAATATGTCATATGCTACACTAAAAAACTTACTATGAGGAAGATATACTTCTAGAAACCATGAAATGTATTTAAGAATTTGTATTTAAAAATTTAAAAATACAAAACAGGCTGCTTTATATAACATCCTCCACAATTGCTGGCTTCTTAGTTTTCACTAGAAATTAAGGTTTCTAAGAGTTAAGATTTTAATTAATATATGTAATTAAAACTATTGGAAATAATAAGGGTGAAAGGAAACAACTATGTATGAAAAGTTGGTAAAGAAAGGAGAATGGGCGGCGCCTGGGTGGCTCAGCCATTAAGCGTCTGCCTTTGGCTCAGGTCATGGTCCCAGGGTCCTGGGATCGAGCCCCACATCGGGCTCCCTGTTCGGCGGGAAGCCTGCTTCTCCCTCTCCCACTCCCCCTGCTTGTGTTCCCTCTCTCGCTGTGTCTCTCTCTGTCAAATAAATAAAATCTTAAAAAAAAAAAAAAAGTAGAATAGGGGCACCTGGGTGGCTCAGTTTTTAAGTGTCTGCCTTCGGCTCAGGTCATAATCCCAGGGAAGCCTGCTTCTCCCTCTCCCACTCCACCTGCTTGTGTTCCCTCTGTCACTGTCTGTCAAATAAATAAATAAAATCTTTAAAAAAAAAAAAAGAGAGAAAGTAGAATAAATATTTGGGATAAAGAAAGTTACAAAGGACATATTTTGGTTAAGGGAAAACAGAGTAATTTTGTCCTAAAGTAGAATGACTGCATGTTACAGAATGAGAAAGAGGAAAAAATATAGGCCAAAACCCAAACAGATATAAAAGAAAGTTGTAGAAAGTTGGTGGAGAAGGAATCTTGGTAATTTATGTGTGGTCAAGATGGCCAAGACTGGGGCGCCTGGGTGGCTCGGTTGGTTGAGCGACTGCCTTCGGCTCAGGTCATGATCCTGGAGTCCCGGGATCGAGTCCCACATCGGGCTCCCTGCTCAGCAGGGAGTCTGCTTCTCCCTCTGACCCTCCCCCCTCTCATGTGCTCTCTCTCTCATTCTGTCTCTCAAATAAATAAATAAAATCTTAAAAAAAAAAAAAAAAAAGATGGCCAAGACTGAGAAGAATTTCTCTGAGTTTTTAAAGAATGAGTTTTAATGAGTTTTGTACATTAGTGCAAAATTAGAATTTGGTTTTCTCCCTGTAAAAGGACAAAGTTTTCTTGGACTATTGGTCTGCTCTTGATAAGAGATTTTAAGGGGTATTTCTTTACCTTTTGGGTAATCTGCCTAGAAAGCAAAGAATTTGTGTCTTACCAAGTTAATTTCCTATGCTTCATGTTGTCTTTATCAGATCTTTGATCACTTGGAAAAATGGAGTCTTCTCAATATTAAAAAAGCAAAGTTTTGTAACCTTCTATCTTTGCCTTTAAAATCTACTGTCACTTTAGTTAAAAGATAATTATTTTTTTAAAGAATTTTCTTTTTTCTTTTTTTTTTTAAGATTTTATTTATTTATTTGTCAGAGAAAGAGAGAGCACAAGCAGGGGGAACAGCAGACAGAGGGAGAAACAGGCTCCCTGCTGAACAAGGAGCCTGATGAGGGGCTCGATCCCAGAACCCTGGGATCATGACCTGAGCCGAGGGCAGATGCTTAATCAACTAAGCCACCCAGGCGTCCCTAAACAGATAATTATTTCATAATGATCTACGATCATATTTAATCAAATGTTCAAACCTTTTAACATTGCTGACAACTTCCCAAATCAAATTCTAAATAGAGTTTTCCTGACCTCAAACTAACTTTAAGATTTCCCAGAGGGTCCCTAGAAAATCTCAAAGAATTTCTCTCACCTTGGAAAAGGGAGATGTTAAATTAATTAGGTTTACTTGCCATGTTAAATTAGTTGGGAGGCACTGTTGTATATATATGGATATATGTATAGGTATTCCAGAAATTGTTTGAAGATCATAGACATTGTCAATACCCATTGTCAATACCCTCCTTATCCAATTATCTTAAATTGTTGTATGTAACAGAAATAAATTTCCTTATCAAATAAACTCTCATCAGATCTTTAACGCTGGCCAGTTTCATAAGCCTTTTTGTCATTTACAGACAGTTACTGTTTTACTTTGATGCATTTGCAAAAGTACTTAATCTTCAGAAAACTTTATAGAAAAGACTGACAAGTACCCTAGAATACAGGTTTCTGGATAACTTTAAGATCATACCACTAAACTGGGTAATAATTTCTGTAATTCTAATGGAAAAATTGGGTTCAATTAGAATAACATGAGAGTGAATGAAGTGAAAAGGATGATTACAATTTAATGACTTTCTGTTTGAAACATTACCAGCTCTTTAATGCTTTGATTTTCCAAGTTTAAAGAAACCTTTCTTTCTTTCCTCTTAAGCTATTTACGACATAAAGCAATTTGGTAAAGTATATCTCTGTGAACAGAATTGAAACATTTACTTTTCCTCCATACCTGATCCCTCCAGAATTTGGAAACTTACTCTTATTTTAATGGCAATATAGTTATTTGCATAAGTGCAAGGAAAACCTATTTTCCTTGTAAGAGGACACAATTAGAAATATTGGTTATATTACCAAGGCTTTGACTGGAATGTTATCTTTGATAACGATGTTCATAAAATCAGATATGTCCAAACATTTTTAAGAAACTGATATTGACTTTACGGAACCAATAAAGCCCCTTGAAAAACTGTGTGGTACCTTGCTTAGACTACTTGGTTTCCAAGTCTTACTAGGTAAGTAAGAAAGGTCACTTCCTGGCATCCCCAGTAACATCAGGATATTTTGGGGGCCCCAAGAAGAGAGTAATTCACTTAAATCTATAGGTATTCTAGACAATGACAGATGATGAGTCTTTGGCTTGTCTTCCTAGCCTCACGAGGCTCCTTAAAAGTCCAATCCAGGATTCCTTATGAAAAGTTAGAGCAAAGCTGATTAAAAAAAAACCTTTGTGGTCAATTTTCATTCTTACTACACTTATGTAAACAATCAGGACAAATAGAGACTAGACTTATTTTGCAAACAAATGAGTCTTACTTTTTGATTACATCTGATAGAAATGGGGGTAACAGGACAGAGAAAAAATATGTTTCAACGGAAAACTATAGCACACCCTTGTGGATATTAGGTTCTGGTCCTGTTCATTGTCTTTGAGGCTCTGCTATCTACCTGTAAACTGGACTGGACCCTGAATTCTTCCAGTTTCCTGTAATATCTGGCTACAGCTCTCCAAACTAATGTTTCCAATTTTCTCCCATCCTCTGACTTTTGAAATCACTAAAAACAAAGACTGCCCTCACACCTCATTAGAGGGGACCATACCTGGTCACTACCCAGACAGCAGCCCTAACTTCAGGACCTTGAACATTGGGTTCACATCTCCCAATCACAAAGGGCTCCTCCAAACTATTAGAACTGCAACTAACTGGAGATCTAAAATTAAAATTGACTGGACAGGTTCCTCTCCAGAAGCAAAGCTCTCCCAATAAAACAGATCAAGATCTTCATTACCAATATGAAACTGTATGTCGTTTGCTGTTCTACTACTTGCTTCTCTACTCTGTTAATGCACAAGAAGACAATGCTACTTAACTCTGACAACCATCACTGAATCTACTCCTAAGGACAAATATACAATAAAAATCCCTAGACTCCCTGGCTGAGGTGGTATTAGATAATTGAATTGTTTTAGATTGCGTTTTGGCTGGACAAAGAGGAGTCTGTACCATAACAAAACCCTCTTGCTATACCAGGACTTAAGCACCTTTTGTGTCATACAAATATAAGAAATCAACAAAAAATTCACTTGTCACATTCTTTTATTTATTTCATATCAACTAGTCTGGTTCATGGGGGTCATGATTAAAGAGTATACTTCAGTCTCTTGGTATTATCCTCCTGACAGTCATCATTGTATATACTCCCTGGTGTGCTGTGTTCTCTCAAAGGTCTTAAATACTGGGGCTCCTGGGTGGTTCAGTTGGTTAAACATCTACCTTCAGGTCAAGTCATGATCCCGGGGTCCTGGGATAGAGCCCCACATTGGGCTCCCTGCTCAACAGGGAGTCTGCTTCTCTCTCCCTCTGCCCTTCCCCCCTGCTCATTCTCTCTCTCTCTTAAATAAATAAAATCTTTTTTAAAAATTTTAAAAATAAAGGTCTTAAATACATGTTCACAGCCATGAGATGGTCTCACTGCACTTGGAGAAACAGAAACGGGATGGAGAACAAGATGAAGAACAAAAACAATTCTCTGGAAGATAGCCAAGTAGAAAGATCCTAAGTTTACCTCGTCCCATGGATACAACTAGATTACACCCACCTCAGTATAAGTAACCCAGAAAATGACCAAAAGACTGGTAGAACACTCTCCACAGCTAAATGTAGAGAAGAGGCCATACTGAAGAGAGTAGGAAAGGCAGGGATATAGTCAGGGAGCAAAACGGACCATGGGACTGTCTGCAGGAGGGAGGGACATGAGAGGCACACAGGGAAAAGGAGCAGAAACATATCCCAGGCACCCCAGGCACAGGTTATTGGCACTGGGAAAATGAATACCCATAACATGTGGCTTCAAAAACCAGAGAGGCCTACTTCGGAAGTTCTTACAATCAGTGGGACTTAACACCTGAAGCTTTAAAAATCATTGCTTGGGGCACCTGGGTGGCTCAGTCGGTTAAGCCGTTGCCTTCGGCTCAGGTCATGATCCCAGGGTCCTGGGATCGAGCCCCGCATCGGGCTCCCTGCTCAGGGGAGAGCCTGCTCCTCCCTCTGCCTCTGCTTGTGCTCTGCCTACTTGTGCTCTCTCTCTGTTAAATAAATAAAATCTTTAAAAAAAAAAAAAAATCATTGCTCTAGGAGAGCCAGGAGGGCAACAGGAAACTGAGTCTTCACCATTAAAGACACAGCACAGCAAACAGCACTGCTAAGACACAGTTTAGAAGCAGTAGTGTGAAAAACACCTGGGTTACACAAGAGGGAGATTTGTTTACTAATCTCAGAGTGTGTGCTGGAGGGGCAGGGATCCTTGGGAGAATTCTCCCAAGAACAAAAGGGCTGGCAGGTGTCACTTCCCTGCCCCACCCTGAAGGCTAGATACACAAACACCTGCAGGAAACAGCATAGCACCAACAATCTCCAGCTACCTTACTAAAAAACATTGCATACCACCCCCACACACTTCTGTGCATCTGCCCCCTCTAACCCAGCTGGCTGCAGGTATTTCCCTGGCGGCTGTAGGCCCCCTCCTATAGCAGACCTGCAGGGACTTTCCTGGAAGCAAACCCCCTGCCCTGCATTCTCCCACAGACCAGCTCCCTTCAGTACACCCTGGCCAGAGCACATCCAAAGTGCTGCGACAAGCTGGGCAGTGTGCAAGCAGCCCAGACAGGGGCCAGCACCACTCCGAAGTGACTCCTGCCCTGGGGAGAGGGGAAGATAACCACAAAGCACTAGTCTGACTGCAGCCCTGGCAGCAGGCTGGGGCAGACATCTGCAGGCCCCGCCAACCAATGGAAGCTTCTCAGGGAACAACACAGGGAAACTACCCTGCAGTTCAGTGCTACTATGTCTCTGGCAAATGCCTAGCATGACTCAACTCAAGCCCAAGGCAGCTCCAGACTGGCCCACCACAGGCAAAAAGAGCCATTGCAGATGACTGGACTGAACACAAATGCGGCTCAGCCACAACAGTAGGGAGCATGCAACACACATAGGAGACACCCCTGAAGTGCCAGGTTGTGATGAACAGGGGACATTGCACTGCAGATTACTACAGGACCTATTTTTCATAAGGCCAAATTTTCAAAAGCAGGAGACATAGCTGAATTTCCTAAAACACAGAAACAGACACAAAGAGGCAGACAAATTGAGGAGCCAGGGGAATACGCCCCAAATGAAAGAACAGAACAAAATTGCAGCAAAAGAGCTAAACAAAACAGAGTTGAGTAATGTGCCTGATAGAGAATGTAAAGTAATGGTCAGAAAGATACTCACTGGACTGGTGAAAAGAGTGGAGTGGAGGACCTCAGTGAGACCCTCAACAAAGGGACAGAAAACATAAAAAAGAACCAATCAGAGATAAAGAACTCAATAAATGAAATTAAAAATACACTAGATGGAATGAATAGTAGACTAGAGGAAGCAGAAGAACGAATCAGTGATCTAAAGGACAGTAATGGAAAGCACTCAAACTGAACAGGAGTAATAAAAAATGAAAACAGCCTACAGGAACTCAGCAACAACATTGAGTATGGTAACGTTCGCATGACAGGGATCCCAGAAGGAGAAAAGAGAAAAAAGTTATAAGATTTATTTGAAGAAATAATAGCTGAAAACATCCCTAATCTGGAGAATGAAAGAGAAATCTAGAAATCTAGATCCAGTAGGCACAGAGAGCCCCCAATAAATTCAAACCAAAGAGGTCCACACCAAGACACACAGTTACTAAAAGAGCAAAAAGTGATAGAGAATTTTAAAAGCAGCAAGAGAAAAAGAATACAGTTACATAAAAGAGACACCCTTAAACTTATCAGCTGATTTTTCAACAGACACTTTGCAGGCCAGTAGAAAGTAGCATGACATATTCAAAGCACTGAAAGAAAAAAACCTGAAATGAAGAATACTCTATCCAACAAGGCTATCACACATTGCCCCATTCAGAATAGGACAGAAAGAGTTTCTAAGACAAACAAAAGTTAAAGGAATTCATCACCAATGAACCAGCCCTACAAGAAATGTTAAGGGGGGCACCTGGCTGGATCAGTTGGTGGAGCATGCAACTCTTAATCTTGGAGTTGTGAGTCTGAGTCCCACACTGGGTGTAAAGATTACTTAAAAATAAAAATCTTTTAAAAAAATATTAAGGGGACTCTCTGAATAGAAAGGAAAGACCATAAGCAGGAGTAAAAAATGTAGGAAGCACAAAAGCAGTAAAATTATATCTAGAAAAATCAGTCCAGGGATTCACAAAATAAAAGGATGTAAAGTCTGACACCATAAACCTAAAATGTTGGGGGAGAGGAGTAAAGAATGGATTCAAACTTAAGCAACCATCAACTTAATACAGACTTTTATATATAAATGTCATGGTAACCACAAATTAAAAACCAGTAATACATATACCAAAAATGAAGAGAAAGGAATCCAAGTATATCACTAAAGAAAGCCAGAAAACCATGAGAAGAGAGCAAAAAAAAGAAAGGAACAGAGAAGAACTACAAAAACAACCATAAAACAAGTAAAAAAAAAGGCAGTAAGTACATACCCATCAATAATTACTTTGAATGTAAACAAACTAAATGCTCCAATCAAAAGACACAGAGTAATGGACTGGATAAAAAAGCAAAACCCATCCACATGCTGCCAATAAGACACTCTTTTCAGACCTAAAGACACATGAAGATTGAAAGTGAAAAGAGAGAGAAGCATTTATCATGCAAATGGGAGTGAAAAGAAGGCCAGGGTAGCAATACTTGTAGAGTACAAAACAAACTTTAAAGCAAAGACTGGAACAAAAGAAAAGGAGGACATTAAATCATAAAGGGAACATTCCAACAAGTAATTATAACAATTATAAATATATACCCAACATGGGAGGACGCAAATACATAAGAACAACTAATAACAAACATAAAGAAAGTAATCAAGGGGTGACACCTGGGTGACTCAGTCGGTTAAGCGTCTGCCTTCGGCTCAGGTCATGATCCCAGGGTCCTGGGATCAAGTCCCACATCAGGCTCCTTGCTCAGCAGGGAGCCTGCTTCTCCCTCTGCCTGCCGCTCCCTCTGCTTGTGCTCTTTCTCTCTCTGACAATTAAATAAATAAAATCTTAACCAAAAAAAAAAAAAGAATCTAGGAGGACAAATTAAAAAAAAAAGAAAGAAAGTAATCAAGGAGCGCCTGGCTGACTCAGTACAGTGAGCAACTCTTAATCCCGGGGCTGTGAGTTTGAGACCCAAGTTGGGTGTAGAGATTACTTAAAAATAAAATCTTTAGGGGTGTCTGGGTGGCTCAGTTGATTAAGCGTCCAACTCTTGGTTTCAGCTCAGGTCCTGATTTCCTGGGTCGTGAGATCAAGCCCCACCTGGGGCTCATCACTCAGGAGGGGTGTGCTTGGATATTCTTCTCTCCCTATGCCCCTTCACCCACTCATGCTCGCTCTCTCTCAAATAAATAAATAAAATCTTTTTTAAAAAAATAAAATAATAAAATGAAATCTTTAAAGAAAGAAAAAATAATCAATAGTAATACAAGAATAGTAGGGGACTTTAACGCCCAACTTATATCAATGGACAGATCATCCAAACAGAAAATCAAGGAAACAGTGGCTTTAAATGACACACTGGACCAAATGGATTTAACAGATATATTCAGAACATTCCATCCTAAAATAACGGAATACACATTCTTTTCAAGTGCATATGGAACATTCCCCAAAAGAGATCACATATTAGGCCACAAAACAAATCTCAACAAATTCAAAAAGATCGAAGTCATACCATGCATCTTTTCTGATCACAACACTGTGAAACTAGAAGTCAACTGCCTGAAAAAATCTGGAAAAAATACAAATACATGGAGGTTAAATAATATGCTACTAAACAATGAATGGGTCAAGCAAGAAATCAAAGAGGCAATCAAAAAATACACAGAGACGAATGAAAATGAAAACACAATGGTCAGGGCGCCTGGGTGGCTCAGTTGGTTAAGTGTCTGCCTTCGGCTCGGGTCATGATCCTGGGATCGAGCCCCACATCAGGCTCCCTGCTCAGCGGGTAGTCTGCTTCTCCCTCTGCCTCTGCCTGCTGCTCTGCCTACTTGTGCTCTCTCTATCTCTCTGTCAAATAAATAAAACCTTAAAAAAAAAAAAAATACAAGAAGCAACAAGTGTTGGCAAGGATATGTAGAAAAAGGAACCCTCATGCTTTGTTGGTGGGACTACAAGCTGATACTGCCACTGTGGAAAATTGCATGAAGGTTCCTCAAAAAATTAAGAATAGAATTACCACATGATCCAGTAATTCCATTACTGGGTGTTTACCCAAAGAATTTGAAACCACTAATTCAAAAAGATCTATACATCCCAATTTTTACTGCAGCATTATTTACAACAGTCAAACTATGGAAACAGCCCACATGTCCCTCAACAGATGAATGGATAAAGAAGATGTGATACACAAACACACACACACACACACACACACACACACACAGAGGATTATTACTCTGCCATAAAAAAAAAGAATGAAGGGGCGCCTGGGTGGGTCAGTCGGTTAAATGTCTGCCTTTGGCTCAGGTCATGATCTCGGATCGAGCCCCGCGTCAGGCTCCCTGTTCAGTGGGGAGTCTGCTTCTTCCTCTCCCTCTGCCCCTCCCCCCGACTCATGCTCACTCTCTCTTGTTCTCTCTCTCAAATAAATAAAATCTTAAAAAAAAAAAAAAGAAATCTTGCCATTTGCAACAACATGGATGGATATAGAGGGCATAATGCTTAGTGCAGTAAGTTAAAGAAAGATAAATACCTTATGATTTCACTCATCTGTGAAATTTAAGAAATAAACAAAGAATAAAAGAGACAAACCAAAAAACAGATTCTTAACTATAGAGAACTGATAGTTACCACCAGGGAGGTATGTGGGGAGATGGGTGAAACAGGTGAATGGATTAATAGTACACTTCGCATGATGAGCACTGAGTAATGTATAGAAATGGTGAATCACTATATTGTATACATGAAACTAAACATTGTATGTTAACTACAATGGAATTAAAATAAAATTTAAGAAATTCTTCCACAGACCTGACATCATAACCTACAACTTTCATGACAAGAACTTAACCATGATCATGACTAAGAATGACTCTCATACCAAATTGTTCAATCTCTCATGTATGAGATGACCAAAAAGGAAGAACTGTTTAATGAAATAAGGAGGCCATTAGATTGAGGTGGCTTTAATGCCTTAGTAGCCTCCATAAGCAAACCAAAACCTAAGTCTGAAATGCCTCAAGTCTAAGAAATCAAAACCTATGTACAACAAATCACAAACAGCCAACCAGTTTTTCCCAAATATGGCAACTGCTTAAGCTATAGTCAATCAAATAATTTCCCTGCTTTGCTTCCACCTCTTCTCTATAAAAATCTTTCCCCTAGTTCCTGTGAGTAGAGTACTCCTAACTACTTCAGGCTGGGCACTGTGAAACTGGAATCAATTTTCGTTCAATTAAACTCTTAAAATTTTTAACATGCCTCAGTTTATCTTTTAACAGCAGTTACTCTGTCTTTGTGCGTGTGTACATTTCTGTGTGCACCCATGCACACATTCACATATTTGTGTGTCCTTTCTATGAAAAAGAAAGCAAGATACCTTCTTTGCTCCACTGCTTAATTACTTCTAAAATGATCAGAATAGAAATAAGTATTCTGTACAGGCATGAGCCATGAGGGGACAAAAGATTCAGGTTTTAGATTTCCTCTTAGCTTTAATATAGTATCAACAGTAACTTGCAAAGTGGGCAGAAACATTGCATCTACTAACGAAACTACCTGAAAGTGCTCTCAACAGCAAACAACTACTGACCTGCATTTGTTTGTTCAAATTTTTCAAATAAAGCACATGAAACACAATATGGAAAACAGAATTGAATATGTAATTTGTTCTTGTTCCCAACTTTAATTTTTGTGAAATATTTTATCTCTGTTTAAAAGACTCAGCCCAGGGCGCCTGGGTGGCTCAGTTGGTTAAGCGACTGCCTTCAGCTCAGGTCATGATCCTGGAGTCCCAGGATCGAGTCCCGCATCGGGCTCCCTGCTCGGCAGGGAGTCTGCTTCTCCCTCTGACCCTCCCCCCTCTCATGCTCTCTCTCTCTCATTCTCTCTCTCAAATAAATAAATAAAAATTAAAAAAAAAAAAAAAGACTCAGCCCAAGAATACCCCAGAATGAGGACACAGGCTTCAGGGTTAAAAAAATCTTTTTACCAAATGCAAAATCCTAAACAAGTTAACAAATTTCTCTGAGCCTCCATTTCTTCCATTTTCAAATGGAACCAGTAATACTAATCTCAAATGACAGTGGCAAGATTTAAATGAGATAATGTATAAAAGCATGTGATAGTATCCAGCACATGGTAGGCACTCGAGAAACTCCCTTCTTTTTTGCTTCCTTCCCTCATTCACAGTTATTCCATTAGCAGTTTCCTGCTTCTTAAGGGCAGATAATTCTTTAGAAATCTTTACTTACAGGGCGCCTAGGTGGCTCAGTCGGTTAAGCATCTGCCTTCAGCTTGGTTGGTGGTCCTGGGGTCCTGGGGTCCTGGGACCGAGCCCCATGTTGGGCTCCCTGCTCAGTCTCCCTTTCCCTCTGCCCCTCCTCCTGCTCATCCTCTCTCTCGCTAACTCTCTCTCTCTCAAATGAACAAAGTCTTTAAAAATAAAGAAATCTTGGGGCGCCTGGGTGGCTTAGTTGTTAAGCGTCTGCCTTCGGCTCAGGTCATGATCCCAGGGTCCTGGGATCGAGCCCCGCATCGGGCTCCCTGCTCAGCGGGAAGCCTGCTTCTCCCTCTCCCACTCCCCCTGCTTGTGTTCCCTCTCTCGCTGTGTCTCTCTCTGTCAAATAAATAAAATCTTAAAAAAAATAAAAATAAAGTAAAGAAATCTTTACTTACAACTCTTAATGGCAACTGAAGAAAAGACTACAGTCATTTGGATTTGTTAGAGAATGGGTTCAACAATAAAATCAAAATCCTAAAATAGAAATGATAGGCAATTTGGTTTTTTTAATGTCAAAGAAACTCAGTAAAATTATTGACAAGTGGAATGCCCTTTTCCTTTAAGTTTCAAATCTTTTATTGGTCTGCCTTTATTTTAAGATCAAGATTTTACAGATGACATTAGTTTATGGAGATTTCAACTCAGCCAGCTAAGCAGGCAATCCAAAAAAGCTGAGGTAAAAATCTTTGGCAAAAGTGGAAAACCAGTCTCCAAAAAAGACTGCAAATCCTGTCCTTATACAGAAAATAAACAATTTTACTCAAACCTAGATGGCAATTTAAAATATTTCAGTACGGTAGTTCAAAGAGGTACACAGAAGTAAAACTTACAAACACCATGCTATAATAAAACAAGAAAAGTTATTATCACAGGAATGAATCCAGAAAGCTATGTGTTTTGTTTTAATGGGTGAGGGGGACTTCAACATGTGCTTCTACCTTCATTTTTAATTTTCTTCACTAATTATCTTAAAGTGAATATTAGGGATGGTTTTTTGGGGGGGGTTGTTTGTTTTACTTTTTAAAATAACAAAGCTTAGGGGCACCTGGGTGGCTCAGTCATTAAGTGTCTGCCTTCGGCTCAGGTCATGATCCCAGGGTCCTGGGATCGAGCCCCGCATCGGGCTCCCTGCTCGGCAGGATGCCTGCTTCTCCCTCTCCCACTCCCCCGCTTGTGTTCCCTCTCTCGCTGTGTCTCTCTCTGTCAAATAAATAAATAAAATCTTTAAAAAAAAATAAAAATAAAATAACAAAGCTTAAGGGGACTATTTAAATTTTTTCCCTAGCGTCCCTTCCCCTAATGATCTTTTTTTTTGAGACAGCGAGCGAGCATGCGCACTTGCACATGCCCAAGCTGGGAGAAAGTGGTGGTACTGGGCAGAGGGAGAGGAGGAGGGAGAGAGAATCTTAAGCAGGCTCCACACCCAGCGCAGAGCCCAACACCAGACTTGATTTTATGACCCTGAGATCATGACCCGAGCTGAAATCAAGAGTCAGACGCTTAAACAACTGAGTCACCCAGGCATCCCTCCCTAATGTTCTTTTATGGATTTGAATTAATATTAAATGAATAAATATTTGGAAGAAATCTAAATAATGTCATTCTTAAAGTAAAAATTAAATTGTTTCCTGACCTTGTAAAACAGATTTGAAAAAAAAAATTTTTAAGATTTTATTTATTTATTTGACAAAGAGAGCACAAGCAGGCAGAACAGCAGGCAGAGGGAGAAGCAGACTGTGCACAGAGCAAGGAGCCCAACATGGGGCTTGATCCCAGGACCCTGGGATCATGACCTGGACCAAAGGCAGCCACTTAACTGACTGAGCCACCCAGATGTCCCTAATTTGGCAGTTTCTTAAAAAGTTAAATATATACCTACCAGTTGATCCAGCCATTTCACTCTTAGGTATTTACCTAAGAAAACTGAAAAGCATATACCCATAAGGAAGAGGTTGAAGGGTTATGTGCAAGAGATCAGGCAGAGTGCACGTGATCATATGTAGGGGTTGGTATGTGTTCAGCCTAGAATCATGGGCAGGGAAGGGGATGCATGTGGTACGGTCTTCTAAGCATCCTGTTGCTACCAGGGCTTTTCTGGCCTGGCAGTTAGAATGTTCCAGTCATTGTCAATGCCTCAAGAAAGTGTAGTAAGAAATAACTGCTGGGGTCTACAGGTGAGGAAGAGGGATCACTGAAAATATCATACAATGGAATATCACTCAGCAATAAAAAGGAATGAGCTATTTATAGAAGCAACATGAATGAATCTCAAAATAATTTATTATGCTAAGTGAAGGTAGCCAGACTAAAAAAAAGTATATATGGTATGCTTCTATTTACATAAAACTCTAGAAAATTTAAACTATAGTAACAAAAAGCAGTGGTTTCCTAGAAAGGAAGGAATGGGGAAAGGTAGGAAGAAAGAATTAAAAAGGGACACTTGGAAAATTCTAGGAATGATAAACAAGTTTACTATATTAATCATGTTTACAGTTTCATGGGTATATATACATGTCACTTTATTGAATTATATGTTTTAAGTATGTATAATTTATTATACATCCATTATATTATAATAAATCTGTTTAAAAAAAAATAAGTGAAGGTCCCAGATAAGAGTTTTAATATATTTGAGAAAGATTCCAACATTGTGGAGACCCATTCAGACTCTTGGTATAAAGATTATATTAAAGTGAACACATCTGAGCTAAAGAAGATACAAAAAAAACCTTATTTGAATTTTCCTTATCTGAATAAACTAGAGCCTCTAAAAAATACAGCTGCCATTAACCATGCCCCCACCCTAATCCCCCCAAAAATATGAATTCAAAGGGATACGTGCACCCAAATATTCATAGCATTATCTACAATAGCCAAATTAGGGAAACAGCCCAAGCATCCATCAACTGATGAATGGATAATGGAGATACAGGTATCTATATAGACAGATAGACAGATAGATAGATACACACACACACACACACACACACACAATGGAATATTGTTCAGCCATAAACAAGAATGAAATCATGCCATTTGCAACAATGTGAATGGAGCTAAAAAGAATTACTGCTAAATAAAATAAGTCAGTCAGAGAAAGACAAATACCATATGATTTCACTCATACGTGTAATTTAAGAAACAAAACAAATGAGCAAAGGGTAAAAGAGAGGCAAACCAAGAAACTGACTCTTAACTCTAGAGAACAAACTGATGGTTACCAGAGGGTCGAGGGGTTGGGTTAAATAGGTGATGGGGATTAAGGAATGTACTTGTTATGATGAGCACCATGTGTTGTATGGAAGTGTTGAATCACTATATTGTATACCTGAAAATAATATTACACTGCATGTTAACTAACTGGAATTTAAATAAAAACTTAAAAAAAAAAAAAAGTCCAACAGAACCTTCTGTATCTTTCCACTGAAGCCTAAACTCCGCCCCAACTTTGTAGTATATAAACTTTTTATCTGTGGCTACTGAGTAAGTTACAACTGAGCACTATCTTATCAATGACAAAAGAACTTGTCTTTTCTGTTAATCTGCCAATTGTCAGTTAATTTGCAGGCCTCCAAGTAATGGACCAACCTGGGACGTTGGAAGAGAGAGAGTTTTCCTCCCAACAGTTTTGGCAATGAGGATGGGATTACTGGAACTCCTTGCTCACTCTGGAGACTACAGCTGAGATCTCAAGCCTTCTGATCAAGCAGGTATGGTTAACTTTTTTACTACTCCGACTCTCGTATCCCTGCACAGGGTCTAGTGAGCAAGGATGGCAAAAGCCTTTCCTGGTCTTTTCTAAAAGGAATTTTCCAAAACTTAGATTTACAAGAGAAACACTGGTAGAAACTAATTCTTTGGTATTGTGACGCCTGGTCTGAGTAATCTTGTTACAGATCCATTACCTCCCAGGAATAGCCACTGTGTCCCATCTGTTTTGTTTTGTGTCCTGAGAGCATGGCTTGGATTCTGTGAGAAAGCTCACTGATTTTCCACCTTCTGCAGGGTGCAGATTGTTGGGCATGTGTCTACGAGCAGCCAGCCACCAGCTGGCGGACCAAGACACTTTCCTACCAACTGTACTAGCTCTGAGGGGAGTTTTTCTAAGTAAAGGGTCTCAGTCCATAAGGACCTATATCCTCTCACTCCTTGTTGATAAGTCCCATCTCAGTATCACTTGTCAGTGTCACAGATTAGAAGATCAGTGGTCAGACGTGTCTCACTTTTATGGGATAAGGGAGACAAGTTTTCACAAATACCATTCTTACTGCCTTTGGCACCAGGGTCTTTGTTTTCTCTCTCTTTGGCTATCTTTGAGAATGACTAGATCATGGTGGCTGTACCCTTTTTGAGATGCCTCTTAGATCCACAGTTAAGCCATAAAAATAAAAAGGCTTATAGTTTGTCACATTTTAAATGAGTATACTCTCTGAAGCTGGGTTACAGTCCGAGGCTTCTTCATTTGGAATTAACTCTTGGGCTCAAAGTTGTTCCTGGCTTTGGTTTCAAGGCCTCTCTGTTCTCTTCTCTCATGCTGCAAGTTCTTGGATTTTTGTTTTAAGCCCTCGCTGTTCTCCCTTCTTGATCCTGCTCCTGTCATAGAAACTTGGTTGACTGAAACCCTCCTTCTCAAACTGCTGACTATATTCTCTGTCACCATAGCACTAACTCTGACTGCTTCCTATCTTTTCGGCATGACTTTACTAAGAAGAATTTAGAACTTAAATTAGCTTTTTTGAGAAAACTTAAAATGACTCCTCCAAGACCGAAATTTCCCTCCCTGCTCCAGCCCCTCAAACCTGTACAATCACTGAAACTTTAGGCTCTGGCCCATCCCTGTAGGGACTCAGGGACCCCCCCAAGAGCAATAGCCTACATAAAAAGGTTAACTGGAGGGGCGCCTGGGTGGCTCAGTCGTTAAGCGTCTGCCTTCGGCTCAGGTCATGATCCCAGAGTCCTGGGATCGAGCCCCACATCGGGCTCCCTGCTCAGCGAGAGGCCTGCTTCTCCCTCTCCCACTCCTCCTGCTTGTGTTCCCTCTCTCACTTTGTCTGTCTCTGTCAAATAAATAAATAAAATCTTTAAAAAAAAAAAGGTTAACTGGAACAAATCTTAGTCCACAGCCTCTATAAGATTATACACTAGGGGGGCGCCTGGGTGGCTCAGTTGGTTAAGCGACTGCCTTCGGCTCAGGTCATGATCCCAGGGTCCTGGGATCGAGTCCCACATCGGGCTCCCGGCTCAGCAGGAAGCCTGCTTCTCCCTCTCCCACTCCCCCTGCTTGTGTTCCTGCTCTCGCTGTCTCTGTCTCTGTCAAATAAATAAATAAAAAATCTTTAAAAAAAAAGATTATACACTAGGAAAAAAGAAAATCTTAAAAATCTCTCCCATGAATATTGATAAAAAGCTTAGCCTTTAGGGCACCTGGGTGGCTCAGTTGGTTAAGCGACTGCCTTTGGCTCAGGTCATGATCCTGGAGTCCCAGAATCAAGTCCGACATCAGGCTCCCTGCTCAGCAGGAAGTCTGCTTCTCCCTCTGACCCTCCCCTCTCTCATGTGCTCTCTCTCTCATTCTGTCTCTCAAATAAATAAAATCTTAAAAAAAAAAAAAAAGCTTAGCCTTTATATTGAGCAAGTAACAACTTATTCCATCCACTACAAACACAATTCAGATAAAAATATAAAGCAGGACAAAGATGAGAACCAACTCTTATATATAAACTAGTGAATTCCATATTACCATATTTATGCCTGACTCATGGCTAAAATTTTAAAATCTCTACTTGTGTCTGTCTGTGTGTGTATATATATGCTATATATTATATATATACAATATTTATATATATAAATATACGTAATTTTCCCCACCTGCAGACAGTATTACTAAATTAATAAAAGACTAATTGGCTTAGAGAAAAAGTGCTCATATAAAGTTTTCTAAAATTCTCAGAAATATGGGCACTAACCCAAATGTTTTTCAAGTCCATGTGATTTGGATAAAGCTTTGATAAATAGCACTAGTTTAATATTGTTGGTTTAGTAAAACAGGAATGTCCTCAGAGTTATCAGCATTGAGTATAATGAATATATACATACATTTTATTCTACTTGGATTTAGTAGTCAAATAAGCTAAATGTCTAAGATTATAAAACTAATAGTTTGGGGGCACCTGCATCACTCAGTTGGTTACGCGTCTGACTCTTGATTTCCGTTCAGGTCATGATCTCAGGGTCCTGGGATTGAGCCCCATGTTGGACACCACGCTCAGCGGGGAGTCTGCTTGAGGATTCTCTTGCCTTCTCCCTCTGCCCTTCCCCTAACTCATGTTTTCTCTCTCTCTCAAATAAATAAATCTTTTTAAAAAAGATTTTATTTATTTGAGAGAGAGACAGAGGTAGTGACAGAGATAGCAAGAGAGACCACAAGCAGGGAGGAGAGGGAGAAGCAGGCTCCCCACTGAGCAGTGAGCCCAATGCAGAGCTCAATCCCAGAACCCTGGGATCATGACCTGAGCTGAAGGCAGACACTTAACCAACTGAGCCACCCAGGCACCCCTAAACAAATCTTTTTTAAAGATAAATAAATAAAAATAAAAATAGTTTTGATTTTAATCAGAGTCACTATTCTGACATACTTTATTTCAACAATATTTTTTTTAAAGATTTTATTTATTTATTTATTTGACAGAGAGAGGGGGAGAGAGAGAGAGAGAGCACACAAGCAGGAGAAGCAGCAGGCAGAGGGAGAGGGAGAAGCAGGCTCCCGGCTGAGCAGGGAGCCCGATGCGGGGCTCTATCCCAGGACCCTGGGATCACGACCTGAGCCGAAGGCAGATGCCTAACCGACTAAGCCAGCCAGGAGCCCCAACAATAATTATTTTATAACATGACTGCTTAGAAGTAGTTTCCAAAATATTTTTGGTAACTTGAAACTTAAAAGTTATCCTAAGTTATGTTTAATGATAGACATTTACTGAATATCCAGATCATTTCTAAATAAGATAAAACAGGGGTGCCCGGGTGGCTCAGTTGTTAAGCATCTGCCTTCGGCTCAGGTCATGATCCCAGAGTCCTGGGATCGAGCCCCGCATCGGGCTCCCTGCTCAGCGGGAAGCCTGCTTCTCCCTCTCCCACTCCCCCTGCTTGTGTTCCCTCTCTCGCTGTGTCTCTCTCTGTCAAATAAATAAAATCTTTAAAAATAAATAAATAAATAAATAAGATAAAACACTGAAACATTAATTACTGAATATAAGTTTAAGCTTTTTTGGGTTTTTTTCTGTTGTTGTTGTTCTAAGTAAACTCTACATACGCCCATTGTTGGGCTCAAACTCACAACCCGAGATCAAGAGTCACATGCTCTACCAACTGACCCAGCCAGATGCCCCTAAGTTTCTATATTTTTGGATTCAAATTTTTTACAGAGAGACTAAAGATACTTAGGACTGTTAATAAACATGTTCTTTTTTCCACATTGAGAAGTTGTACTATGAAGAATATATATACAGAAGTTATAAGATAGCATATTCATAAAATGTGCTAATCTGCTACAAAATGCTGGTATATGACAGGCAACTCAGTTGTCTACTGAAACTATAAAATAAAAGTTGCAAGTAGTTAAAAAATATAATCCATTTTATATGTAAACGGAATTACTAGAAACAGTAAAGTTTAAGTAAAACATATCTGGATAAGAAGTAGTCAAGGAATCTAGGATATGTTTCTGTTAAGGGGGAAAAAAGGATAATTTTGTCCTAAAATAGTTGTTTAGAGATTGTTTAAAAGTTGTTGTTCCAGAATGGGCAGCAGCTCTTTCTGCCAGTGGGTCCTGTCCCCATGCTTTCATAAAATCACCTTTTTGCACTAAATTAATAAATAAACAAATGTTGTTCCAGAATGAGAAAGAGGAAAGTAGAAGAAAAAACTAAAATTGATATCAAAAGTTGTAAAGGGTCTGTAGAAAAATAAAGCAAGAGCAAGAGCAATTTATCTCACATGGTCAAGCTGGCTAAGATTGAATGGATTTATTATAAGGTTTTAAAATGAGCTTTGATAACAATAGTGTATAGTTGCAAACCAGAATTTGTTTTTTTTCTCTTAAAAGGACAAAGCTTCTTGGATTATTGGTCTGCTTTTAAGAGAATGTGACAAGTTTTTCTTGAGCTTTTCTGTAATTCACCCAATGAAACAAAGATTCTATATCTTACTAGAATAATTTCCATTGCTTTATCATGTCTCCAGTCATTTAGGAGAATGGAGTCTTCTTTTTTAAAAAGTGATCTATGATCCTATTAAATCAACTGTTCAAACCTTTTGATGACTTTGATATTTTGTTTTCCCAAAATCAAACCCTAAATAAAATCTTTATCTTGAACTGATTTTGAGATTTCCAGGAGAGCATCTGGAAAATCTCAATGGGTTTGTTCTTTCACCTTTTAAAAAGAGAGATGTTTAAAATAATTCAGCTTGGGGAGCCTGGGTGGCTCAGTCAGTTAAGCATCCGCCTTCAGCTCAGGTCATGATCTCAGGATCCTGGGATCAAGCCCCACATCAGACTCCCTGCTCAGCGGGCAGTCTGCTTCTCCCTCTTCCTCTGCCCCTCCCCCTCACTTGTGTGTGTGCATGCACGCGCACGCTCTCTCTCTGTCTCAAATAAAATCTTTAAGAATAAAATAAAATAATTCAGCTTACTTGATATGTTAAACTGCATGGTTATGTCACAGAAATAACCAAATTTCTTGTCAACTGCATTATTTTTATAATGATCTCTCATCAAATCTTTAACCACGGCTGTTTTAAGTCCTTTGTCATTCACAAAAAATTGTCTTATTCTGATGCTTTCTTGAAAGTTCTTCAGGGGTGCCTGGGTGGCTCAATCAGTTAAGCGCCCGACTCCTGATTTTGGCTCAGGTCATGATCTGAGGGTTGTGGGACTGAGCCCTGGGTCTGGCTCCATGCTCAGCACAGTCTGCATGGGATTCTCTCTCTCCCTCTCCTTCTGCCCCTCCCTCTGCTCGCACAAGCACTCTCTCTTTCTCCCTCTCAAATAAATAAATACTTAAAAAACATAAAACAAAAAAAAGAAAGTTCTTCAATCACCTACAAACCAAAATGTTTCATTGTCAACAACAGAACTGTTTCAGAGACCTATGGAAAAGACTAGGACAAGTAATCTGAGATACAGGCTTTTGATGGCATTGCTTAAAAAATTTTGAGACCATACCACTGGACTGAGCAAGGATTTTCAGAACTCTAGTGAAGACCCTGATGGGTTCATAAAACTGATAACCCAAGTTTAAGCTTTTAAAACGAGAATTAATTACATGGAACTAAATCAACTGACAAAGAATGACTGTAATTGTTATGGCTTTTTTTGTTTGGAACATTGCTAGTTATTTAATGTTCTATTCTCTGGATCTGAGCAACCCCTTTCTCTTTTCTCTTAAGCTACTGATAACTCAACAATTTAGTAGATTATACCATTGTAAACAAGAATGATCCCTCCAAATTTTGGAAACTCTTATTGAATGTTCTTATTTTCATGGCAATATAGCTATTTTCATAAGTTCAATAAGTGTGTTATCCTTGTATCAGGACACAATTGGAAATACTGGTTATATTACCAAGGCTTGGACTGGAATGCCATGTTTAAGAATGATGTGCACAGAATCAGATATGACCAGACAGTTTTAAGGAACTACAGTTGACTTTAGAGAGCTAATGCTTATAAAGCCCTCTTGGGAAAACCAGCCTAGGAGTGTCTGGGTTGCACAGGTGGTTGAAAGTCCGACTCTTGGTTTTGGCTCAGTTCATTCATGATCTCAGGGTTGTGAGATCAAGCCCCATCCGGGGCTCCACACTCAGCATGGAGTCTGCTTAAAACTCTCCCTCTCCCTCTGTCCCTCCTCCCTGCACGCACTTCCTCTCTCTCTCTCCTTCCCTCCCAAATAAATAAATCTTAAAAAAAAAAAAAAAACAGTCTAGTACCTTACTTAACAGGGTTCCAGCCTTATAGGTGATTAAGGGAAGGTCATGCTGGCAAGCTCAGTGAACTTTAAGATATTTTGGGGACCTCAGAAAAGAGGGATTCATCCAAATCTACAGATTACTGCAGGTGAAATTCAATGGGGAGTTCTTGGCTTTACTTCCTAGCCTTGAGAGAGTTTTTAAATATAATCTGAGATTCCTTATAAAAGTCCCAGCAAAGCACATTTAAAAAGGCCTTTGTGATCAGATATCATTCTTGCTACACTTATGTATACAGTTACTCCAGATTGAATGAGACTAGACTTATTTTATAAACAAGGATTATCTTAGTTTGATATCATTGATCAAAATGGAAGTGACTATAGAGGGAAATTTTATGATTGTAGAGAGAAAATTTTTCAATAGGAAACTATAACCCACTGGGTTATATCAGATACTAGTTCTGTTCATTGTCTTTGAGCTATTTTTTCATCTCCTTGTAAAATGGATCCTGCCATTTTGGACATTTTGTTAGTAATTAATGTTTACAATTTTCCTCTCACTCTCTGACTTGACATCACTGAGAACTAAAACCTGACTTCCCAGATCCTTATTCAGACTCTAAGTTGTCTTGTCCCAAATCCCTGCACACTGATGTTGGACGACTTGGTATTAACTTCAAATAGCTTGTTACTACAACAGTTTGGGCCACTCAGGAATTTCAAACACCCATACCTTCCACGCTGTCCTCTGGGAAATGACCAGACGCTGATGTCTTCTGTACCATCTAAAGATGCTTTGAGCCCTAGAAATCTTCTCAACTGGCTGCCTTCTGGACTCAAAAAATAGATTACAGTCTATTGCAACCATTAATCTTTGTTTTCCTTTTTGTTTCCTCATTCTAATCTATGTTTTTCTTTCTCTTTGCCCATCTCTTACCTCTCAATTTCTAACTCAAATCTTCTCTCCATAGCAATCAACCTAGCTTCTTTTTTTGGTGAAACTTCTAGGGAAGTTTCAGATGGAGGAAATGTGGGGACTCACTGAGACCCTTAGAACTGATATAAAGATTATATTAAAGTGAAAGCATTTGAGCTAAAGAAGATGCAAGAAGAAATCTTATCTAAACTGTCCTTATCCGACTTAAAGCAGAGCCTCCTGCAAACATAGCTGCCATTAATCCTACTCTCACCACCACCCTCCCCCCAAGTTTACTGCAAATACAGCTGTCATGGAGATAGTCCATAAACTTAGTCTTCTGTCCTGTTGATATGTCTACTGTCAGTTAATCTGTAGGCCCCAACCACTGGACCCAAGTTTAAGTTTTACTCTCAACATCAAGCAATGAAACAGGAAAGATAATTCTTCTCAATACAGTCTAGTAGATACAAATAACCTCAACACTCTGAAGACTATGAACACTCTGGAGAATAATATTTGACTCTGGTGGATCCATCACAAATTCATAAAACCTAACTGACGAACCAGTAAATGCTACACTACCCTAGTCATTTGTCTATCTTGTTTACTTCTCAATTTCACAATCCCTGACCTTCTCCCTTCATTGAAAATTTGAATCCATAACTTGTTAAGCCTTTCAAAAGAGAAAAATAAGTCTTATTTATGAGCTTATTACTTCATTTGACAGCCTAGAAGAGCACAAGCCTGAGACAAAACTCATTTAATGTGTGTGGGATGAGTATGCCCTAGTTCTCTTTATAAAGCAGCACGCCCATGGCCCCTCTAGGGCAGCTTTCCCAACTGTCCCATCTAAGGGATAAACCTACTAATAACGAAAACTTATTTTTCACTCTACTTCCACTCACATCATATCCATCACACTCACATATACACACGTACACACACACACACAACACCCCTCCAATTCATTTTGCTCTTAAATGTATAGCTGTTGATGCTTAAACTGGACTTAAGTATTTTAGCATTATACCAAAAAAGAAAAACAAAAGTTGCATGTTCCCTTGTTTTTCTTTGCTCCTTATGATGTGGGAAACAAAGGCAAAAGAAAAATTTTAACTTCCTTGCCACTTACAGCCCATTGACAAGTCCTTGAAACAGGCAGAGTGACATTCCTCTAGGAACTCAGCTGCCTCGATGTTAATACTTTGCTTAGCCCTACCCACCAGGATCTTTTGAGTCTACGTTAACATATAAAAATTCCTTTGGAAATTTCCTTTATTTCCAACCCCCCAAGACAGATGTTAGCAATCATCCTCCAAGCATATGGCCCACTCATACACATCTGAAGGGTCTTATGACTAAGGTTTTACTAGATAGTAATAAATGACCTTTTCCTAACAATAGCTAGCCCCCTCAAGGTCCTGGAAACCTTGCTTCCAAAATTCCTTGAGACTTACACTATCCCTACCCCCTCCCAACTTGAAAGTATATAGTCAGCCACTCCTTCACCACCCTAGTGCAGCTCTTTCTGCCCATGGGTCCTGTCCAGGTGCTTTAATAAAACCACCTTTCTGTACCAAAGTCATCTCAAGAATTCTTTCTTGACCATTTGCTCCAAACCCCAACATTTCCACATCACTTAGACTTAGTGTCAGCCTCGGCAATGTCTGTGGTGAACCAAGAACTGAAAAGAGGGAGCAGAGACTATAAAGCCAATAGGTTTTTACTTCACCTGTCTCATTTGAGTTCCGTGCATGGAATACAGCTGCCTGTTTTACTATTGAGGGGTCTGTAAAACATAGGTGGTATTTTAATCTCTTAGCAATTCAGACAAACTGAAATACCAACAAGGAAATGCCAGGAATGAGTGTAGTATTTTATAGAAATCCACTTGTGGCTTTCATGTACGTTTGATCCAAAGAACTTTGCAGACTTAGACATTACTGTCAGATAAGAATTAAGGATGTCAGCAGAAAAGGAAAAAAAGATTTACAGCCATTTATTCTGACAAAGGAGACAAGCTCTCTTAAACTGTCAGGGTTTGCAGAGAAGGTGGTTTTCATTCTCATCAATGTCAAATTTCCAAAGTTAAATAGTAAGAGAAAGACACAGGTACAGTCTCTGCAATGCTACTTGGAGTTTCTATGTATATAATGGATAAAAGAAGGAAATTTTAAATCATAAAAGACAAACAGAGAAAGAGAATGCTTTCTGTTAAAGGAATATACTCTTATTTATAATCTACTAAACTTTAACTTGAGAATAACTACACAGTCAAATGGGAGTGTTCAGACTGAAATCTAGGGCCTTATTCCAGGAAAATGGAGAACCTGGTTTTGGTGACCTGAAGACCTGTACTCTACCTCTAGAACTACACCAGTAGACCCCAAGATATTGACATGGAACAGAAACAATGGAAGACAAAGAAAGGGTTATCTGAACCAACGAAGACCCTGAAGCTATGAGTATTTCACTATCTACTACAAATTAAAATGTTTAGGAGCGTCTGGGTGGCTCAGGCGGTTAAGCAGCCAACTCTTGATTTAGGCTCAGGTCATGATCTTAGTGTCCTGGGATCAATCGAGCCTGAGATGGGCTCCCCGCTCAGCAGGGAGTCTGCTTCAGGATTCTCTCTCCCTCTGCTCCCCCCCACACCCCCCGTTCACACACAATCTCTCGCGCTCTCTCTCAAATAAATAAATAAATCTTGCTGTTTTTTTAAAATGGCAGGGAAGAGCAGAGGGAGAGGGAGAAGCAGGCTCCCCTCAGAGCAGGGAGCCCAAAGCAGGGCTCGATCCCACGACCTTGAGATCACAACCTGAGCCGAAGGCAGACACTTTACTGACTGAGCCACCCAGGCACCCCAATAAATAAATCTTTAAAAAAATAAAAAATAAAATGTTTATTCATTTATCAAATGTTTGAGTATGCCTATTGTTCAAGCCACTGAAGTTCATAAAGACCATGCATGGATAGCTTCAAGGGTCTTAGAGACACAATCAGGACAGAAATCTTGCAGTACCCAGCTCCATTCTCAAATACCAAGTTCCTTTGGCACATATCTTCTCGAGATTTTAATTCCCCAAGCTGCCTTTACTAACTGAAGCTAACACTTTTCACCAAGCCTTCTGGAACTTTATCCAGTTTTCAACCAAGTCTCCTAGATCCTCAGCATACTATAGAACCCCAAAAGCCCACACTGCCTCAACTCCCACTGTTGCAATGCAAGCAACCATCCAATTATTATCTTAACCCTCCATGTGACATGATGCAAGAAAGAGGGGTCTCAAATGATGGACACAAATATTTTAATTAATGAACAGGTGAGCTCAACCATAAGGTGCCAAAAATGCCTTCTGGCTTATCTAGCGGTCTCTTAGAAGTCTACTTAAATCATCAGATGCTAAGCATCTGCCTTCAGCTTGGGTCATCATCCCAGAGTCCTGGGATCGAGCCCTGCATGGGGTTCCCTGCTCAGTGGGGAGTTGGCTTCTCCCTCTGCCCCTCCCCCTGCTCATGCTCTCATGCTCTCTCTCTCTCTCTCTAATAAATGATATCTTTAAAAAAAAAAGTCATTCTCTGAGAAACTGACCAGTTCTGGATGCCAGGACAAAAGAGTAAATTTGTAGAGTATCAAAGCTGAATCCTGATGATTCTTCAAGTTCTGCCCTGCAAAGATGACTGTCCTGGAAGCTGGCTAGCTTCTATCTGTTGGGGTTAATTCCCACTTTTCTTGAACTTCGATAGCAGTCACTTGGAATTTTAATAACATTGTGGTCATGATTATATAGCTAAGGTGGTACTCCCCCCCCAAAAAAAACAGTAATACATGACAAATTCCTTCTCCAAAACTGAAAAATTTAGTTAGCTCTTCAGGATATTGAAAAAAGATATTTAAAAGCCTTTGAGAATTAACCTCTAACAGGACTGTTACTATTGGGTCTAAAACTCTATTCCACTAAAGAGAGACATGGCTCTTAAAGACAAATAACTAAAATCTAGCTATGTAATGAGGAAAGTCTTACTTGTACATTTATGCAAAGCTTATGTTTAATTTTAAAAACACTAACTTTACAACTGACCTCTTTTAGCTATCAAAGACCCTTGTAATATATTATCTATCCAGTGGATCTAAATGCACATCTCTGAAGTAAATGACTTTCCTAAAGGAGTAAAGAGAATTAACACTTTACCACACAGAATTTTACTTTTTTTTACCACACAGAATTTTAATACAATAACAGATTCAATTATTAAATATAAACCATATGCCAAATGCTATTTAGGAAGCATATATATATTATACATATGTTAGATATATTACTAATTGCAGCTGAATCATAAATTATTTTTCTTATTCTTCATACGAAGAAACTGAGGCTCAGAAAGATTAAGCAACTTGCCCAACTTTACCCAATTAATAAACTATAGTATTGAGATTCTTAACTAAGGTATTTCTGGTTCCTAGATCCTATGATTTCCATAATAACTGCCTCCTAAAATTCACAAATTCATCAAAAAGAGTTAGGTGGCCTCCAAACCTTTTCTCCAGTCACCAATGGAATATATTCTTTTTATAAGGAGGAAAATGGGAATTTCTGACATTTCTTTCTACTTATTGTTTCCCAAATATCCCATGATTTATTTCCATTTCAATGCCGTGGTTCATGCTGCTTCCTCTAGCTGTGATACCCTCTACCACCCCCATCTTTTCTCCAACTCCTTTCGAACACAGCTCAGGAAACTAGTGGTTTCCTCCTCTTTATCTACACGGTACCATTTCCATATCTGTTTTGAGTGATTAAAACTACAAATTAAGAGTCAAAATAATCTGTGTTCAGTACTAACTCCACTTCCCTAAATAAGATCTTGAGCAAGTTATTTATCTACTCTAAACCTCAATTTTGTCATTTCTTATATGGAGATAAGAACATCTCCCTTATTGGATTGTAGTGAGAATTAACTGAGAAACACAGAACAAATCCTATGTACCCTATGTATCCTTTACAACACACTCTTCCAAGCTATCAGATTCTAGTCCAGTTCAGTGCCTTTGAGCTATCTAGCAACTCTTTCTACGTGGTAGATTACTGATATATAAATTATATCCTGTCAAATAGTAATTTAATTGACATCTCCCCTCCTCCCTAAGGGAGTAGGAAAACATCACTTTTGTCTGGTCTCAATTAGCAATTCATCTCCATTCCTTTACTCTATATAAATGTGGGCTGTCTTGATTTTTTCCTTTGACTATCTGCCCGGTTGCCTCATATAATATGAATAAAATAAATTCTTTAACATGTGTTCACTTGGGAGTCACGATTTTGACCTTTTTTGGAAAATTACATTTTAACAGTACTAATGATGTAGGAAATGTTCAGGTTCAGAGCTGATGGCCAAAAAAGAATTCTTTTTTTTTTTTTTAAAGATTTTATTTATTCATTTGACAGAGATAGATACAGCTAGGGATGGAACACAAGGAGGGGGAGTGGGAGAGGGAGAAGCAGGCTTCCCACAGAGCGGGTAGCCCGATGTGGGGCCCGATCCCAGGACCCTGGGATCATGACCTGAGCTAAAGGCAGATGCTTAACGACTGAGCCACCCAGGTGCCCCCCAAAAAAGAATTCTTAAGATGCCTTTGGTGCAGAAAGGTGGTATTAAAGCACAAGGACAGGACCCATGCGCAGAAAGAGCTGCACTAGGGTGGTGAAAGAGTGGCTGACTATATATTTTCAAGTTGGGAGGGGGTAGGGGTAGTGTTAAGTCTCTAAGGAATTTTGGAAGCAAGGTTTCCAGGACCTTGAGGGGGCGAGCTATTGTTAGGAAAAGGTCATTTATTACTGTCTAGTAAAACCTTAATCATGAGACCCTTCAGATGTGTATGAGTGGGCCATATGCTTGCAGGATGACTGCTAACATTTATCTTGGGGGGTAGAGATAAAGGAAGTTTCCAAGGAATTTTTGTATGTTAAAGTAGACTCAGGATCCTGGGGGGCTGGGATAAGATTGCCTTTTGCCCT
Organism: Leptonychotes weddellii; assembly: GCF_054177405.1. Taxonomy (NCBI): domain Eukaryota; kingdom Metazoa; phylum Chordata; class Mammalia; order Carnivora; family Phocidae; genus Leptonychotes; species Leptonychotes weddellii. The sequence goes on along the minus strand of NC_138378.1, from coordinate 69,287,493 downwards.
TAGCAAAGTATTAATATCGAGGCAGCTGAGTTCCTAGAGGAATGTCACTGCCTGTTCAAAGACTTGTCAATGGGCTGTAAGCAGTAAGGAAATTTTTTCTTTTTCTATTGTTTCCCACATCACTATCATCATTGTTATCATGATGACTTCCAATCTTGATCTTTCCTAAACTTTGTATTCCTTATATTTAAGTCCACTAGAATCTTCACTTGAATATCCCAAAATAAATAGTTTTCTTTACTTAGAAAAATTGTTCCTCCTTACAGTAGCCAGCCTCCAAGATTACTCCCAATGATCCTGTTTTCTCCTGACTTTTTGAAGAGTCTAGGTTGGCTGCTTTGCAAGGATTATTCATTAGAATCAGTTTATACATTTTTTGAGCAGAAATATTATGTAAGAAGCAGAGATGTCACTTTGTCTCTTGAGGATGCTGAGTTTGATCATTTAATTATTGACTCTCAGTGCTTCTGTTGCTAGACTTTCTTGTTCACCAGAGCTACCTAGTATCTATTTCTCCATTTCTAACTATATTTATTCTAAGTCTTTTCCAGTTTCTCCAGGCTCCAAATCCTCCTTCGTATTCCTCAGTGTCTGCAGGGAAACCAGGTGCTACTTCATCACTAAAATTCAAAAACGGCTGGGGCACCTGGGTGGCTCAGTTGGTTGAGCATCTGACTCTCAGTTTCGCTCAGGTCATGATCTCAGGTCGTGATATGGAGCCCTACATTGGGCTCCACCCTCAGCCTGGAGTCTGCTCGAGATTTTCTCTCTTCCTCTCCCTCCCCCTCTGCGCCCCCCAACCTATGTGCACACATGTGCTCACTAAATAAAATTTTAAAAATCAAATCAAATCAAATCCAAAAATGGCTCCCTCCACCTCATCTCTACTTCTAAATTTCCTTTCAGACATAACAACCAAATGCAATGTGTGGTCTGTGCTCAGATACAGGGTTTTTGTTTGTATTTTTGGGGGTCTTTTTGGATACTGGTTTGAATAAATCAGCAATAAAAGACATTTCTAGGGGCAATTAGGGGAACTCTGAATATTAAGGAATTATTGTTAATTGTGTTGTTATATAATCATATTGTGGTTATGTAGAGGTATACACTAAAGTTAAAGTGAAATATGACATATACTTTAAAATACTCCAGTAAAAAAAGGAAAATATAGGAAAATGTTAACAATTGTTAAATTACATGAAAGGTATACTATTCTCTATTTTTCTTATGTCTGAACTGTTAAAAAAAGAAACAGGCACAAAATGGAGTCACTTGGGCTAAGCCCCACATCAAGACTTAATATATAACCTAACTGCAGTTTCAGCCTCTCCCAGAAATCTAACTTTTAACCAGTCAAACTGGTATTACCTGGATAACACCTGTGAGCTAATCCACCCAACAGACCCTTCCATACCCTATAGGAAGGTAACCTTACCTGAAACAATCTACTCTTTGCTAGAAAATTCCTTTTACCATCCCCTTCTGCCTGCAAAAACCTTCCATTTTGCACAGCTCCTCAGAGTTCCTTTCTATTTGCTAGATGAAATGCTGCTCAATTTATGAATTGCTGAATAAAGCTAATTAGATGTTTACATTTATTTAGTTGAATTTTGTTTAAAAGATTTTTATAACTCAAAATTTTTTGTTTCTATCTTTAAAAAACTGAAGCACAGATTAAATGACTTGCTCAAGATCAAAAACTGCAAATGGCATAACTAGGATTCTAATCCAAATCTGGGCCTAGCTCCAAATCTGGGTTCTTGGCTTTTATACTACACTGCCTCTGGTTTCATGGATCACAGTTTGTGAGGCACTAGTACCTGGAGCAGGGAGAAAAAGAATATAGGACTAGGCATAGCAAAGATTAACAAGCTAATTATATGTAAAGCACTTAAAACAACACCCAGCATATAGTAGGAACTATACAAATATTAACTATTACAGACAACTTGTTCCACAGTAAAACTATGGTTGCGGGGGTGGTGGGGGGGGGGGGAGATGAAGAAAGGTTCCATGGATTAAATAAGTTTGAGAAACCCTGAGTCAAAGAAAGTTAAACATGCTTCTTTATGCAGAACACCTTGGGGTCTTTAATATGTTAATGCCCATCTCTGAGAAAGGAATACAGTATGTAGCATATTCCAATGATAATTGATCACTGAATGCTTTTTGTTTTTCAAAAAAAAAAAGGAACTTGGGGGGTCTGTATTCTGTGGAAACTTTGGTATTGCCTGAATTACATGAAAAACTCAGGTCCTCCATAATAAAACAGTAAAATGTCAATGGTTAAAGAAAGAAAAGGAATTAAATAGTAGATAAATCTGTAATGTTTTACTAGACAAACACAATTTTTTTTTCAAATATTTGTTATCAATCTGTTTAACAGTCTTTTTTCAAGTTTGCTAACATTAGACTCCTGGCTCCATCTCTGCCCCTTTTCCAAGGCTGAGTATCATGAGATCTCATGTCCTCTACCTGAGATTCAAGTCTCCTCTTTCCAACCTGAGGGTCAGGTAGGAATCAATTCACTCTCCATGCCCCATACACACATGAAGAAAAGGTCTCCTATTAAAAAAATATAATTTGGGACACCTGGGTGGCTCAGTCAGTTAAGTATCTGTCTGGGGCTCAGGTCATCATCCTAGGGTCCTGGGATCAAGCCCTGCATGAGCAGGGAGCCTGCTTCTCCCTCTACCTGCTGCTCCCCCTGCTTCCTGTGCTCTCTCTCTTAACAAATAAATAGAATCTTTAAAAAGATTATATATTTTTTATATATATAATTATATATATATAATTTGATGTACTAAGGAAATGGGGTGGTAATCTTCAATCTGTAACTCGTAAGCACCCCCCTTCTTCTTTCCTACAATGTAATTCTTATAATAGCAAAAATCTCTATTTTTAAATTGTGAATCTGTGGTCTTCTCTTTCAACAAGACTTAGTACACTGCTGACATAACTCGCTTTCAAGTCTTAGTCTTGCTTTGTTTGAAGAAAAACACAATCCAGGAGAACATCTGTCGAATTTTGAAGGAACCTAAAAATACATGTAAGAGTGAATTAAGAATTTTAAGGTGAGAAGTCATTACAACCTGAATTACAGACCCATGGGTATGGTATTTTAGGTATTTTAGGCATCATTTATATTTTAAATGTACAAAGTCATCAAAATCCATGGTAGCCCATATCCCATTTTCTCTCAAGTTGCCGTATTTCTGGAATATAATCAACATACAGTAAAAAATGACCAAGTTTTTAAAAAGTTTGCAAATGTGCATCTAAAAAAAACAAGTGTCACAAAGACTTAACAAATGGCCTGGACTGTAACTAAAATCAACTCAAATATCAAATATTTAAACACATCCTAAAAGGTAAACTATTCAACCTTTACTTTCCTTTCCTTTACAAACATTAGAACTCTAAAGAAAACAGAAGGTAGGCCAACAAACACTTTAAGTTCCCTTCTAGCTCTTGTCTATATGCTATATATAACACATAATCATAGCACAGATATACTTTAAAGCAATATAAACATTTAGACACAACTCCAGACTATTTGGCACTTGCAAAGAGATTCTACTCTGGGTAAATATACTTGTCTATGTCATGAAAGATATTAACACTTTCACACAATCAAGCAGTCCCCAGGACTTTCAGAAACAAACTGCCAATCAAAAAGTTAACAGCAACGCACCTACTAGAATGGACAAAATCCAAATGCTGGCCAAACAACACAAACTCTCATTCATTGCTGGTAGGAATATAAAATGGTACAGCCTCTTCAGAAGACAATTTGGCGGTTTCTTACAAAACTAAACATACTCTTATCCTATGATCCAGCACTTACACTCCTTGGTATATACCCAAATGACAAAACCTGCACACAACATTTATAGCAGCTTTATTCATAATTACCAAAACTTGGAAGCAGCCAAGAAATCCTTCAGTAGGTAAATGAATAAACAAACTAGTATATCCAGATAATGGAATATTATTCAGTACTAAAAACAAATGAGTCCTTTCCTCTTAAAAAAAAAAGAAAAAAAACACAGAGGCGCCTGGGTTAGTTAGTTAGTTAGGCATCCGACTCTTGATTTCATCTCAGGTCATAATCTCAGGCTCGTGAGATCGCGCCCTGCATCAGGGCTTGAGTTTCTCTCTCTCTCTCTCTCTTTCTCTCTCCCTCTGCTGCCCCCTCTACCTCCCTGCTCACATACGCTATAAATCAATCAATCCCCAAAAAGTAGCTATCAAGCCACAAAAAAACATGGAGGAACCTTAAATGCATATTACTAAGTGAAAGAAGACAATCAGAAAAGGCTACATATTCTAAGATTTCAATTATATACTTTCTGGAAAAGGCAAAACTGTGGAGACAATAAAAAGATCAGTGGTTGCCAAGGGAAAAAGGGGAAGGAGTGATGAATAGATGAAACAGAGGATTTTTTAGTGCAGTGAATCCATTCTGTATGACACTATAATGGTAGATATACATCATTATACATTTGTCAAAACCCATCCAAGGTCAGCGGGGGGACACCTGGCTGGCTCAGTTGGTAGAGCATGTGACTCCTGATCTTGGGGTTGTGGGCATACTGGGCATAGAGCTTAAAAAAAAAAAAAACATAATGAAATGTGCAACACCAAGAATGAACTCTAATGTAAACTATGGTATCTGAGTGATTATGATGCATCTACTGGAATAAATGTACCACTCGGAAGTGGGATATTGAGAATGGGGGAGGCTGTGCAGACATGGGAACAGGGAATATATGAGAACTCTGTACTTTCTGCTTGATTTTGCTGTGAACTTAAAACTACTCCCAAAATTAAGTCTAGTTACATTTTTTTTAAGTAACAGTAATTGTTTCAATGATCCCAGTTACCATGAAAAAATTAAATGCATGTTCTCATGTCAGGAGACATACATGGTCAAAAGAAAAATTTCCATGGTTTTATTTTTTAAAGGGAGCAGAAGACTGAGTTGTTTCCCAGGAACTAACATTATTACCTACCTCTAGCAAAATCAAAAGAACAGAACAAGACAGCACTACAGCTTAAATACCTATCTAGCTCTTGTTCTGTTTACTGCTTGTTCTCTCCGTGCAGTAAAACAATTTAAACTTAGTAGACTTCAGAATGAGAGCAGCCCACAGGTTTTAACTATGTGAATCTGAGAAATGTCAAACTCATTAGCTAAAAGATTCTGATGGCTATTAACTTCCCAGAAAGAAATTTATATACAAACTAAAAAATAAGCATAAAGATTAATTTCTTCCTCAAACTTGTGGTATCAAAACAACTTATTATTATAGAGGCAAAATGTCTTCAGTGTGTGATGAACTAAACGCGTGTATCCTCCCAAAATTCATACGGTGAAGCCCTAAGCTCCAGTGTGATGGTATTTGGAGATGGGGCTTCTGTGAGGTAATTAGGGTTACATGAGGTGGGACCCTCATTATGGCATTAATGCCTTTATAAGAAGAGACACCATGAGGTGCCTGGGTGGCTCAGTCGGTTAAGCATCTGACTCTTTTAATTTCAGCTCAGTTCATGATCTCAGGATCATGAGATCGAGCCCCGAGTTGGGCTCCACGCTCAGCAAGGAGTCTACTTGAGATTCTCTCCCTCTGCCTCTGCCCTTCCCCCTGCTCATTCTCTCTCTAATAAATAAATAACACTTTTTTAAAAAAAGAAGACACATCAGAGAGCTTGCCCTCTCTCCTGTGTGTATGCACAAAGAGGTTATATATGCACAGTCAGATGGCAGATGCCTGCAAGCCAAAAGAAACCTATCTTACCAGCACCTTGACCTTAGACTTCCCAGCCTCCAGAACCATGAGAAATAAATTTCTGTTGTTTAAGCCTCCCAGTCTATGGAATTTTGTTATGGCAGCCCAAGGAGACTAAGAAATAAAGGGAACTAAAAGCAATTCTACTGGCTTGTCCCAATTACAGCCTAACCCGTTTCGGCACTCTTTAGGCACTTTAGGCCTAACTCTTTAGGCACATGACTTCCAGATTTATATTAATTTTATTTTATTTTATTTATTTATTTGACAGAGAGAGAGAAACAGAGAGCACAAGCAGGCAGAGAGGCAGGCAGAGTGAGAGGAAGAAGCAGGCTCCCCTGTGAGCAGAAAGCCCAACACGGGATCCCAGGACCCTGGGATCATGACCTGAGCTGAAGGCAGACGCTTAACCGACTGAGCCACCCAGGCGCCCCTATATTCACTAATTTTTTATGTGAATTTCTTATACAATGAATACAAATTCACAATAGGAATAAAAGTTAATATATTAAGGGTAATCAAAAAATTCAGTATTTGTACTGTAGAAACATCAACTTCACAATTCAGGATCAATCTCCCATCTTGTAGGAGAGTTATCAGTTACTTTGTTTCCTTCTGCTGCACCCATGTGCCCATTTTGTTGTTTACTGAAAATCTGAGCTGAGTAAGTAGCAATAGGATGTGGTGAAATGTAAACTAATTAATTTTGATCCTTCTAAGCAACCTTAATAATGAAAATGAAGCCTTATTGACCCAAGCATGGCAGGTCAGGTTTTTTAAACATTTTTAATCTGGAATCGTGATGTGGGTGAGTATAAAAGGGCAGATGTGTACCAAGAATTAAGTTTTTAGGCAGAGAAACAATTGTGGCCAAAAGAAGCCAAGGTGAAAGGTGTTTGCATTTTTCTCCTGCATTTCATGACCACTTTCCCACAGAAAGAGATTTTGTATCCTTGGCTAAGTAAATCAGGAATTTAATCTAATCTTAAAATGAGTAAGGGTAGGTGGGTCATGTGGTCTACTCACGAATAAGTTTATCTACCTGAAACACTGGAGAGCTACATCACTTGGTAGCTACACGGAAGTAGTTCATGCTTCAGATAACATAAGAAGTTTCCTTTCTAGGGACCCCTGGATAGCTCAGGCAGTTAATCACCTGACTCAATTTCAGCTCAGGTCATGATCTCAGGTTCATGAAATTAAGCCCCTCATTGGGCTCTGCACTGGGCATGGAGCCTTCTTAAGATTCTCTCTCTCCCCCTCTCCCTCGGCCCCTCCCCCGTGTGTGCACACACGTGCTCTAAATAAATAAATATATATATACACATATGTATGTATATATATAAATAGTTTTCTTTCTAAATATAAATCAGATTTTATGTTGCTTACCCAATCGAAACCTTTCACTGGCTCCTTTCAAACCACAGAATAAAGTCCAAATGCATTAGCGAAGCATTCTTGACATCAGGTCCCCTTTATCATACTGCACATCTCACACGTCTGAGAGTGACCTTGCCAGTTCTTGAACTCAACACACATTTCCATATTTACGTGGATGTCTTAATGTTGTTCTCTACATAGAACCCCTTATTCTGCTTGTGGAAATACTACCTTCTAGACCAAACTTAAATGTTGTTACATCCTAATAAATGAAATTAATTACAAATCATTGATTAGGTTTTATATTTTGCTGCTTTTTTTGTTTGTTTTTGTTGTTGTGGTTTTGGTTTTTTGTATATTTTGCTTTTAATTCTTATCATTTACATACATGTTCACCTACCCCAGTAAACTACAGGCTCCTTGTGAAATACAAACCGTCTTACTCATTTTATATTTCCCTTAATACTGAGCACAATACTTTGCACACAGTTTAATGAACAGAGAAATGAATGAAACAATGCATACTTATTTCATCACCTTATTAAAATGAATAACTCTGGGGGGCACCTGGGTGACTCAGTCAATCAAGCATCTGCTTTTGGCGCAGGTCATGATCCCAGGGTCCTGGGATCAAGCTCCGCATTGGGCTCTCTGCTCAGTGGGGAGTCCACTTCTCCCTCTCCCTCTGCCCCTCCCCCTAGCTTGTGCTCTCTCTCTCTCTCAAATAAATAAAATCTTTTAAAAAATAAAAAAATTAAATTAAATTAATAACTCTGTATCATCCATCATTCAGTTTACCCACCTAGACAGAATAAAATTAATGATCAGGCCTAACCTCACAGAGTACTAAAAGAGTTTACAATTTAATAATGAAAAAATCCTGAGATATATTCTATAAAAAGTGATGTTTTCTGTTTTCAAGTCCACTGATCAAGCCAGTTTTCAAATCTTACTATTCTGAATGCCCAAAAAAGCAACCTAATTATCTGCTTCAGCAAAATCACTTGAGGCCATGTATCCTGAAAGCAATTTTGCCTTTCATATTACCAAAGTCTAATTACTTAACATCAACATTAGGATTATATTAAAATTACATTGTTATTCAACAAAAAGATCTACAGTTTTAGTCACTCTGGAACAAATTTACGTGCTATGCCAGAAATCATACAAAGCAAAGTCAATGGTGATTCTATGAATTTGATTCTTAATCATTTTCTTCCAACCAGATGTCTATTCCCATCTTAACCTTCTCCTACATAGGTAATACACAATCTTTGGCTAGATGCCTATAAAGGGTCTTTTAAAGTAATTCCAATTAATAGCACCCCTGGAACAGTCCACATTTATTTTAATTAAATTCAAGTTCCCTAAAATTCTTTTTTTTTTTTTTAAGATTTTATTTGACAGAGACACAGTGAGAGAAGGAACACAAACAGGGGGAGTGGGGAGCAGGGAGCCCGATGCGGGGCTCGATCCCAGAACCCCGAGATCATGACCTGAGCTGAAGGCAGACGCTTAACCGACTGAGCCACCCCTTACTCAGACTTTAAAAAGAAGGAAATTTTGGAGTGGCTGGCTGGCTCAATCGGTGGAAGAGGCAACTCTTGATCTCATCGTTGTAAGTTTGAGCCCCACACTGGGTGTAGAGATTACTCAAAAATAAAATCTAAAAAAAAAAAAGAATAATATCTTTAAAAAAAAAAGAAGAAGGAGGAAATGTTGGGGCACCTGGCTGGCTCAATCAGTAGTGCATGTGACTCTTAATCTCGGGGTTTTTTGTTTTTGTTTTTTTTAAAGATTTTATTTATTTATTCATGAGAGACAGAGAGAGAG
>NC_138378.1:69262166-69277988 GCF_054177405.1 Leptonychotes weddellii | reverse complement strand
CCTGGTGGTGGGTGTTGAGGAGGGCACGTTCTGCATGGAGCACTGGGTGTTGTGCACGAACAATGAATCATGAAACACTTCATCTAGAACTAATGATGTAATGTATGGGGATTAACATAAGAATAAAAAAAAAAGAAAAAAATAAAGAAAAAAAAAATATTAATACTGGTTATGTCAGCACATGGTATTATGTGTTTTTATACATCTCACATTTCTAAACTTTCTTTAATGAGAATAATAATGCTTATGATAAAAATGAATAAGGGAGTAGCTCAATACTTGTAAAACAAAAAAAATTAAATCCAGCATTCTTCAGATGATATACCTGAATTATAAGACATACAAAACCCATATTAACACAGGTCCTTTCTTTCCAGTCAATCTAATTCTCAAACTACAAATTTTCATGGCTTCAAGAAGAGAAACAGAACCAGGTGTTTAAAATAAAAATATCTGGGGGGCACCTGGGTGGGTCAGTTGGTTAAGCATCTGACTTTTTTTTTTTTAAGATTTTATTTATTCATGAGAGAGAGAGAGGCAGAGGGAGAAGCAGGCTCCCCGCAGAGCAGGACCCTGGGATCATGACCTGAGCCGAAGGCAGACGCTTAACCAACTGAACCACCCAGGCACCCCACATCTGACTCTTGATTTTGGCTCAGGTCATGATCTCAAGGTCATGAGATCAAGCCCTCTGTGGAGCTCCATGCTCAGAGCAGAGACTGCTTAGGATATTCTCTCTCCCTCTCCCTCTGCCCCACTCCACTGCTCATGCACTCCTGCTCTTTCTCTCTAAAATAAATATATTAAAATCTTTAAAATAGAAATATTTTATAGCCTTTTACTATTATGAATCTTTCCTTTAAGTTAGTTAATTTATTTACTTATTTATTTATTTATTTATTTTTAGTAATTGCTACACCCAACATGGGGCTCGAACTCATGACCCCAAGACCAGGAGTCATGCTATTCCAACTGAGACAGTCAAGTACCCCTTAGAGATTTTATTTAAGTAATCTCTACACCCAACATGGGGCTCAAACTTACAAACCTGGGATCAAAAGTCACATGCTTTACTGAATGAGCCACCAGGCACCCCTTAAATCTTTTTTTTTTAAGACTTATTTTGGGGGGGGGCAGGGGCAGAGGGAGAGGGAGACAGAGAATCTGAAGCAGACTCCCGCTGAGTTTGGAGCCCAACAGGGGACAAAATCCCACGACCCTGAGATCATGACCTGAGCTGAAACCAAGAGTTGGATGCTCAACCAACTGAGCCACCCAGGCACCCCTAATTATGTTATTGATAAGTTATCTTCTTATGTAAGTTTAAACCAGTTTTCATGTTGATAGTTTTTACTTGATTCTCAGGCTCACAACATTATATTGTATATTACCTTATATTATGTTAATAAATATATAAACTTCACATACTCTGAATATGAAAAAAAATCGAAATTCTATGTCTTATGAAGAACATACACTTAGTACCACAGAAATTTTAAAGCTCATTTCTTATTTACCACAGATCTCATGAACCTAAAAAATAAGAAGCAAAAATTCTCAAGAGTATAAAACACCAAATAATCCCTATTTCCAGCTTTCAGATTTTTATCAAGTAACCAACTTCTAAACATAATTTATATATTATATTGTTTCCAAATATTAAACCTGAGTTTAAAAACACGTGTTTGAGACAGGAATCAGCACATTTTTTTCTGTAAACGTTCAGATAGAAAATGTTTTAGGTTTTGGGGCACCTGGGTGGCTCAGTCGGTTAAGCCTCTGCCTTTGGCTCAGGTCATGATCTGAGGGTCCTGGGATCGAGCCGAGCCCCACATCAGCCTCCCTGCTCAGCAGGGAGCCAGCTTCTCCCTCTCCCTCTGCCTGTGGCTCCCCCTGCTTGTTCTCTCTCTCTCCCTCTGTCAAATAAAGAAAATCTTAGGAAAGGAAAGGAAGGGGAGGGGAAAGAGGAAGGGAAGGGAAAGGAAGGGAAGGGGAAGGGAAGGGAAGGGAAGGAAAGGAAAGGTTAGGTTAGGTTTTAGGTTTGGTTTTGTATGCTCCACCCCCAGCGTGGAGACCAACACAGGGCTTGAACTCATGACCCTGAGATCAAGACCTGAGCAGATACCAAGAGTAAGATGCTTAACCAACTGAGCCAACCAGATGCCCTTGAAAAATATTTTAGGTTTTTAAGGCCACAAGATCTCTGTCACAACCATTCAACTCTGTTATTGTAATAATGAAAACTGCTACAGACAAAAAGTAAATGAATAAGCACCTGACCATGCTCCATTAAAACTTTATTTATAAAAATGGCAGTAGGGGGCGTCTGGCTGGCTTGGTTTGTGGAGCATGTGACTCTTGATCTGGGGTTGTGGGTTTGAGCCCCACATTGGGTATAGAGGATACTTAAAAATAAAATCTTTTTTTAAAAATTTAAAAATTAGGGACACCTGGGTGGCTCAGTCGTTAAGTGCCTGCCTTCAGCTCAGGTCATGATCCCAGGGTCCTGGGATCGAGCCCCACGTCGGGCTCCCTGCTCAGCGGGAGGCCTGCTTCTCCCACTCTCACTCACCCTGCTTGTGTTCACTCTCTTGCTGTGTCTCTCTCTGTCAAATAAATAAATAAAATCTTTAAAAAAAAACCTTTAAAAAATAAAAAAAAAATTTTTAATTTAAAAATTAAATAAATAAAAATAAAAATGGCATCAGGCCAGATTCATCCCATGTGCCATGGTTTGTTGACCCCGGCATAGAATATTATATCCATCAACTCTCCCCATATAGAAATAGTGTAGGTCTTCTCTCATACTTATCTATTTTTTTTGAAGATTGTATTTATTTAGGGGCACCTGGGTGGCTCAGTTGGTTAAACATCTGCCTTCGGCTCAGGTCATGATCCCAGGGTCCTGGAATCGAGCCCCACTTCGGGCTCCCCGCTCAGCGGGAAGCCTGCTTCTCCCTCTCCCACTCCCCCTGCTTGTGTTCCCTCTCTCGCTGTGTCTCTCTCTGTCAAATAAATAAATAAAATCTTTAAAAAAAAAAAAGACCTGAGCTGAAACCAAGAGTCAGATGCTTAACCACCCAGGCGTCCCTCTCATGCTTATCTTTTTAATGGAAATCTCCATATTTAAGCACTATCCACTCATTCACTTACTCTACAGATTTTTACTATTACATGCTAGAAACAGCATTAGAAGTTAGGAATAAAAAAGGAAAAAAATAATAAAGCCCTGCCCTCTTAATGCTTACATTCCAATAGCGAAATTTAAAAACAAAACAAGTGAAGGGGGAAAAAAAGAGAGAGAGAAAAACCAAGAAACAGACTCTTAACTATAGAGAACAAACTGATGGGAGGGGTAAAATAGGTAATGGGGACTAAGGAGTGCAATTGTTGTGATGAGCACTGGGTGATGTATGGAATTGCTGAATCACTGTATTGCACACCTGAAACTAATATGTAAGACTGCATGTTAACTATACTGGAATTAAAATAAGGGGGTGCCTGGGTGGCTCAGTCAGTTAAGCATCTGCATTCAGCTCAGGTCATGATCCCAGGGTCCTGGGATTGAGCCCCACATCAGGCTCCCTACTCAGCAGGGGAGTCTGTTTCTCCCTCTCTCTCTCTCTCCACCCCTCCCCCTGATTGTGCATGTGCTCTCTCTCTCTCTCTAATAAATAAAATAAAAACAATAAAAAAATTTTTAATATGAAATTTCAGTGAGGGAACACAAAATTATCACCAAAAGAGGGGAGTAGTGAATACAGAACATAAATATACAAAAGGTGATCTAGCTTCAGTTAAGTAAGATCTTTCGCTAGAATTCCAGTAAACTAGAATAAGAAGCATCCCTTGCAAGGTTAACAGCAGAGGCAAGAAATAGAGAATATGCAAATGCGTATCTAGAAGAAGTTGAAATTATAAATATATACCAAAAAGATAGGTTAAAATGGCAGAGTATTTATATACGATGTCATCTCCCTAACTAAACACATCACTCTCAATTCACTGGTTTCACTGCTCCTCAGGAGCTACCAAAAATAAAACTAGAGCAAATGAATGGCCAGCTTCATGTATCTACAAATGAAAGGTTTGCCCTTTTGTGAGCAACAGGTAAAGCTAGAGAGGATCAATGTCCACCAAGTAGGGTAGGAAAACTTCCATGTGGAAAACAGAGACTAGTACAAATGCCGCAATCAGTACACTACATCTGGGCACACAATGTGAAGGTTAGAGGGAAAGACTGCAGCTCGAGATGTCTGAAACACAGCCTATGAATGAATGCAGGCAGCTGGCAATAAGGAGCCTAACATGTATATCCTGCTCCCTGAACGGAGTTACACATCCTTTCCTCCTAGCCCTGTTGTCCTCTCACTTTCACTTTCTTCACAGAACCTGATTCTCTACAGATGACTGAAAGGTGTGGCCACCAAATGAGATGAGGTACTACTCCACTTTCATCCTCGGTTTCTTTCCCTTTGCTCAGACTCCTGCATTTTTTTTAGTATTTTCCTCTCTGCTCTTCTAGCCTGCATGTTGAATTCAAGATAGCTGAGACTCCACAAAGACAAAAGAAAAAAATGTTTTGACTTCTGCTGTTATCTACATGTAAAATGTACACCCTGCCCACCTTATACTCATTAGGACAGCTAGTATGAAAACAAAACAAAACAAACAAAACCAGAAAATATCAAGTGTTGGCAAAGGTATAAAGAAATCAGAACTGTTATGCACTGTTGGTGGAAATGCAAAATGGCATAGCCACTGGGGAAAACAGTTGGCAGTTCCTCAAAAAATTACAAATAGAATTACCATATGACCCAGCAATTCCACTCTGGATATATACCTCAAAGAATTGAAAGCAGGGTCTCAAAGAGATATCTGCACCCCTGTGTTCACAGCAACATCATTCACAATAGCTAAAACATGGAAGCAACCCAAGTGTCCAATGACATGAATGGATAAAGCAAGTGTGATATATACACACAATGGAGTATTATTCAGCCTTTAAAAGGAAGGAAATTCTGACATATGCAACATGAACCTTGATGACATTATGCTAAGCAAAGTAAGTCAGCCAAAAAAAAAAGACAAATACTATATGACTCCACTTAGATGAGATACTCAGAGTAGTCAAAATCATAGAAACAGTAGAATGGTGGTTGCCAGAGGCTTGCGGGGGAGGGAGGTTGTTATGGGGAGTTATTGTTTAATGGGTATAGAATTCCAGTTTTACAAGATGAAAAGAGTTATAGATATGGATGGTAATGGATGCACAACATTATAAGTGTATTTAATACCACTGAACTGTATACTTTAAAATGGTTACAATTTTTTTCTTTTTTTAAAGATGTATTTATTTTAGGGCGCCTGGGTGGCTCAGTCGTTAAGCGTCTGCCTTCGGCTCAGGTCATGATCCCAGAGTCCTGGGATCGAGCCCCATATCGGGCTCCCTGCTCCGCGGGAAGCCTGCTTCTCCCTCTCCCACTCCCCCTGCTTGTGTTCCCTCTCTCGCTGTGTCTCTCTCTGTCAAATAAATAAATAAAATCTTTAAAAAAAAAAAAGATGTATTTATTTTAGAGAGAGAGAGCATGCGCAAGGGGAGAGGGGCTGAGGGAGAGGTGGAGAGAGAGTCCCAAGCTGACTTCCCACTGAGTGGGAAGCCTGACGTAGGGCTTGATCCCACAACCCTGATATCGTGACCCAAGCTGAAACCAAGAGCTGGATACTTAACAGCCTGTGCTACCCAGATGCCCCCAATGATAAATTTTATGTTATTAAGTATTTTAGCACAATAAAAAAAAGTATGCCCTGTTCAAGAGCAGGAATTATGGTTAGCAGAAATAAAGAAATAAAAGGCTGCTTCAGGGGGAGGGGAGTCGGAGGGATGGGGTGGCTGGGTGATGGACATTGGGGAGAGTATGTACTATGGTGAGCGCTGTGAATTGTGTAAGACTGATGAATAGCAGACCTGTACCCCTGAAACAATACATTGTGTGTTAATTTAAAAAAAAAATTTTTTTTTTAAAGGTTTGCTTCATTTTTTTCTTGACTCCTCCACCAATACATATTGGGTACCACCATGCCATGGTTAAATTGAACTATTTACCATTTCCTGAACCTGCTCCATTGGATTATTTACCATTTTCCTGCCTCACTCCTGCTATTTTCTTAACCTAGAATGCCCTATATGGCTGCCCCTCGTTTCAGTCTAAAATATTCTACACTTTCTTCAAGAGCAGCAAAAATGGCATTTCCAAGAACCTGCCCAAAAGAGCTAATGCCTCTTTCTGTCCACAGTAGCTTACTCAGACCTCTATTCCCAAATACTACAACATCCTTGTATCATGATTGCTTGTGTGTGTTCTTTTACTGCAGGACATGCTCGAAGTCTTTTGTGTAAAAATCTTGTTTGCTTTTTATGTTTTCTTAAAAATCAGAGATATTTAAAAAAAAAAAATCAGAGATATTTATACCTCAGTGTTGCTTAAAAGGTAAATGAAGATTGGAACTAGATGTCATCTAGAACCCATAGTTTCAGCCCTAAGTCAAACAATCAAAGTTTTCCCTTGGTATCTCAATTGGCTATACAGAGGCTGTGCTGCAAAGCACAGGCAAATCTTCTGTTCTACTCCCAACACCAAATGAGCCAAGCCAGCTCTTCAACCCAGAATTACTCGGGAAACTGAAGTATTCCATCCTCAGGCAGAAGACTGACAGCAGAAAGAGCAACACTTGGATATTATTCAGCAATATATTTAAAAGTAAGTAAGAGAATTTCCAGGCAATGTCTTCTCTGGGTAGCCTGAAATTTTTACCTCATAACCAAACAAAATAATCATATTGTCCACCTAGAGAGCAGTAGTCCCCAGTGTTTGGAGTTCCTAAGACACTGCCTACACACGTGCTGTTCTTACTTCTTGGCCTGCAGTCCCACATCCTCATCCCCCCATAGGCTTAGCAAACACCTCAAAAACCCAGGTAAGAAGTCAAATTCTCTAGGAAACCTTTTCTGACCACTCTTTGTGGAGACTAAGATTTGATAGAAACAAAAGGCATAGGGGCGCCTGGGTGGCTCAGTCGTTAAGCGTCTCCCTTCAGCTCAGGTCATGATCCCAGGGTCCTGGGATCGAGCCCCGCATCGAGCCCCGCCATGGGGCTCCCTGCTCAGCAGAAACCTGCTTCTCCCTCCCCCACTCCTCCTGCTTGTGTTCCCTCTCTCGCTGTGTCTCTCTCTAATAAATCAATAAAATCTTTAAAAAAAAAAAAAAAGAAAAAGAAACAAAAGGCATTCATTAGTGTTTATGGTATCAATTAAAATTAGAATGGGGTGCCTGACTGGCTTAGTCGGTAGAGCACGCAATTCTTGATCTTGGGGTTGTGAGTTCAAGCCCCACATTGGGTGTAGAGATTACTTTAAAATCTTTAAAATAAAATAATATTACTCAGAATGTCTAGTATCTCACCTGAGATAATACCTCTAATATTTCCATGAGACAGTCCATTTACTTTTTGTGAAATAATTTTTGCCTTTTTTTTCCTGGATTCAAATCCTATAAGCAAAAGCAGTTAAAAAAAAGAAAAAAAGAACTGCCTCTTAAAGCCTAAGCAGTTTTGGGTGCCTGGATGGCTCAGATGATTGGGCGTCTGCCTTCAGCTCGGGTCATGATCCCAGGGTCCTGGGATCAAACCCCGCATCGGGCTCCCTGCTAGGCGGGGGGCCTGCTTCTCCCCCTGCTCATATTCTCTCTCTCTCTCTGTATCTCTGTGTCTCGAATGAATAAATTTAAAAATCTTAAAAAAAAAAAAAAGCCTAAGCAGTTTTGAAACAAATAGCAGATGCAAAAAAGAGATGAAATTTCAACACTGCCTTTGTAATCAAAGTGTGATTTTATTTTTTTTTTTAAGATTTTTTTTTCTTTTTATTTATTTATTTGAGAGAGAGAATGAGACAGAGCATGAGAGGGGGTAGGGTCAGAGGGAGAAGCAGACTCCCCGCTGAGCAGAGAGCCCGATGCGGGACTCGATCCCGGGACTCCAGGATCATGACCTGAGCCGAAGGCAGTCGCCCAACCAACTGAGCCACCCAGGCGTCCCTCAAAGTGTGATTTTAGACTAACTAGAGTTAGACTCACCCTGAGCCTGTTTCCTATTCTTTAAAATGGGTGTCCACCTAGTACAGTTCCTAACACAGAGAAGGCCCACAAAACTCGAAAATCATTTTTATAGTCTATCTCTAGAGTATACTTCGGCACCAGATTCATTCCTATGACTAGCTCTCAGTCTGAAACAGTGTTGTTCAACAGCCGCAGGTAACTACTGGTCACTTGAAATCTGGCTAGTACAAAATAACGTGCTTTAAGTGTAAAATACACATAATATTTCAAAGACTTGGTGAAAAAAATATAAAATACCTTATTAACATTTTGTATATCAATTACATGAAAAGAGATACTTCGGATACATTGGGTTAAATGAAATAAAATTAATTTCCTCCGCTTTTTAACTTTCTTAATGTGGCTTTTAGAAAATTTTAAATTATATGTTTAGCTCTCATATTTCTACTGGACAGGCTGACTTATACTTTGACTTCAAGCTAGTAAATGCGCTCTCTTAACCATACCGTGCACTACTTGACAGGGGTTCACTCCGGCGAATTCACGCGCTATCCCAGCATGCAACGGCTCACTTTAACACTCCCCACTTCCACAACACGGAAAAGCTAGATGTAATAGCTGTTTAATTTTAATTTTAACCTGGAGCGCACAGATCCGCCGAAGCAAGTCGAAATTGCCGCTCACACAACAACAGAGAAAAAGTTGAGAAAAAACCCAGAGTCCTCTCCGGTTCGTGTCTGCTGCGGGGCTGGGAGCTTGAGCAGAAAGGGGTCACCCTTAAGAAAGTGAGAGGAGGCGACGGAGCGAGCGCCCCGGATCTGAAGGAGTATAATGTAGAGCCCACGGAGTGGAGGTGTAAGGAGGAAAGCCTTCTCAGCTTCTGAGGGGCCCAATCTGAGGGCGGAGGGGAAGGGCTTGGGCTCCGCGGCCGCAGCTGCAGGGAGGACAGGTACCTTAAGAATCCCCCTCATCTTCGCCAGAAAGGGGCGGAACTCCTCGAGTGACACCTCCGGATAGAGCTGGCTCCGCAGCAGCTCCTCCGTGATGCCCTGGTGCCCATGGAAAGCTTCCTGGGCCAGGCCGCTCAGCAGCCCGCTCAGAGCTTTAGAGCCCTCAAGCTCGCCCGCCATGGTCAGCGGCAGCCCCGCCCCCCAACAGCTGAGCGCGGCCCCCGCTACGGCACCCGGGATGGGTCTAAATGGCTTGGGCAAAGGCGCGCGGGACAAATGGCGGCCAAGTTCCACCAGAGGTTGGTATTGGCAGCTACCAGTTTTGCTCCGCAAAACCCATCCTCTTAGGTTCCACCCAGGGAGCTATCCATTCAGTTCCAGAAGAATCACTTTACTTAACGCTGATTACCTTCCTCACTCCAGGCCCTGCTGAAAGGAAAGATCACTTGGTGAAGATCACTTGAGATGGGGAACTATCCTACGAAAGCGGCGGTTTAACTTCGGAATGGCTGCATCTCATTCCAGGCTTTGCCAGTCCCCTAACTGAATAGGATCTATCACTTATATCGATCTACCACTCATATCTAATCTCTGCCTAATCATTACCTGTCCACCTTTTGTCCCATAAAATTTATCCCCTGATAACGTAGTGTGTTTGCTAGGATTGTTCCTTGCCTTTTTACATTAATGTGTCTTGTCTTTCTGGCTAGCTCAGTGTGGCTCTGATCCAATGCTCCTTTCTATAACAAAGATTTTGCTAACACTTTCTTTACAATCCTGAAATGAAATGCATAGGTTATATAACTTTCTGCCCATATGATTTCAAAAAATCAATATATTATTCACCCATAAAAAGGAATGAGGTACTGATACACGCTACAACATGGATGAATCTTAAAAACATGCTAAGTGAAAGAAGACAGACACAAAAGGTGAAGTAGTATATGATCCCATCTACGTGAAATGTCCAGAAAAGACAACTCCATGGAGACAGAAAGATTTAATGGTTGCCAGAGACCAAGAGGAAAGGGGAATGGATTAATGGGTACTAGATTTCTTTCAGGGGTGATGAAAATGTTCTAGAATTAGATAGTGGTATGGTTACACAACTTTGTGAATATACTAAACCCACCGAATTATACACGTTAAAAGATGAATCGCACAGTATGTGAACTATATTTCAATTTAAAAGTCAACATAATGACCTAATTATAATTTAAAATAAAAATAAAAGGAAATTAATTTAAAACATCCGTATTTCAGTGTGTAAGTGTTGGGGCACAACTATACTGGTGACTAGGAGACGTATGGGATAGCCAAATGCCTGCAGCTTTATGTTGAACCTCCTGTGACAAATACAAACTGACACCGGTATGCTGTCTTGGTGATTCCAGAGAGAAAGAGAGAGAGAGCAGCTCTCTGCTACTGGTAACTTGATCTTCTGAAATGTGAACAAAGGTCGCTAATGTTCAGAACAAAAAACATTCTTTCCTCACTTTACCCAGTAACTGTAAACCAGGAATGTTCTGTGTATACTAAAGCCTGCTAAGAACATAAACACAATGGTATAACTGAGTTCCATTTCAGACAATAATAAACATGTAGGTTTTTCACAAAGGTGAATATCCCCCTTCATGGCAGGATGTCTAATACACCTGGCCCCTGTCCAGCCTGGGCCATCCCTCCCCTTCCGTTGTCAGGACAACTGACATCCCTTCTCAAGGTAGTGCCACCTTGTTGCAGTGTTGAGAATCATCAATCTAGACTGATTTAATTAATGTTTATCCAGCGTTTGCCTGAAGTCAAGAGGCATTCTTTACAATCCTGAAATGAAATGCATAGGTTATATAACTTTCTACCCATCTTTATAATAGAAAAGATGTATTTCTTTCCCTAGAGGAATTTTCTTTTTTTTAAGATTTTATTTATTTATTTATTTGACAGAGAGAGAGAGAGAGAGCGCACGCACAAGTAGGCAGAGCAGCAGGCAGAGGGAGGAGAAGCAGGCTCCCTGCTGAGCAGAGAGCCCGATGCGGGGCTTAATCCCAGGACCCTAGGATCATGACCTGAGCCGACAGCAGCCGCCTAACCAACTGAGCCACCCAGGCACCCCAGAAATTAATTTTCTAAAAGGCAAATTCAGAGATGCTTTTACAGCTCCAAGAAAAGCAAACCTAGAGATAAATTATATATTGTGTTAAGTATGTCTACAGGAATTGCAGAGAATGGTCAACATAAGAGGGAAAAGGGTTGTGAGTGGAAACAGCAGTATTAAGCACATGACTTGCAAATTACCTACCAGAAAGGCTGTACCATTTATTTCCATGAAACCTTCCTAACACTGACTGATATTATTCTATATAATCTTTGCCATCTGATAGATGAGAAATATTATCTTATTGTTTTCATTTGTACTTCTTAAATTTGAGAATGAATACTTTTTTATATATATTTATTGACTACTTGTATTTCCTCCCATTTTCTTGACAATTCTCTATAGGGTTTCTGTCACTTCAGTGATTTCTTTTTTTTTTTTTTTTAAGATTTTATTTATTTTTTTGACAGAGAGAGACACAGTGAGAGAGGGAACACAAGCAGGGGGAGTGGGAGAGAGAGAAGCAGGCTTCCCGCTGAGCAGGGAGCCCGATGTGGGACTCAATCCCAGGACCCTGGGATCATGACCTGAGCCGAAGGCAGACGCTTAACCGACTGAGCCACCCAGGCGCCCACTTCAGTGATTTCTAAGAGCTCTTTTACACTGGGAATATTAATGATTTTCACCTATATTGAGACATTTTCCTCAGGTTTAGATGGTTGGCTCTGTCAACCTGCATAGAAGTCTGGAAGGTTGTTCACTGACATGCTAGAGAGTGTATCTCTGAATAATTGAGAATGGTTTTTTGTTTGTTTGTTTTTGTTTTTAGAAAGGGAGAGAGGTCAGAAGGACAGGGAGAGGGAGAATGCCAAGCAGTCTCCACGCCCAGTGCAGATCTCACAACCCTGAGATCATGACCTGAGCTGAAATCAAGAGTCAGATACTTAACCGACTGAGTCACCCAGGCACCCCGGAAATGGTTTTTATTTGCTTCTTTCTGCTTACCTAATTTTTCTAAATGTCTACAATGCACATGCAATACTATTGTAATAAAAAGTTATGTAATGAAAAGATAAGTAGTATGTCCTAAAATCAAAATCCTTTTAATAAAAAGCTTTAAAGAACATACGTGTTCTACATGACTGAGAAAAGCCATATACCTTACATAGTGTTTCTTGAATGTTTTGATAACATAAGATGCTCTCAGAATCCAATAGAAGCCTCAGATACTTTCCCCAAAAAATACACACCAAATGTAGCCTACAATATCTAGGTTAATTTACCCCTCTGAAGTCTTTCTATAAACCTACTTTTTTACTGGCCCTAAGAACTCCCTCTCAACATTCCCAGGTCTAATTAAAACTCACAAGAAATAGATGACTCTTTTGGAAGCAGTGGAAACTACTATACATCACTACCACTCCTTAACTCTTATCCCATTGTATGTAATACCTGGACATATCATTGCCTGCTTGAGCCTACAGCGAATTCCAAAACACCAATGTGATCAATAAAAGAAAATCATCCTGTGCCACCAGGAGCTGCTATTGCCAATGCAGCTGTTCAAGGTTGGTTAACAGCTGCATTGCTGGAATGCCTTTCGAACAAAAGTATCAAAGCACAAAGTTTTATTTTATTAAATTTCAAAACACAACGTGTTTACAGATAACCTGGGCACAGTCCCATTAAAAGGATTGTCTAAGGCGAGGCAGCAGCAAAGACCCTGAAGCCTTGGCTCAGATGGAAAATACAAGCACCTAAAACAGCCTTCCCAGAAAATTGGTTTCCATTCTAAGTTCCATTAAGCAACTGGTCACTTCTCTTAAACTCCTTTTATGGCTCATGGGCTGTTTGATCCAGGGTCAGAAATAGGTGTTTTTGTAAGATTTTCCATTTCTGAAAATGTTAAAATAAGAAATGTGGACCAAAATAATGTACAAACACAAGGGCCCAAAGTTTTGCAAGAAACTCTCCCTGCTCCCGGTCTCCACTCTACCTTTTCAAATTCTATTTTAATTACCATTCACTCCACTTGGCCAGCCACTCAGCAGCTATTAGTGGAGAGCTTTGTGCCATTCTGCTAGGCTCTATGGGATACAGAAATGAACAAAACAGTCTCTGCCCTAAAATCTTATATTCTGGTAAGGGAAAATGATATGTAAATGAAGGGCAGCAGAATATGCTACCTTAAAATATGCCACTTTGGCATAAGGATTATTTTGAGCTAAAGGCAATGAGAAGAAGCAGATATAAGGAAAGCTTCTGGCCCTCCCATTTGCCTGAAAGCAGGACATAAATTTTCAAAGGTATCCTTCCTCTGTCTACCAGGAAAGAAAAAAGTTAATCCCAGGAGACAACTTTAGACTCTTACCAATGAAGAAGGCATGGAATTAAAACTGCATAACAAATCTTACTCTTGTTTACTGGGCTTTGCCTGGTCATCACCCCATAACTGACTGGTCTTCCTGACCTTTTTTTTTTTGCTTAAGATGGCATATAAACTGGAGTTCTAAGCCATTGCTTTGAGTTACTCATTTTTCCCTGGGCATCTCACATGTATACATGAGGTATACATGTTAATAAACTTCTGTTTTTCTCATTAATCTGTCTTTTATTATAGGGGGTCCTAGCCAAGAACTTACAAGAATAGAGGCAAAATTATTTTTTCTTCCTTTACTTAAACAAATGCTTAAAATACAAGGAACTAAGGGTTACTACTACTAAGTACCTAGAAGTAACTATCAGATTTGGTAGTAGAAGAAAAAAGATTAGGGGCGCCTGGGTGGCTCAGTCATTAAGCATCTGCCTTCGGCTCAGGTCGTGATCCCAGGGTCCTGGGATCGAGCCCCGCATCGGGCTCCCCGCTCGGCGGGAAGCCTGCTTCTCCCTCTGCCACTCCCCCTGCTTGTGTTCCCTCTCTCACTGTGTCTCTCTCTTCAAATAAATAAATAATAAAAAAAAAAGAAGAAGAAAAAAGATTAACTCAGCCTGTATAGGTCAGACAGAGTAGCTTATTGGTGAATAGTGTTGAAGGAGGTAATCAAGAGGACATGACACTAGTTGACCCATGAGCTGGATGCAGGCAATCAGAGGTTCCTCAACCCCGCCTATCTTTGGAATATTCATTCTGCCCCGCTCCCACAGTGGGAGCTATTCCAAGGACATAGTCTGTAGAGAATAAGGTGTTGTTGAGACCATCTGGATGGTGTATGTGACTGAGCCCAGTTACGGCCTCTATATAAACTTTAAGATGATAGGTGCAGAGATCTACTCATCTTGCAGCCACCCAAGACAAGCCTCATAAATTTCCTTGCTTATTAAAACTGCTACCTGCTGGATGTGAGTGGTGTGCCTCTTTCTTCAGTCTCTCCTGCCCTCCATGTATGGGGCCTGGTTTCAGATTTTACCCAGGAAACTCTGAAGTTGCAAACCAACAAATAACCAGACATGTTGCAGGGGAAATAGCATGTTCTGTGTATGGAGGCATGAAACAGAATGGTATGTTGAGGTACACTATGAACCCCATAGTGTAATGATGGGGTACAGGACATACTACACCAAAATATGGAAACTTGGGGTAGTGAATATGTGAAGAAACATGAGAAAAAAACTTGAGAAATAACAGGTACAGGAAGAACTCCCTGATCTCCCCCTTCTTTTCTGAAGTAGATCAGAAGACTCTCATGTGAGAGTTGTCCTCTCTGTACCCAGAGCATTATTATCTCCAAAGATGGAGGGATGCCAAGAGGAATCTGAAAAAACAGGCCTTGCTGAATTTTCCCAGTTTACAACCCTTAGCTCTTATCTTTTTGTCCTATCACATTTTTTCCCACAACCTTCCACTCTTCATCAAATCTAACATAAAGTTTAACCACTTCTTCAGGTCTTCTTGTCCTTATCAAGCCTCCCATGTCACATGAAACTTATATTAAATAAATTTGTATGCTTTTCCCTTATTAATAAATCTTTTGTTACAGAGCCCCAGCCAAGAAGCTAGAAGGGCAGAAGGAAAAAGTTATTTTTCCTCCCCTACAGTAGCATGAATAGGAGGAGCCTAGAGTAATAAATCTGGAAAGATAAACAGAGTCTGTGTCATAGAGATGGAGAATTTACATATAATGCTGACTTTTATACTTGGTCAAGGTATAACTGAACAGTTGTAAGCAGGGAAGTAATAAGATCAGATTTGGGGGTGCCTGGGCAGCTCAGTCATTAAGCGTCTGCCTTCAGCTCAGGTCATGATCTCAGGGTCCTGGGATAGAGCCCCACATCAGGCTCCCTGCTCGGCGGGAAGCCTGCTTCTCCCTCTCCCACTCCGCCTGCTGTGTTCCCTCTCTCGCTATGTCTCTCTGTCAAATAAATAAAATCTAAAAAAAATTTAAATTTAAATTTAAAAAAAGATCAGGTTTGCAGTATTTTGGTTTTTTTTTTTAAGATTTATTTATTCATTTGAGTGGTGCCTGGGTGGCTCAGTTAACCATCTGCCTTTTTCTGAGGTCATGATCCCAGGGTCCTGGGATGGGGCCCCACATAGCGCTCCCTGCTCAGCAGAGAGCCTGCTTCTCCCTCTCCCACTGCTGCTCCCCCTGCTTGTGCTCTCCCTCTCTCTCTCTCTGTCAAATAAATAAAATCTTAAAAAAAAAAAATTACTTATTTGAGAGGG
>NC_138378.1:69253400-69261666 GCF_054177405.1 Leptonychotes weddellii | reverse complement strand
TTTTTTTTTTTTTAAAGATTTTATCTTATTTATTTGACAGAGAGAGAGAGACAGCTAGAGAAGGAACACAAGCTGGGGGAGTAGGAGAGGGAGAAGCAGGCTCCTGGCCGAGCAGGGAGCCTGATGCGGGGCTCCATCCCAGGACCCTGGGATCATGACCTGAGCCGAAGGCAGACGCTTAACGACTGAGCCACCCAGGCGCCCCAAACTTCATATTTTTTAATTATCTGTCTGAATATTTAAGTACTTGATTAACCAGCAAGGAACAATTAGTCTTCTTCTCCCTTGCACAGTTTGTTATTGAGACCACCATTAAGCCCTATTTTATTAAGCCATATTGCTTGCATCATTCTTTTAATTTTTTTAAGTTTATTTACTTATTTAAGTAATCTCTACACCCAACGAGGGGCTCGAACTCAGGACCCCGAGATCAAGAGTCACACACTCCCCTGATTAAGCCAGCCATGCACCCCTGTTCCTTTTTTTTAATCTGAAGTTTCTTTTAATCTAAAAGTTCCCCTTCCATCTTGTTTTTGTTTTTCTTTTCTTGCAATGTATTTGCAGGTCATTTATCCTAAAGAGTTTCTCAGATTCTATGTCTTATTGATTGTATCTTCATGGGTTATCATTTTTAAAAACTATAATCTATCCTGTATGTCCTGTAAACCTGTGAATTAGAAATTACATCTAGGAACTTGATTAGATTCGGATTCAATTCTTCATTCTTCCATTGGGAAATATCTAATGTCTGCTTGCCTCTCTTTTTGTGTTGTGCCCCACATCTTGACCCCCAAAACAACAATCATTTATTTTGCCTACAAATTTGCAATAATTAGTATTAAGTTGATTCCTATTTTTAGACAGAAAATCTGGTTTACTTAAAACAGGTCATGAAGCTTCTACGTTTGCCAGCCCCCTTTTTTGGTTTTTCCTCTTCCCATTTTCAGACATCTTTTCAGTGGGAAGCTTACAAAGTGATAAAAATGTCAACTAGAAATCTTTCAGGGAAAATCAGAAAAATCAAAGTATATTTAAGGAAAACAGGCCTCTGCTTCATGTAACATTGGAAGGCAAACAAAAAAATGAATGATGCGAGCAATATGGCTTAGGAAAAATAGGGCTTAATGGTTGTCTCAATGACATAAACTCACACAGAGGAGAAGAAAAA
The DNA here is from genome assembly GCF_054177405.1 of Leptonychotes weddellii. NCBI lineage: Eukaryota > Metazoa > Chordata > Mammalia > Carnivora > Phocidae > Leptonychotes > Leptonychotes weddellii. The sequence goes on along the minus strand of NC_138378.1, from coordinate 69,260,498 downwards.
TAGATTATACATAATAACAATAAAAACCATTGTCTTTGGTGTGAAAAATTAAGAGAGGATATATACACAACCCTCTCCCCTTTTCCAACCCCAACAGAGCCTAGCTCAGTCTTGTTATTAGGGGCTTAGCAAGTGGTTCAGCATCCGTCCTAGGGAAGACAACCCTCACCTGGATAGATGGCCAAGTACTACTGTTTTATAAAACCTACTTTACAAGTCTTTAGAGAAATTCTATAAGGCTAGTGATATTGCCAAATTCTCACATATGCTTCGTGTCTGCTTGGATCTGACAGGATTTTTTTTTCAGTATTTCCATCCTTCACTAGCAACAGTGCTTTGCATAGCATACAAAAGTTTGCACATTTTAATACTTAATGTAATCCCATTCTAATGGGGAATTAATGTATATTGACACTTTTACACAATCAAATTTTCAGCACTTATTTATTGCATAAATTGGGGGGGGTAAAAAGTAATTCCGATTTGTCACAGAAAAAGAAAAGATATATTTAGGACTTGAAATCTTTAAGATAATTAAAGCAATTGTCTTACTCATGGGGACTGTCCAAAAAAGCCAGTAATGGCATCTTCCAAATTCTGCTCTGTCTTTTATGGCTAATAGGTCTACTCCTTACACTAATAAAACTAGTGGAGTCTACCTAGCCTTTAGAGATCATGTAATTTAATCCTACTATTACATAGGTGAGGAAAATAAGACCCAGAGAATTTAAAAGACTTGCCCAAGATCACATAGTTAATAAGTAGCAGAGTAGAACTCTGAAGCCAGGATTTTGGATCCCCAAATTAATTCTATTTCCATCATCACACACTTGTTTCCATGATCGCACATCAGTTGTCTTAACAAGTAATCACAGGATATTTATGAGCTACATCAAAGAAGTCTGGTCCTTTCAAAAGAGAAATCAGCTTGGTTTTGGCTTGGGTCATGATTTCGGGGGTCATAAAATGGAGACTCCTGTGGGCTCTGCACTCAGCACGGGCTCTGCACTCAGCACGGATTCTGCTAGATTTTCTCTCTCTCCCTCTCCCTCTGCCCCTGCTCACTCACGCACTCAGGCTCTCTCTAAAATAAGTAAATGAATCTTAAGAAAAAAATAAAAAAGAAGTCAGCACCAGAAGCATTTGAATTAGAGAGCACCCTGGAAAGTTCAACTTCTAGTGCTCATTTCCTCACAGCGTGTTAAAGCGCCTGGTGACCACAGGATTAAGTACTTTTAACATATCCCAGACATCCCTGCTTTATGAGCGTTTAATATTTATTTGTGAAAGAACATTGAATGAACTTAACTTACATGAACTTCCATAGTAAAAACAGTGGTAACAAGAGCCCAGCAGTTTAGCTCATGACCTGGCAAGTCGTTGCTCTCTAAGGAAATACGGTTTCAATCTTATTACAGGTTTACCTTGGGCTTCAGTTCTCTGTGTTTCGGTTACCTTACCTACTAAATATAATAATTATAATAATAATGGTTCCCACTTCATCGAATTATTGTGAAGATTAAATGAGATAAAACGTCTAAAGGGTTTAACAATGCACCTAGCACATAACTGAACTAAAATTATCATAACTAAAATGCTTAGGCTCCCCGTGAGAGGCTCATGTTTATATAAGAAACTAGTATACAGCGAGGGCGTTGTATCAGACAGGCAATCTGGTTTGGCAGGCAATCATTGCTTCAAAACTTGTTAAGATTCTCTGCAATTTAACGAGGACTTATTTAAATCTCTAACTACCCCTCAGTATCAATCAAGAGGAAACAATCAACACTTAAACCAAATGAAAACAGACACCCATCTCAAACCTCTCCCAACACGAACAAAACTCAACAAAATACAAGACTAAGCGGCCCAGCAAAAACCGCCTCAGCCCCGCCCGTTCAGGAGTAATCCGGGCGCCCACAACCCCTCGTAGACGCGTCGGGTTTGAATTAACGGAAGGGACCTCACGGCCGAGGCCAGGGCAGCGGGCGATGTGGGTGCCCAACACCCGCCTTTAAAATCATGGGTTGCCTGTCTGCCTCGCAAGCGTCCGCCCCCAGCGCGCCCCACCCCCGGAGCCCGGGGCCAACACTCCGGGTAACCCCCCAGCTCCCCGCCACAGCTACCTCAACCGGCGCGCGGCGGGCAGCCCGCTACGTCATGTCGGCGCCGCGCCGCTTCGCAGGCCCCCTCTCCCCCTCCTCCTCCTCCCGGCGTCGGCGCCGCTTTCTGGAAGCTTCGTGAAAGGCGTGGGAGTGTTCCGTTGCTCCGCGGCCGGCTGGAATCCGCGTCCATCCGTCCTTCCCAAGCCCACGCACACCCAGCCAAGTTTGCCATGCCCGAGAACGTGGCACCTCGGAGCGGGGCGCCCGCCGGATCTGCCGGCGGCCACAACAAAACCGCCTATCAGGACCGTGACAAGCCGGCCCAGATCCGCTTCAGCAACATCTCCGCGGCCAAAGGTACCGCTCCCTGAGTCTGACCCGAGGCCGTGCGGGTCGAGCTCTGCACTCTCAGCCTGAACTTGGGTTGCTAAAGCTCATTTTCTGTTACTTGAGACGATCTTGTCTTTCCAGGGAGAGCAGCTCTGTGGAGGGATCTTTACTGTTTTCTGCCGGTAATTCCCAACGCCAAGTGTGGAGACTTTTGGGCTGGCCCTATTCTGGGTCGTAGGCGCCCGTAATTTTTCATCCTCGGTCGCTCATCATGCTTCAGGAGAAGGATGTCGAGGACCGAACGTAGCGGTCCCTTGGGATCTGACACATATCTGACACTGTCGTTTATCTGCTTATTGGTTCCACTGGTAGAATGTTGTTTGCAAAATACATTTTAGTTTTCAAGTGTTCTTATAAAAATAGCATTTAAAGAAGCTCTCGGCGCAAATAGTGAAACGAATTGGGTAAACTTCGCGCTTACCTTGGGGCGGGGCCCTTTGTATTGGGCTGTGGGGAAGACTCACCCGTCCTGATTGAGCAGATGGAAAGCTAGGTTGTGCTTTTCTGTTCTCCCTGCATGTGCAACCAAGCACAAGCAAGTCCAGAAATATGGACGATTTATTGATGTTTCGTTGTTTTGTAGAATACTTTGGTATATGATAGAAATGAAAACCTGAGTTACCATTCTCTGTTACCAAGTGGTTTTGTGACCTTCGACCTTTAGCTAACGTTTCCTCAGCCATAAAATTGAGGAAAGTGTTCGCTCTTTTTTTTTGGAGTTGTGAGAATTAAGAGTAGCTGTTGAGACAGAAGAGTCTGGAAGGAAAAATGAGAACGAAGCCTTAGAGATCTTAGATGATCAATATTGAGTGTTGAAATACAGTATTTCATTACAGTTAGAGAATAAAGTGCAAGAAGACAGGAGAGGTGAGACTGGAAGGGTAGGATGGGGCCAAATCTTGAAGGGCCTGGTGAGCAGAGGCCACGTGAATTATCTGTGAACCTGACCTTTTTAAATGAGAACTCAGAACAGAGGGGCACAACTAGTTTTTCCAAGTCAGACAAAACCCAACAAGCTTGATAAAAGTTACTTTAGTTTAGATGGATTTTCAGTTGAGCCAGTTTTTTACTTAGATGTTATCCCAAAAAAGTGACCCCCCAAATTGGTTGATAATGTAAAAACCACATACACACACACAAAATAATACTAGTTCTAGTATTCTTCATGAGTCCTTTAACATAGACCCTACTGTGTGCCACACAGTATCTTAAACATTAGACACTTTTGGAGGTGTGAGCAGTCTAAAATCTTTTATTATTTTGGATAGGGTGTGTTTTCCTAACTTCTTCATGTAGATGAGTGTGAGGGCATTCTTAAAGTGAACTGGTCTGCTTGTAGAATCATGCCCATGTAGGTCCACTAAAATCGCTTGAAAGCATAATATTGACTGGATAATTAGGAATAGCAGTCCAAAGTTATGAAACAATTAAATAGAAAATAATTTTTAATTATAGCAAATATTTTTTTTCTTAGGATCTTTATGTATTATTCACGCAGTAAAGGGGGAGGTATGCTGGTTGTGGAGTATACAATAATTAGGGCACAAACTCAGCCCTGTGTATATGGGGTGAGGTGGTGTGTGAGAAAGGGGAGGGTCTAATTACTTGTCTTGGGCTTCTCAAAGAAAAGGGGATTTAACTTGACTGTTCATCAAATCCAGGTTCCCTTAAGTGGACTAATAAAACAGAAACATTCTTAGGGAAGTTAATAAGAATAAGTAACTTTGGAATGGTAGACTATATACCCAGCGATGTTTCATAATATAGCGTTGATGACTGAAAGCTAGGGTTTTTGTTTGGTGTAAGGTTTGGGGTTTTTGTTTGTTTTGGTTTATTTGGTGGCAGGGTGGAGGGTGTCAGAGGGTGTTTTACTATGGGCCATCTTTATGCCAGCTTCACATTGGTGGACAAGTCTTTGCTTTCAAAAATTATAGTTAGGGGAGACAATAGACAAGGGGAATTATATAGTAGGAAGTCTTGCCTCTCCTGTTGCTGCTTGTGTTCTTAAGGAATGGAGAAAAGAATGCAGTCTCCATTTTGAACTCATAACTACATTGTGCTTATTTTGATATTTAGAGGAAGATTAGGTAAATCCTCAAAATTTATTCTACCATAGGCAGGGCACAAGTATTATGTACAGTGACTTTAACTACAGAAGGTGAGTATTATACAATTAAAGGAATAAATTATTGTGTTTCTAGTAGGTTATTATTAGACAATGAATTTTCATTAGTGGACATAGTAAATGGTTGTACACCATATCCTAATAAGGACAAGTGATCATTTGAGAGGAGAAATACTTTGCTTTTTTTAAAGGGGTCTTGATTTCTTCCTTCTGTTTACAGCTGTTGCTGATGCTATTAGAACAAGCCTCGGACCAAAAGGAATGGATAAAATGGTAAAAGACCAAATAATTCATTACTTATTGAGTACTATGTCCACACTGCAGAATCTCAATAGGGGGTTAAGATGTGTTGCTTAAAGAGTAAAAAGTGTTAGAAGGGTACTTTGAGAGTTTAGAAGAATAATAGATGCTCTGGGGTGAGCAGGACTTAAGTATAATTCATATTTTTTTTTTTAATTTTTTTAATTCATATTTTTTAAATGATTTTTAAACAAAGTACATACACAAAAGTAGTTATCTGTTGTGTTGTTACATGGAAAGTAGAGTAAGGCTATAGCTATAAGTGCTTGAGTTCAGTGTTCCTTATTGATACAACTGTGACGCTACATGAGTCTGTAGAATTTCACTTGTTATTCTGGTGTGGTTGACTGGCAGCATAAAACATTCCAATGCATTCCAGTAACTTTTGAGAAATATACCCTCATATTCAGTGCTAATTAACATCCAAAATGAGAGATAAACAATATGAAGGATTGTCTGGATGATAAACAGATTATTTTTCTCTCTGGATATTTTAAAATCTGTCCTTGCTAGTAAGGCGGTTTACCCTTTGTTGAAAAATACTAAGACATAAGTTACCGTATTGACTGTGAGAATTGTATTCACTACATTTGTGGTGCTTTTTTGGAGATCTGTGGTATCGTTTCTTACTATGGATATGAACCCAATAATGTTAGTAATTCTTCATAGTATTATTTCTACTTTGTGTAGTATGTGTGTCTAGATTTCCTTCACTTTTAAACAAATGAAAAAATAGCTGGAGTAAAGCCAAGTATTTTCACTTGTAAAGTTAGACTGTTGCTGCGTATTTCTTAAGTCATTATACTAATGTAAGGGAAGAGAATTTGAAATTAAGCACAGTTGTAAGCTTATGCAAACATAAATTACTCTACTAAGAAGCTTTTTTTTTTTTTTTAAGATTTATTTATTTGACAGAGACACAGCGAGAGAGGGAACACAAGCAGGGGGAGTGGGAGAGGGAGAAGCAGGCTTCCCGCTGAGCAGGGAGCCCGATGCGGGGCTCGATCCCAGGACCCTGGGATCATGACCCAAGCCGAAGGCAGACGCTTAATGACTGAGCCACCCAGGCGCCCCTCTCTACTAAGAAGCTTTAAAATTTAGTAGAGTTTTCAGGATGTCATAGTGCTTGGTAAAGAAAACAATTTTTGAAATACAGCTTTTTTTAAAAAAACAAAACTTCACAGATTCAAGATGGAAAAGGCGATGTGACCATTACAAATGATGGGGCCACCATTCTGAAACAAATGCAGGTGTTACATCCAGCAGCCAGAATGGTAAGTATAATTTTTAGATGAGGTGGTTTTTTCTTTTTTTAAGTGTATTGCTTGATATTTGTGAACAGTTAAATTTGTTTTATTTGATCACACTGTGTAATTTAAGCATTGTGAATTCTTTTTCTCTGTGTTAAACAGACATGTTTTTAGGGTACATTGTGTGCCTAACATTGTGCTCTTCAGTGCAAGGTTGTAATAAAACATGAATCTCCTTGTCCACAGGAATGTGCTGTATAGTTGAGGAAGAAAAAGATAACATGAAATGGCTTAAATTATTAGTTCAATGGGTGTTAGTTGGAAGAGAGCAGTGTAATATTAATTGTGTGCAAAATCGCGTGTCTAAACTTAACACTGAGGTTTATTAAAAACAGTTACCAATTCAACTTCAGTGTAATTTTACAGTGATTCCAGTATCAAGTGAGAAGTCACCATATCTGCAAAAAAGAAATCCCTGTCAAAAAGTTATGTTTGATTATGTAAAGATGACTGTTGAAATGAATCAGATAATGCTTATCTGATAATTATGTATCTTCAGATAAACTTCCACAGGACTCCAAACTGACACTTGTCTCCTCCAGAATCCCCTATTTTTTTTAGCTTCCAAGTATACAGGGTACCTTTGGTGCAACATCATTTACACTTTCTGACAGGAACTTTTAATAGCTGGGAAGAAAAAATGTATAACCCATGGTCTGAACCAGAAATCATAACATAGATTCTTATAGAGAATATATGAGCAGAATTTTGTGTGTCACAAATGTATCAATCATTTTAAAATGAAACTCATAAATAAAATGGAACCCAAGAAGTCAAGAATTATACTGAATCTTACAATGTTGATAGTAATCAAATTGTTTTTGACACTGATATGAAGGCCATTCGTTTTAAATTTTTTTTTTTTTTT
>NC_138378.1:69225571-69253300 GCF_054177405.1 Leptonychotes weddellii | reverse complement strand
AATTTTGCTGTATCATATGAATAAGAAAATTTTCTCTTCTTGTTTATTTTTTTTTTCCACCAGGCTTCATTTTGAATGGAACTTGATAAAATTTTGCTTTTCTAAAATAAGTTGTGGTGGTACTAAATCTTAGGCTCTAGATGAGAATGGTGATTTGGGAGAGGTAGTATGGGTTCTTGTTCTGGTAAATAGTGCTTAATCATAGTGGAGACTCTCTAGTCACTTACTCTATTTCTTACCTAGATTTGTGGTGTTTTAAAAAGTATAAATATCACATGAGTGCAGAATTGACTGTTCCAAATTAATGGAAATAAATTACTAGCCATAACAGCAGTTAAGGTTATTCAGACTGTTTTATTTATAATTGAAGCCTAAGTTAATTTAGATGATTTAAAAATTATGACTACTTTGAAATTATAATGAATAAAAAATTTTAAGAGGTGTCATACGTAGTTTATGTGTTATAATAACTAAATTTTAACAAACAACAGGGATTCATCCAACCATCATTTCTGAGTCATTCCAGAAGGCTTTGGAAAAGGGTATAGAAGTCTTGACTGACATGTCTCGACCTGTGGAACTGAGTGACAGAGAAACTTTATTAAATAGTGCCACCACTTCACTGAACTCAAAGGTGAGACCAGTACTAAGGGATCATTATAAAATTACTTCTTAAAGCTCGTTAAGAATTGTAACTCTTAGGGTGCCTGGGTGGCTCAGTCGTTGGGCGTCTGCCTTCAGCTCGGGTCGTGATCCCAGGATCCTGGGATCAAGCCCTGCATCGGGCTCCCTACTTGGCGGGAAGCCCGCTTCTCCCTCTCCCACTCCCTCTGCTTGTTTCCCTCTTCTTGCTGTGTCTCTTTCTGTCAAATAAAATCTTAAAAAAAAAAAAAATTGTAACTCTTAGGTTGTGATTTTTGATGCTATACAGTTCATAAACATTAGGTCTGGAGTGTCTGGGTAACTGAGGTAATTTGTATAACTGAATAAGTTCACATCAAATTTCTTCCTTCAGGGCTGTCAAATAAACTGTGTGCCCATTTTACAGATGGGAAAATAGATCTAATGAAGTTAAGTAACTAATCCCAAGACTATCAGTAAGGGATAAGTGGAGATTGGAACCATGACAGGTTTGCCCATCAGTGGTCCCTCTTAACTAATAATCATTGCTCCTTTTCTTAGTTTTCAAATTTAAACCATTGATTTTTTTTTAAATTTCTTGCAAACTTAATGTTCTTGTTTTCTGTCAGGTCCTGTGTCACCAACCCCCCCCCCCATTTTTTTAGCAGCATTATATTGATACATTTATTTTCTTTCACTGTTATATGGAGAGCTAGATAGTGTTAGTGACATACATGATATTGTTGAATGTCCCCAGATCCAATATAGACAGAATAGCAGGATTAACAGGCATTGGTCATAGACTTGGGTTTAGTGCTGGGCTCATCACTTGACTAAGCTGTGTGACTCTTTGAATTTCTTCCTCTGAAGATTGAATGCATATATAATGTGAAGGGCTAAGACCACTGTCTCATGTACAATAAGTGCTTAGTAAAGTGTTAGCCTAGTTTTTATTAGCCCCTCAGTATTAGGGGTGCACATATATAGCATTTGCTCAGAAATTCATTTTAGATAAGAAATGTCTGCATATAATTTGATTTTCGGATTTTCTATAGAATTAGTAATCTAGACAGTCCTATCTACTAGGTTAATAAAAAGGAAAAGAAGCCTCCATATCTTGTGCCCTTGGTGACTGACAGCCTGAGTGGAGAAGACAGTTGGTATGGAATGTTGTCTCATGTTCCCACTCTCCTCATCACCCCAAAAAAGTAGTTAAGATTACTTCTTGAAGATCTTTATCACTAAAGAACTAGGACTTTTTCTGTTGTGAAGCTGACTTTATTATTTTTTTAATTCTAGGTTGTCTCTCAGTATTCAAGTCTGCTTTCTCCAATGAGTGTAAATGCAGTGATGAAAGTGATTGACCCAGCCACCGCTACTGGTGTAGATCTTAGAGACATTAAAATCGTTAAGAAACTTGGGTGAGCATTTCTAATTATAATTTTAATAAAAACTACTCTAAAGGGACCCCTGGGTAGCTCAGTTGGTTAAGTGTCTGCCTTTGGCTTAGGTCATGATCCCAGGGTCCTGGGATCGAGTCTCATATCAGGCTCCTTGCTCAGCAGGGAGCCTGCTTCTCCCCCTGCTTATGCGTTTTCTCTGCCTCTGACAAATAAGTAAACAAATCTTTTTTAAAAAGTAATCTAAGAATTTGTATTAATGTGGGAATCTGAAGAATTTGTTTATATTCCATTATGATGGCAAAGTGGTAGCATAATCAAAGAAGTTGAGGAATTAGGGCACTAATAAATGTGAGACTGACTCACATTTTATTGGACTGGTGATTTTTAATGTTAGCAACCTATTAAACTGACAGATTTCCATCCTTTGTTAATGGTTTCCTCCTTGTTTCCTTTTTTCTTAGTGGGACAATTGATGACTGTGAGCTGGTCGAAGGGCTGGTACTTACTCAAAAGGTGGCAAATTCTGGCATAACCAGAGTTGAAAAGGCTAAGATTGGGCTTATCCAGTTTTGCTTATCTGCTCCCAAAACAGATGTAAGTAAAACCAAATGAAATTGGTTCCTTGTTTATGTGCGTAACTTTCTAATAGCTTGGACCTTTGTTCGATATTATAAAAATAGAAAATATAGTGATACTAGTGATAAAGATCATAGATTACAAAAGAATTAGTACGGTTGAGACAAAAGTAGAAATTGTTGGATGCCATACATGACAAATCTATAGCTTCAGTTGGCTATCATTGAAATTGAGCATTGACTTCATAGATGAAGGCAAATAACAGTAGGGGCGCTATGTATGAAATAATAAAAATAGATTATCCAAAAGTTACAGTATAAGTGGAATTTCCAGTTTCTTTGTAGGTTTCTGAGAAACCTCCATCCCTCCTATAGCAGCAGGGCAGATCTTTTGTCCTACATTTGCACAAATGAAAGTTGAAACCAGCTTACTATTTATATTCCAAATAAATATTTTTAAAGGTATTTTCATCATAAGTGCTATTTCCAAAAGGGAGTGGTTGATCTTGTCACTTGCTTAGATTTGCTCTCCTTTTACATTGTATTGGCATATAGGTTTCCTGTTGACTCAGTCATGTGTTTCACAAAAGTTCAACCCATAGAAAAATTAATGTTTTATACACCTTTGATTAACAAGATTTGTCCCTGGTACCTCCTTTCAGCATACCAGTTTTTATAACAAGCCATAGAGTTAAAAGGATGCAACTGAAATTACTTCAGTAACGCATATATTTGTATGAAGAAAATTGACATATTCAGGAACTAGAGTAACCATTTTACAATTACCAAAAATGTACTTGCAAATAATGTAAATAAGACAGTAAGGTATATAGATGAAAGTTAAAGACCTTAGTTAAGGTTGGTGTATATTCCTTTTCCTAGACCTTTTCTATGTATGCCTCTAATTTGTTATTAGGTATGATTTTGGTTGAATTTACATGATACATAATATTTTTCATTAAAAGTCTGTTCTTTTCACTTAACTCTTATAATGCAATTTTTTTCCTATTATTTATTTTGATGCAGTGTTCCATGATGAAACTGGACCATTTCCTTATACCACACACAAAAATAGACTCAGAATGGATACAATGCAATTTATTAATACGATGTTCTTTTTTCTCAACAGATGGATAATCAAATAGTAGTTTCTGACTATGTCCAGATGGACCGTGTGCTGCGGGAGGAGAGAGCCTATATTCTCAATTTAGTGAAGCAAATTAAAAAAACAGGATGTAATGTCCTTCTCATACAGAAGTCTATTCTGAGGTGCGGGGCTCTTTATTTTGTTCACCTTTTAATGACAGTTTATTTTGGATCCTCTAGCAGTTTTTTAAGAAACATTTGGAGTGGATAAATCACTAGAAATCTAGAATGAGTCTGCATTTTGGGACAGCACTGTATTCTGATAAATCCTCTAAAGTGGGTTCTCTTCCCATTGTGATGATTTAAATGTGTGGGATATACAGTTGACCCTTGAACAACTCAGGTTTAAATTGTGTGGGTCCACTTATGTGTGGATTTTTTTTTTTTTTTTTTTTTTTTTTTACAATACAGTACTATAAGTGTATTTTCCTCATGGTTTTTAAGTTACTTTTATTTAATCTCTACACCCAGCATGGGGCTAGAAGTCATGACCCTGAGATCAAGAGTTGCATATTCTTCCAACTAAGCCAGCCAGGCGCCCCTCCTCGTGGTTTCCTTAACATTTTCTTTTCTCTAGCTTTATTGTAAGAATACAGCATATGATACATGCACATACAAAATACTAGTTAACTATGTTGTCAGTAAGGCTTTGGTCAGCAGGTTATTAGGTAGTCAAGTTTTGGGGAAGTCAAAAATTATATGCATATTTTTGACTGGAGAGGGGGAGTTGGTGCCTCTAATTAACTCATTGTTCCAGGGTCAACTGTATGTTCTTTCTAGACCAAGATTCTAAATATCAAACAAATGGAATGCTTTGTTTTTGAAAAGGTAAGTTTGATCTAGAATTGATTAGCTAGCTGAAAGAGGCATTTATTTAAAGGTCCATGAAATTGCTTGCCTTGAAATTTAGAAGTTCTTTTGAAGGGAATGCAGGATAGTTCATGGATCAAAAGAATTTTTCAAATTTCGAACTGGTCCTTTTTTTTTTTCCTTCAGTGTTTTCTTCTAGTAAGTACACACATTCCGTTGTACTCTACTAATGTTATGCAAGAAAGTACTGTGGGTGATTATTTTATATAGAAACTTCAATGAAGAGTTTGATTACCTGGTTCTCCTACCAAGTCATATCATAGGTAGTGACCTTAAGTAAACTCCTCAAAATTTAGTTAGCTTATCTGTAGAACAGGGATCGTAATATCTACCCTTCCAGTGTCACAGGGTTGTCAGAAGGTTTGTTCCAGATAATTTGTGAGAAAGTGTAAATTTGTGGAGTCTTGAATTAATCATACTTCTAAATTCATGAAATATCAATAAAGTTTTGTTATCAAAGATATACTCGTTTAGTATTAAAAACTATGACAATAGGGCGCCTGGGTGGCTCAGTTGGTTAAGCGACTGCCCTCGGCTCAGGTCATGATCCTGGAGTCCCGGGATCGAGTCCCGCATCGGGCTCCCTGCTCGGCAGGGAGTCTGCTTCTCCCTCTGACCCTCCTTCCTCTCATGCTGTCTCTCATTCTCTCTGTCTCAAATAAATAAATAAAATCTTTAAAAAAAAAAAAAAAAAAAAAACTATGACAATAGTTACCTTTTATGGTGTCTTTTACAAATAGTGTTGCTGGGGTACATTTTAATATCCATTAGAAATCTTCAAAGAGTTTTGAGCTCATAAACTTGGTCAACTAAATTTAAAGCATCTTCCTATACAAATAATTAGATTTATTCATCATTTAAACAATAATAAAATGACAAAAAGCTTAAAAAGAAGTTGAACAAATTATTTTTTTAATCTAGCATTGACCTAATCACTGATTTTATATTTTAGAGATGCTCTTAGTGATCTTGCATTACATTTCCTAAACAAAATGAAGATTATGGTGGTTAAGGATATTGAAAGAGAAGACATCGAATTCATTTGTAAGGTAAAATATTCCTAGCTTCTGTGTGAGAATATCCAATAATCAAATGTTGTCTTAATCTGTGGGTTTGATATTTTTCCCCAGACAATTGGAACCAAGCCAGTTGCTCATATTGACCAATTCACTGCTGACATGCTGGGATCAGCTGAGTTAGCTGAGGAGGTCAATTTAAATGGTTCTGGCAAACTGCTTAAGGTAACAGTATTGTAATACAGCTTTTATTTACCTGGGTTTTTTGTTTGTTTTAACCCTTATTTCAAATACCTAATTTGGAGTTTGTTTACTACAGATTACAGGGTGTACAAGCCCTGGAAAAACAGTTACAATTGTTGTTCGGGGATCTAACAAATTGGTGATTGAAGAAGCTGAGCGCTCCATTCATGATGCCCTATGTGTTATTCGCTGTTTAGTGAAGAAGAGGTAATATAAGTTACTGAGTAAAATTTTGAACGTTAACATTTCTATACTTTTGACTATTTTTAAGGTATAAAGAGTAAGTTATTAAAAATAGCTAAAATAAGCTAAAAATGTATTTGTGAATTTCAGAGCTCTTATTGCAGGAGGTGGTGCTCCAGAGATAGAATTGGCCCTACGGTTAACTGAATATTCACGAACATTGAGTGGCATGGAATCCTACTGCATTCGTGCTTTTGCAGATGCTATGGAAGTCATTCCATCTACACTAGCTGAAAATGCAGGCCTGAATCCTATTTCTACAGTAACAGAACTAAGAAACCGGCATGCCCAAGGAGAAAAAACTACCGGCATTAATGTCCGAAAGGTAATAATTTAGTCTTCAATTATTGTAGAAAATGTCGATTGAAATGTTAAAAACTTCATAATTATCTGTTGAATGAAAAGCCTTTTTTTTTTTTTGGTGGGCAGCGAAGCAAGGTTTATTGATCAATAATAAAGTTTATTGAATGATACAGTACAAAGCTCCCAAAGAGGGAGGGGACCCAAGAGGATTGCCTGGATGAAAAGCTTTTTAATCAAAAGTAATCTTGGGGGTCACCTGGGTGGCTCAGTCGATTAAACGTCTGACTCTTGATTTTGACTCAGGTCATGATCTTGGGGTTGTGGGATCGAGCCCTGTGTTGGGCTCCCCGCTCAGTGGAGAGTTTGCTCGAGATTCCCTCTCCCTTTGCCCCTACCCACCTGTGCTCACTCTCTCTCAAATAAGTAAGTCTTTTTTTTAAAAAAAGTTATCTTGGGTTTAGGGGTGCCTGGCTGGCTCAGTTGGAAGAGCATATGACTCTTGATCTCCACGTCATGAGTTCAAAGTCCCACATTAGGTGTAGAGATGACTTAAAAAAAAAGTAATCTCGGATCCAAATATGAGAACTGCAGGTTAACTAATTTATGCCATTGAGTAAGAATGAAGAGGATGTGTTAAGGTAAAGTATTATTTGTTCAGCGGGTTATTAGGTAGTCAAGTTTTGGGGAAATTACACTGATTGTGTAATTCTTAGTGGGTTACTTAGTCTGTGCTTGTTTTCTCAGTTGTAAAAACAGGGACAATTAATAGTTCCCTCAAAGTTCTCTTGTGAGGATTAAATGTATTACCAGCTAGAAGACTCTTACTAAGTTGCCTGGCATAGAGTAAACATTACATAAATATTAATCATTGCTGCTGTTGTGGCCAGTAGCCTAGTATAGTTGTGTAGGGTAAACACATCTAACAGTAATAATCTCTCCTTTTGTATTAGTGCTTTATTAATGTCTCCTTTTACTGAAGAGACTAATTACACATAATGGAAAATAATTGACAATCCAAAGTAATATTTTTTTGAATGATAACTCAAAAGGAAGGGCATTGCCTGGTTAGGGAAAGCTTTATGAAGGTGCAACTTTGGTAGGAGATGAGGAAATTCCACGTGGGGAAGCAAATGTTTTATGGGTGAAAGGAACCAAGAAATTACTTGTTTTGTCTAGAGGATTATATGTTGGTAATAGAGTGGACTTTAAGGTTGGAAAGCTCCCATAAGAGCTAGAATAAGGAGGCCTTTGAGTATTGGGGCAGTTACTGGGGAGTTTTGTTTTTATTCCAGTAGTTGGGAACTACTAATGTTTTTTTAACCAAGGCTAAGATGATGAAAAAGAGTATTTTAAGGAGGAAAGGCTGGAGGCATGGTTGCCTGTTATGGCCATCATCACATGATGCAGTAACCCTGAGAGAAGGGGGACTGAGATCGTGCCAGTAACAGTTTAAAAGTGGGATTTAAGAGCTGTAAAGGCAAGGCAGACCAGACTTGGCCATATTCAGTATTAGGGTTCAGGGATGATTTAAACATGAAAGATCTTACAATTTTTTTTTTTAAGGTTTTATTTATTTGTCAGAGCACAAGAAGGGAGAGGGGCAGAGAGAGAAGCAGACTCCCCAATGAGCAGGGAGCCCAATGTGGGACTTGATCCCAGGACCTGAGCCAAAGGCAGCCGTTTAACCAACTGAGCCACCCAGCCGTCCCAAGATCTTATAATTTTTAATGAGTATGATTACCTAATTTTTGCCTGGGTATTTTTAAGTTAAAGGTAATTAGGAGTTGTTTTGGGGTTGGAATTGGGGGAATGTAGCATTAATTCAGTTTTTCCAAATTTTTGTTAAATGGAACCTACAATATAGAGCTTAGTAGAGAGTATTTTACTTTTGACTAGAACAAGGGAAAACTAGGTTCGAAAGGCCTTGTGTCCTACTGGTAACAGTGTGTAGTTGGTAAGCTGTATAATTACAGACACTAAAAGCAATTTATGCTATTTGGCAGGGTGGTATTTCCAATATTTTGGAGGAACTGGTTGTCCAGCCTTTGTTGGTTTCAGTCAGTGCACTGACTCTAGCAACTGAAACTGTCCGGAGCATTCTGAAAATTGATGATGTGGTAAGTGTAAATAGAATGTGAATTTCCCTACAGGGTCGAAAAGGCGTTTTTTTTTTTTTCCCAAGAGTTTTGGGAGGGGAGCAGGGTGGTAAATGTTACTTGTTGGTCAACAAGGTGATAACAATACATACTTTTTACACTTTTCACACTTGTAAAATAGGCTTTGGTAATTGCCCAAAACCTCTTTGATCATTAAAATTCTATCGGAACTCAAGTTTTTTTCTTGTCAGGTAAACACTCGGTAATTGGATAAACACTGGCCAACTGGCACCACTGTGGCCACTAACAGTGCATCTGAAGTGGAAGATCACCTTGGTGTTCCTTGCTGTTTGGAAGATTGTTTCCTTTGTGAATTCCTAGGCCTGCTCTTCAGTTGGCACTTGCTTGAAATTGTATTGACAAAACTTAATTAAAATATTAAATGTTTGGTTTCAAAAAGCAGATTAATTTATTGGGCCTTCTCCCCCAACATTCTGTTACTTCTGATATTCTTGAAAAATCTATGTAAGAAGAGAAAAAAATGAGTTCACATTAGCCTGTTGACTTTCTTAGGTCTCAATCCTGAGTGCTTTAAGTTTTGTGGTTTTTTGTATTTTTTTTTTAACAGAAGTTTTGAGAATTTTTAAATGGCCCAGTATGCTCATCACCCTGATAAATCCCCAGTTACACAAAAATATCATATCAAAGTGGTATATATGCTATTTTAAAAGGTAACAGTAAGGGGGTACCTGGGTGGCTCAGTTGGTTAAGTGTCTGACTGCCTCTGGTCATGATTACAGGGTTGTGAGATGGAGCCCTGTGTCAGGCTCTTTGGGGAGTCTGCTCGAGATTCTTTCTCCCTCTCCCCCGCTTGTGCGTGTGTGTGCATGCTTTCACATTCTTTTTCTCTCAAAAAGTTAACAGTACAGGAAGATATTAAGTGAAAAATGAAAAGTTCCCTCCACCCTATCATCCCAATCCTTGTCTTCAAGAATATAACCATTATTGTGTTAATTGGGAGTCCGTTTACAAATAAAACTATATGTGTATATGTAGCAAATCTTATACATAGGGATTCTTAATATGTCATTTCAGTGGTGTGGAACCTCTTCATTGCCTCTGTCCTAACACAGGCATCGTCTATTGACATGAATTGTGTAAGATCTCCAAACTAGTCTCATGCTCTGGCTTCCTTACAGTCAGTTCTGCACACTCTAGGTCAGGCACAAGTTTTCATGGATAAAGGCAAGCCTTTGATGTGGACCATAAATTGGGCCTATGCATTGTGGTACCACTTGGCCTACCCTTCTCCTGGCCTGTATTTCACAAGGAGTATTATGAAAACAACCGGGGCTCCGCATTTGTGGAGCAGTGATTTCAGCCAGCCAGTCAGAAGTTTCTTTTGCATCTGACAAGTAGTTGATTAAAATAATTTGGTAAGTGGTAAGGCTTAGTGTGCTTATTAGATGGCTATTTCTGGATTATCTGGAATTTAGTAATTCAGTTTACTCCCATTATAATGGATATTAGCTTGTTGTAAAATACACTTTTTTAGCTGGTACAAAATGAAGTATATTCTAAAAATTTTAAGTCAAAATACTGTAATCAAATGATTTATATTTGAATTTATCCATTAATTACACAGCACAAGGTTTGTAGGCTATATCTAAATAATAGAAATTGGTTATATAACAATTTTTTTTTGATGGAAAATAGTAAAGATAGAAATCCATCATGATCTAAGCAACATTCCAACACGTGGTCTTTACAGCCAACTTCCCTAAGAAACGGTCCCTAGTTGGGCTTTAATTCCATCGGGTACTGGTTTCGGCCAGCTCCCAGTGAAGGTCCCTCAGCCAGAAGTGGGTAGACCAGGGATGTGAAGGGGATCAATTAGATCAATCAGGAGGAAACCTCACACAGGAATCTTAAGATTGGCAGCCGTCTTGGTGACTTAAGTGGCTGTCCCATGCTCAAAGACAGACGACTTCATATAAAGACAGCAGTAAAGAGAGGGCATCAAGTTTCTGGGTCTTATTACCATCCCGGCCAGGGTACCAACTTCCAGCCAAAAGGCAGACTTTCTCCTCATAGAGCAGCCTGGCCAATTGACATGAAAGTTCCAGTAAGACCGTACTCCTTGAAGGTCCCCTGGAATGAGAGTAAAGGAAGAGGAAAGTACCAATTTTGCACTGAAGCTCAGAGTCCAGATGTAAAGACTGAAAGCTCCACGTTCAGGCGCCAAATGAGGTTTTGGAATACCCGTGAGATTCAGTGGGGTGGAGTCTGGAGCCGACGACTAAGAAAATTCTTGAGACATCTTTGGTGCAAAACGGCGGTTTATTAAAGCACGGGGACAGGACCTGTGGGCAGAAAGAGCTGCTGCCAATATAACAAAATTCTTAAAGGGAACTCTGCCAAGGAAATATTTCTTACTTGTTTTTCTGTTAAATTTGTTTTGATATAAATTAAACCACTAACCACTTTGTGTAGGGTTTGACTCAGGTTTTACAACAGTTGATGAAATAATCTAAGCCAGTTCTATTTTAGGTAATGGGAGACCAAATGAGACTGCTCAAAAAGGGTTTTATTTATTTATTAAGATTTTATTTATTTGACAGAGAGGGAACACAAGCGGGGGAGTGGGAGAGGGAAAAGCAGACTTCCCGCGGAGCAGGGAGCCAGACGTGGGGCTCGATCCCAGGACCCTGAGATCATGACCTGAACCGAAGGCAGACGCTTAACAACTGAGCCACCCACGCACCCCAAAAAAGAGGGTTTTATATAGTTCTGTAATTCTAAAAGGGAGATGTATCTTGTTAAATATTTAAAAGGTATGCTTTTTAATAATGAGAAGGGATAGTATTGTGCTCTAGTGGGGCAGAGATTTTGCATACTTGTTTTTTTTTTCTCTTGAGTGCTATTCCTAACCCTTAACTTTTTATTATGAGAATTTTCAAATACATAAAGTTTAAAGAACGTCATGAACATTAAATACCCTCCACCTAAACTTAACAATTATTGACATTTTGCCATATAGTCAGATCTGTAAATGACGTTCCTAAAAATCATGATAATGCAAAATTATGTGATAGAAACCATAGGACTTAGAGGACAAATGTGGTTAAGGGCACAAAACTCAAAAACTTCATCAGGAACAAAAAAAAAACACCTAATAGAAACAGATCTACATGTGTTAAACGGTTAAGAAATACTACATTAAATACACCACTTTACCTTGAGAAACACCTAAAGCTTGCTTGGCAGTGGATATTTTAAGTTGCAGCTGTCATTGCAAAGTGGTAGGAGGAGGGTTATCTGAAACATGACCAAGTTGCAGCACCTGACGGGGATGGGTGTAGCTTAACGGTGAATTGATGTACCAACGTATATTGAGGTTTTGTGTGTTTTGTATGTTATTAGGCAGTTTAATTCAGCTGGGTGCATTTTTCTGGCGTTCACCTTTTTCCAAGCAAATCTGAAATTAGCGTCTTGCTCAAATTGTTTGCTTGTGCTTCAAGATTTCTCTTGACATTTTTACTACCATGTGTCTTAAGTGTGGATCCCTTTGAGTTTTTTGGCCTTGGATATACAGATTATTTTTCCAGTGGTCTTGCTCAATTGAGATAGGGATCAAAGATCAGAATGACTAAGGTGGCTATAAGTTGGACAAAGTACTACAAAATAGTGTGGAGTAGTAGTCTTGAGTTCTTGGCTGAGTACTTATTTTTCTGTCTGGGGGGTAAAACTCTATAGAGTTCATGGAACAACCACTGGAAAGTAGTAGACCAAAGTTTACAGAGGGCCAGGAATAGTTCAGTAGAGCCTACAGAGGGGCGCCTGGGTGGCTCAGTCGTTAGGCTCAGTTAAATGCCTGCCTTCAGCTCAGGTCATGGGTCCTAGAGTCCTGGGATTGAGCCCTGCTCAGCAGGCAGCCTGCTTTTCCCTCTGTGCCTCCCCTTGCTTGTGCTCTGTCAAATAAAATCTTTTTAAAAAATGAAAAAAAAAAAGACTAATTGGACTTCACAAAAATTAAGTTTTGTGCATCCAAAGACACTATCAACAGAGTAAAAAGCAACCTTCAGAAAGGGGAAAAATATTCACAAATCTCTTATTTGATAAGGGATTAAATTCCAGAATATGTAGAGAACTCCTAAAATTAAGCAACAATAAGCAATAAAAAAAAATAACTTGCAAACCCAGTTCAAAAATGGGCAAAGGACTTGAATAGACATTTCTCCAAGGAAGATGTATACACAAATGGCCAATAAGCACATGAAAAGATGGCCAACATCACTAAACATTAGGGAAATGCAAATTAAAAACAATGAGATACCACCTCACCCCCATTAGGATGGCTACTATCAAAACAAAACCAGAAAGGATGTAAAGAAATTGGAACCCTTGTGCACTGTTGATGGGAATGTGAAATGATATAGCTGCTGTTGAAAATACTATGACGGTTCCTCAGAAAATTAAAACTAGGATTACCATATGATCCAGCAATTCTACGTCTGGGTGTATACCCAAAAGAATTAAAAGCAGGGTCTCAGAGATATTTGTACACCCGCATTCATAGTAACATTATTCACAGTAGCTAAAACATGGAAGCAACCCAAGTGGCCACTGATGAATGAATGGAAAATAAAAATGTAGTATATACATACAGTGGAAGATTATTCAGGCTTAAAAGGAAGGAATTTCTGACAGATGCTACAACATACATGAACCTCGGGGACATTATCCTGGGTGAGATAAACCAGTCACAAAAAAGATAAATATGATCCCACTTACATGAGGTTTTTGAGTCCTTAAAAACATAGAAACAAAGTAAGAATGGTGGTTGCCAGGGTTGGAAGGATTGGAGAATGGGAAGTTCTCATTCTGAGAGTATGGCATTTCAGTTTTACAAGAAGAAAAGTTCTGGGGATGGTTGGTGGTGATGGTTACATAATAGTGTAAATGTATTTAATACCACTGAACTATATACTTAGAAATTGTTAAGATGGCAAATTTTATGTATATTTTGCCACAATAAAAACAAATTGAAAACATACTGGTCACATAAAGAAGCAGGAAACTATGCATAATGGAGGAAAACATCAAGAGAAACAGACCCAGAAATGGCAGAAATGATAGAATTGTCAGACAGACCTAAAAACAGCGTTTTTGTTTGTTTTTTTTAAAAGATTTTATTTGTCGGAGAGAGAGAGCACAAGCAGGGGAAGAAGCAGGCTCCCTTCTAAACAGGGAGCCCGATGTAGGGCTCGATCCCAGGACCTCGAGATCATGACCTGAGCCAAAAACAGATGCTTAACCGACTGAGCCCCCTAAAAACAGCTTTTATAAATTTTCCATATATACTCAAGCATGTAAAAGAAAATATGAACACAATGAGGAGAGAAATGAAGGATATACGATAGATTCAAATGAAATGTTTACAAATGAAAAATCCAGTACTCTGGGTAGGACTAATAGCAGTTTAGATTTTTTTTTTTTTTAACCATAGCAGTTTAGATATTGCTAAAGAAAGAGTAAACTTGAGGGCATGACCTCAGAAATTACCCAAAATAAAGCACAGAAAGAAATGGAATTGATTTTGAAAATTAATTTTGTATCCACCATCCTTGTAAATACTACTCTAGGGATGCCTAGCTGGCTCAGTTAAGCATCTGCCTTCGGCTCAGGTCATGATCCCCGGGTCCTGGGATCGAGCCCCACATCCAGCTCCTGGCTCAGCGGGGAGCCTGCTTCTCCTTCTGTCTCTTCCCCTGCTGTGCTCTCTCTCTGTGTGT
The DNA here is from genome assembly GCF_054177405.1 of Leptonychotes weddellii. Lineage (NCBI taxonomy): Eukaryota > Metazoa > Chordata > Mammalia > Carnivora > Phocidae > Leptonychotes > Leptonychotes weddellii. The sequence goes on along the minus strand of NC_138378.1, from coordinate 69,238,989 downwards.
CAAATAAAATCATGGGACACCTGGGTGGCTCAGTCATTAAGCGTCTGTCTTCGGCTCAGGTCGTGATCCCCGGGTCCTGGGATGGGAGTCCCACATCAGGCTCCCTGTTCAGCAGGGAGTCTGCTTCTCCCTCTCCCTCTGCGTGTTCCCTCTGTTCCTTTTTTTTTTTTTTTTAAGATTTTATTTATTTGACAGGGAGACATAGCGAGAGACAGAACACAAGCATGGGGAGTGGGAGAGGGAGAAGCAGGCTTTCCGCCTGGATTCTCCTGTTTCCCTCCTCCGTTCTTTCTCAAATAAATAAAATCTTAAAATTAAATAAATAAAATCTTTAAAAAAATTTATATATACTATTAGAATTTATCTCTCTCTTTTTGAGAGATCTTCTACACAATTAAATCATTTATAAGTATTGAGAATTTTCCCCCCTTTCTTTCCATATACCTTTCATTTCTTTTTCTTTCCTTTCTTGCTGGCTAGGACCTAGAGTACAAATGCAGAATAGAAATGATCACAGTGTGTGTGGTCGCCAGCCTCTGGAATAGAACCTAATCATTCCTGCCTTCTGGTATTCACCATCTTGTGTAATCCCCACCCTCTCCCATATTATACCACGGTTTGATGAGAGCATATGATCAATAAGCATGGAACAGAAATGGTATGTCACGTCCAGGATTAGATTATAAAACACTGTGGCTTCTGTCTTGGACACTCTGGTTTTTGCTCTCTACTGAATTATTTGATCTGAGAGGAACAAGCTGCTATGGTTGGAGAAGCTTTATGGACACAGGCCTTCAGCCAATAGCCAGCAAGGAACTAAGGCCTGTCAACAATCACATGAATGAGCTTGGAAGCAGATTCTCCGATCTCAGTAGAGCCTTTGAAATGACTGTATCCCTAATCAACAACTTGACTTACCCTTGCAAGAAATCCTGAGCCTGAACCATTCAGCTAAGCAATCCCAAATTTCTGACCCTTAGAAACTAGATGAAGTAATAATGTTTATTGTTTTAGGGAAGTACATTACACAGCATGACATAGATAACTGATAGAGTGGGCATCTTTGTTTTGCCCATCTTTTCGCCATTAAGTATGATTGCTATTTTGTTTTATTTTTTGTTTGCTAGATGTCCTTTATCGAGTTAAGGGATTTTCCTTTTATTCCTAGTTTCTTCTTTTAAGATTTTATTTATTTATTTATTTGCAAGAGAGAGCACAAGCAGGGGGGAGGGGTAGAGGAAGAAGCAGACTCCCCGCTGAGCAGGGAGCCCAATGCAGGACTCAATCCCAGGACCCTGGGATCATGAACTGAGCTGAAGGCAGGTGCTTAACCAACTGAGCTACCCAGGCACCCTTATTCCTAGTTTCTTGAGATTTGTTTTAAACATGTATGGATGTCAACTTTCGTCAAATACATTTTTTTATATTTATTGAGATTATTATATGACTTCTGCTTATATTAGTCTTTTCAAAGAATTAATTTGGGCTCTGTTGATCTTCTCTATTGCACATTTGTCTTCCATTTCTTTAATTTGACATGCTTATTATTTCCTTCTACTTTGGGTATTTTCATACTTCTACTTTTTCTTCTTAAGTTGGATTATTCATTAATTTTGAGCCTTTTTTTTTTTAGTCTTTCTTTTCTAACATAAGCATTTAAGATTACATATTTTCCTAGAATACTGCTTTAGCAACATCCTATACAAAACACTTTCTAAAAGTTTATTATTGGGGCGCCTGGGTGACTCAGTCGGTTAAGCGTCTGCTTCCTGCTCAGGTCATGATCCCGGAGTCCTGGGATCGAGTCCTGCATTGAGCTCTCTGCTCATCGGGGAGCCCCACCCCCACTGTGCTTGCGCTCTCTCTCAAATAAAATCTTTTTTTTTTTTTTTTATTTTATTTGACAGAGAGAGAGAGCAGGAGCACAAGCGGGGAAGTGGGAGAGGGAGAAGAGAAGCAGGCTTCCCGCTGAGCAGGGAGCCCGATGTGGGACTCGATCCCAGGACCCTGGGATCGTGACCTGAGCCGAAGGCAGACAGACGCTTAACGACTGAGCCACCCAGGCGCCCCAAATAAATAAAATCTTAAAAAAAAAAAAACAAGGAAAATTTTTCCAGTATTGGAAAACTATTACCTCTTTCAGCAAAGAATACTATTCAGCACTTTAAAAGGAACAGACTGCTTAAATACACAACATGGATGAATTAAAAACAAAAGAAACTAGTATGCTGAGCAAAAAATCTGAAAGCAAAAAGAGTACATACCGTATGATTCAATTTATATGAAGTTTTAGAACAGTCAAAGGGATGGAATGGGGGATAGGGTGGGAAGGGGCACAAGAGATCTTTCTGGGATGATGGAAATATTCTATCTTTTTTTGTTGTTTCAAATTTTTATTTAAATTCTAGATAACATATAGTGTAATACTAGTTTCAGGAGTAAAATTTAGTGATTCATCAGTTACATATAACACCCAATGCTCGTCATAACAAGTGCCCTCTTTAATACCCATCACCCATTTAGCCCATCCCCCACCCACATCCCTCCATCGACCCTCAGTCCGTTCTTTATGGTAAAGAGTTTCTTGGTGGGGCACCTGGGTGGCTCGGTCATTGGGCATCTGCCTTCAGCTCAGGTCATGATCCCAGAGTCCTGGGATGGAGCCCTGCATTGGGCTCCCTGCTCAGCGGGAAGCCTGCTTCTCTCTCTCCCACTCCCCCTGCTTGTGTTCCCTCTCTCGCTGTGTCTGTCTCTGTCAAATAAATAAATAAAATCTTAAAAAAAAAAGTCTCATGGTTTGCTTCCCTCTGCCCCTTTTTTTTTCTCTTTCCCATATGTTCATCTGTTTTGTTTCTTAATTCCACATATGAGTGAAATCATGGTATTTGTCTTTCTCTGCAAATGTTCTATATCTTAATAGTGGTAGGATTTCATGAGTGTACGCATTTGTCAAAATTCATCCAACTATGCATTTAAGTTCTGTTCATTTCACTGTGTATGTTACATCTCAATACAAAAGTACAAAACAATTCTTGTGATGATGTAAGATTTGTCATTTTGTTCTTGTAGATCTATCTTTCCATCTCTGCTCTACATACTTTGCAGCTATATCATTAGATATCTGCAAATACAGAATATTGTTGGTGAATGGAAACTTTTCTTCTCTTCTACACACACACACACACCCGTTTTCTGCTCTTCTACACTCACACACACACCCGTGTCCTCCACACTCACTCCTTCTATTCTTTCCTAATCTTTTTTTTTTTTTAAAGATTTTATTTATTTGACAGAGACACAGCAAGAGAGGGAACACAAGCAGGGGGAGTGGGAGAGGGAGAAGCAGGCTCCCCGCTGAGCAGGGAGCCCCATGCGGGGATCGATCCCAGGACCCCGAGATCATGACCTGAGCCGAAGGCAGACGCTTAACGACTGAGCCACCCAGGCGCCCCATATTCTTTCCTAATCTTCCATTTGCAGTGCTTCAGCATATAGGCCTGTCTTGCTGTTTTGGGGTCAGGCTTACACCAAATCCCAAGAGGGGCACGTGTGGCCACGGAACCATCTGCATGTGAATGACTAGAAGTCCCTACTCTGGTCACTTAGGGCATCCATACCTCATGAGCTTCTAGCTCTGGCTTCTGCTCAGAATCAAGCCAGTATCTGTTCCATTAGGCAAAGCAAGTCTCAGCCAAAACAAAGAACAGCCTGAAGGAGGTGGGGAAATAGGGGATTTTGCAGGTGTTCACACTCCAGTCCCCTGACCAAGAAAGGTTTGGTAAGAAGGGCTCGGGGGTACCTGGCTGGCACAGTCAGTAGATCATGTGACTCTAGATCTCACCTGAGTTCAATCTCCATGATGAGTGTAAAGCTTGGTTCTTTAAAAAAAAGATTAAAGAAAAAGGGCTCAGACCTCAGAGGTTCTAGTCAGCACAAGCTGCATACCTTAACTTTATGGTGGCGATGGCTGGTTGTAAGGCAAGGGGTCGGGAGGAGGCTAAAGGATATGAAGAAGAGGGTGAGGGCAGCCTCAGCCTGAGGGAGTAGGGATTTAGGTAGCAGGTGGCTGAGACTGCACCACAGCCACATGGCATAGAGCGAAGGCGCCATTTGAAACGCCCAAATCCTGAGTGGGGGGCTGTTGATAGGGTGAGGTGGAGATAGGGTGTGTCTGTGGTTACTGTCGGGCGCTTGCACCCTTCAACCCCACCACTATAAAGTTGATGGACCCAACCAGCAAACCCCCGGTTCATAGACCGACAGTATCACTCAGCGGTGGGTGGGCCAGGCTCCACCCAACTCTGGGCTATTATTGGTCAAACTAAGAAAAAAACCGCGTGTGATAACTAGCAGCCTCCTTCGGGTTGGTTGATTCCTGCGAGCTCTCAAGTCAATCAAAATAGAATATACCTCACTCCTTCCCATTCTCTGGCTTCCGGGGGAGCCAGGTTAGGCAACAGATGCAAACTGTGTCACTGTTTCTGAGATCTCCACACAATAACATCTCCTGCTTTCCTCTGCGGCCGCCTTCAACAAACGTGTTATTTCAATGAATGAAAATGCGCTATTTTTTTTTTTCTACAAAGCGAGTTGTTTCACGGGTATAATGTGAGAAGTGTGCGTTTAGGCGGTGAGGCGCGAAGCTGGCGAAGATGCCCTGTTCTGCTCGCCAATCCTCTAAACCAGCAAAGATTCAGTACTCACTCCCACTATCCAGGAAGCGACCATCTCGGGTTTCCAGCGGCCAGAAGGAAGTTTGAGTGATTTCTGGCCCCTCGCGGCCCCTGTAGCGTCCCTAGTTACTAGGCCCCTAGTAACCGCCCGCCCCAAGCCAGGAGCCGCCGGGTGGCCTGAGTAGGCGCCAGCTTCCCCGCCCCGAGCCAGCGCGGGCGCTCAGGCCTCGGCGGCGCGCTGATGGCCGCCTCGCACCGAGCGGCGAAGCTGGAGGCCTCCAGTCTCCAGACCCCGGAAAATCCCAGCACCGGAGCGCAGATCGCCCAGTACGAACGCGAAGACCTTTTAGAGGCCTTGGCGGCGGGGGCGGTGGCTGCGGCCTTAGAGGAGGAGGAAGAAGACGAAGAGAAGGAGAAGGCGGTGCTGCCGGCGCGGGCGCGGGTAATGCAGGGGCGGCTCGTAGGCTGGGGCTGGGTGTCCGCCGGGTGCTGGCTGAGGGCTGGTCCGCGTCCCCGCTGGGCTGAGGGACCGGCTGGGAAACGCGGCGCCCTGTCCAGCTCCTCCCTACCCAGTAAACCTGGCCCACCACCTTCTCTCTGCCCCACCGAAGAGCCTCAAAACCGAGGCGTTGGAAAATCTTTTAATTTTTAACAAAGAGATTGTAAAAATTTCTTGGAGAGCATTTATTTCTAGGGAGTATAAAGTACAGAAGTTTACTCCTTTTGCTCCAGCATCTGTTGGAAGTAGTTACTGCTTTTTCTTTTCAACTTGGGAAAAACTGATGTTGATATAGCCCATAGTGGATAGCCCATAAAACTCAGGTGAATCAACTGTGCTGTCGGCTGTGGTTTATTGTCACCTTAAAGTCTTGGTTAGTGCATTTTAACACAACATTGTACATGAGAGGCGGTGTTTAAAATCGTTTAAGAGTTCAGTGGGCAGATCATACACAGATTAAAGTTAAACATCCAGAGAAGCAAATTACTGAGGTTCCAATTTCCTAAACAACTCTTCAGGGTGAGAAAGCCTTTTCACTGATCAATTTTCAGTGTCAAATGTGTCGTGAACACCTGCGCATCAGGTAGAGGGCTGAGTCTGCCATCTACTCTATTCACTTAAAAGATGGGAACAGTGAATTTTAACTAGCAGTGTGCAGACACAAACCTCCTTACCCCCAGTTAAAGATTCTTTTTTTTTTTTTTTTTTAAGATTTTATTTATTTATTTGACAGAGAGAGAGAGAGCACAAGCAGGGGGAGCTACAGGCAGAGGCAGAGGGAGAAACAGACTCCCCGCTGAGCAGGGAGCCTGAAGCGGGGCTTGATCCCAGGACCCTGGGATCAGGACCTGAGCTGAAGGCAGACGCTTAACCAACTGAGCCACCCCGGCGCCCCTCAGTTAAAGATTCTTAATACCATTTGTCCAAAGCTTTTCTGATACAAAACACTGTGGTCTGTGGCTAATAAAATCACTGGATATTTTGGAATTCTAACCATTTTACACTAAAACTGTTAATGAGAAAATCTGTAGCAACTCTTTTATGGTCAGTATTTCACCAACAGACAAACACCTTCAGGTTCTCCAGAGTAAGGCAGATTGAGACCCTGAAAATGAACCAGGGTCAGAGTCCTGGGAACAGTTTCATTCATGATAAAGTTTCTCCACAACACAAATCTCAGTACCCGATAAAGGAGGCAAAGTGATAGAGGAAAAAGATTTGAATGGAGGAAGAGGATTGGGAGCCTTGGATTAGGATCCATTCTCTGCCATTTGCTAGGTGATATTAAGATGTAACTTTCTTCAATTTCATTTTCCTTATATGTAAAAGAACTATAATAAATGTCTCTCTTGTCTCACTGGGATATTAGGAGAACCAAATGAGAAAATGTGTGTCATATCTAAAGAACAGTTTATATAAATTCGTAATAATAATAACAACTGCCAGTGAGACTGTCATTTGAACAACTCACCCAAAGATTAAATAAATCTCCTTTGGCTTGCTGCACTAGAGGAGTCCGTCATTTCTGTAGTGACAGGCATACTTCCAGAGTGCCCTGCTAAACTGCAAATTTGTATTAGAAATTTAGTACCTTAGGAGACATTAGTTTATCTAATAAGCTAGTTTTAAAGAGACAGGATCCTACCAAGCAAACAAAAGGGAGCTAAGTCTTATGGGTTTGACAGTGTTCTTAAGACTTACTACACTTGGAGGATCCACAAGCAAACCTGGATGAGCTGCCGCAGTAGACCTGATAGTCAGAGGGTACTGGTTGGAGGAAGAAGCCCTGAAAAGGCAGGAAAGGGTGCAGGAGCCAAGCTTGTCTTCTTCCCAGTTTGTCTTGGGTCTCTACCTTGATATTCATTTTTTTATTTTTTATTTTTTTATTTTTTAAAGATTTTATTTATTTGACACAGAGAGAGAGCACAAGTAGGCAGAGCTGCAGGCAGTGGGGAGAGGGAGAAGCAGGCTCCCTGCCGAGCAGGGACCCCGAAGCGGGGCTTGATCCCAGGAACCCTGGGATCATGACCTGAGCCGAAGGCAGACACTTAACTGACTGAGCCACCCAGGCGCCCCTCTGCCTTGTTTTTTAAAGATTAATTTGTCTCAACTTTGTCATCTATAAAATGTAGTAAGCTCAGATACTATATGCACCACACAAGACTGATTAGAGGGGCGCCTGGGTGGCTCAGTTGGTTAAGTGTCCGACTCCTGATTTCAGCTCAGGCCTTGATCTCAGGTCTTGATCTCAGGGTTGTGAATTCAAGCCCCATGCTGGGTTCCACACTGGGCATGGAGCCTACTTAAAAAAAAAAAAAAAGACTGATTACAGAAAACCAACTGTCACAGTAGGCTCCTTTCAGTCCTTTGGTTTGCCAAAACCAACCCCATCCCCCTCTTGAACACACCCTTTGCAGGACTCTGAGCCCATACTGGGCTCTGAGGCATGTTCCTTGAATCTAGCCTCAGTTGAAGATAGCACTCCATAGGCCTTGTTACGTGGTTGATGATAACATGGGTGAAGCAATATTCTTTAATTCACAGTTAAAGTTTCACTGACTTTCCTAATGGGGTAACCTTTTTCAACAAATATCAAGCAGTTATTAAGTGCTAGTTACTGACTGTTCATTCAGTTGTGAGTGAAGCAGACAGAGAGCACATCATCACCAAGCTTCCAGTAGGTGGGGAAGTTAGATAATACAAAATGAATAGTCAAATGTTTATAAGATGAGAAATGCTGGGAAAGAAATGAACAGGTTTCTATGATTAAAAAAAGAACTAGCCGGGAACGTACTTAAATGAATTAACATTTAAATCAATGCCTGGTAGATGAGAAAGAGCAACCATCTGAAGACTAGGGGTAGAAAAAACATTCCAGGCAGAGGGAACAGCATGTGCAGAGGCCCTAAGATAGGAAGAGAAATTGCTTTGTGTGATTGAGGATCTGAAAAGAGAGAAGGTGGGGGAGAGAGGAAGGTGTTGGGGAAGGAGACGAGGTCAGAGAGGTCAGCTGGGCCTGATCATTCACGACCTTTAAGATCAAGGTAAGGAGTTTAGTGTTATTGTTGGTACAGGTACAGCAGGAGGTCCTTGAAAACTTTTAAGAGATCTGACATGTTTCTGTTTACATTTTTAAAAGATGACTGATGGCTCTGTGGAGAATGATTGGAGACTTTGACAAAGCAGAAGGAAGGAAATTGGTTAGGAGGCTGTTGCGGTAATTCAGGGGCCAGTGGTGGTGTCTTGGTCCTAGTCCAGGAGAGGTGGCAAGAAGCGGACAGATTTCTTTAGAATGGATAGGACTTACTGTTAGATTGGATGCGAAGGCCAAGGAAGAGGAAGAAATCAAGCATGTTCACTTCCAGTTTTCTGGTTTGACCAGCTGTATGAAAAGTAATGCCATTTACTGAATTGGGGATACCTTGGGGAGGAATAGGTTTACAAGCTGGGTGGGAATCAGGGTTTCAGTTTTTTGGGTTTTTTGTTTTGTTTTTTCTTTTAAAGATTTATTTATTTTATTTTATTTATTTATTTATTTTTAAAGATTTTATTTATTTATTTGACAGAGAGAGACACAGAGAGAGAGGGAACACAAGCGGGGGAGCGGGAGAGGGAGAAGCAGACTTCCCGCCGAGCAGGGAGCCCGATGTGGGACTCGATCCCAGGACCCTGGGATCATGACCTGAGCCGAAGGCAGACGCTTAACGACTGAGCCACCCAGGTGCCCTATTTATTTATTTTAGAGAGAACATGAGCAGGAGGGGGAGAGGGAGAGAGAATCTCAAGCAAACTCCGCGCTGAGCATGAAGCTGAAGCAGGGCTTGATCTCACGACCCTGAGATCAGGACCTGAGCCAAAACAAGAGTCAGACACTCAACCAACTGTGCCACCCAGGCGACCCAGGGTTTCAGTTTTGAACATGGTAAATTTGAGATGTCTGTAAAACTACCAAGTGGAAATATGTAGGAAGGAGTTGGGCCTAGGGTCTGGACTATAGACTTCTATCTGGGAGTGTCCTGGGGTCTGGACTCCTGGGGTCTGGACTATAGACTTCTATCTGGGAGTGTCCAGCATTTTTAAGACAATGGGAATGGATGAAGTCATTTATGCAGAGAGTGTAGAGAATGAAGAGAAAGGGCCTAATAGAGAACTCTGAAGAACCTAGCTTTTAAGGGGTGTCTGGCTGGCTCAGTAGGTGGAGCATGGGACTTTTGATCTCAGAGTCCTGAGTTCAGGCACCACGTTGGGTGTGGAGCCTACTTAAAAATATATATTTTTTTAATAAAAAAAAAAAAGGTGCCTGGGTGGCTTAGTCGACAGAGTGTCTGACTCTTAGACTCAGCAGGGAGTCGGCTTGAGATTCTCTCCTCCTCCCTCTGCTCCTCTACCACTCGCTTACGCTCACACTCTCTCTAAAATAAATAAATAAATCTAAAAAAAAAAAAAAAAAGAACCTAGTGTTTAATAGTCAGGTAGAGAGGGGTGCCTAGGTGGCTCAGTCGTTAAGCATCTGCCTCCTCAGGTCATGATCCCAGGGCCCTGGGATCCAGTCCCACATCGGGCTCCCTGCTCAGTGGGAAGCCTGCTTCTCCCTCTCCCACTCCCCCTGCTTGTGCTGTGTCTCTCTCTGTCAAACAGATAAAATCTTTAAAAATAAATAAATAAATAAAATAAAATTTCAAATGCTACAAGGGTGCCTGGCTGGCTCAATCAGTAGAGTATGTGACTCTTGATCTTGGGGTTGTGAGTTTGAGCCCATTTTGGGTGTAGAGATTACTTAACATCTTAATTTCAAATGCTACAAATAAGGCACACCCCTTTTAACACTTCTCCCCCCAGAAAGAAAATCTGACACCCCCCCCAACCCCCCCCACTGGTAGCCACTGTTCTGAAACCAATATATAGTCTTCTGGGTTTTTTTCTATTTCCTGTGTACATAATATTTTAATATATGGTCACATTTTATATATACGTATTATTCTGCAGCTTGTATTTTCTCTTACATTTATTGGGGGGGTTATCCATGTTAGTATATGTATCTACCTTATTCCTTAGAATCTTTTCAATGCAAAGAAGTTTTTAAATAAAAATTCCAGAATTGCCGATGATACTACATAGACAAGAACACAAATAATAATGAGTGCTGGTTACTAATGAAGCAACATGTGCTGGAAGGAGTCATTATCTAAATGGGTCAAGCCAATCTAGGGAAGATTATCCTCTAATCTGGTGGCTACATGTACAACAGTCCATAGAAAGCTGACAATTAAAGGGAAAGGGTGCTATTTTAGGTTCTTGGAAAATAATGTCGGCCTATGTTATTTGATATACTAAATATTTTCTTCTGTGTGGATATAATTAAAGGTGACATTAGAATTGGAAGTTGCTTATTAACCATTCACCTGTTTTAGATAAAACACTGAGAGATCACTTTATCTGAAAAATTAAAAGTATTAAGCTGAAATGGAATGGATACTGTGCAAAAGTCAGTGCCTAAGTTTTTTGATACCTGCACCATCTCGTCAGAAGCTACTCATCCTTCTATAACTTTTTCAGTTTTTCCAGGTCCAAATACATTTTATCCTTTTTGTGAAAATGATTGTTATAAGGCCTCCTTTTAAGTGATGTTCTAAAAGAATGAATGAAGAGCATATGGATGCTTTTGCCAAAAATAGTTCTTTGGAATATCCTCCTGGTTTTAATTGTAGTTTTTGGAAAATAATCCCTTTCCTTAATACTGAGTAGAATATAGCTCTTTAGGGCAGCCAGTATTTCTTCAAAAGATTCAGTCCTCTGTGAGGGAATACCTATGTTCTTCCCCCTGTGGAAACTTAATATTTTTTTTAGCTTATATTCATTCATCCAACAAATATTTCTTGAGTATTTGCCATTGGCCAAGAACTTTCTAGGCACTGGGAACACAGCCATGAACAAAGCAGACAAATCCTTGTCTTTGTGACACTTCCGTTTTGGTAGGAACAGGCATACAATACACAAATAAGTAAAGTCATGTAGAATGTCAGTTGGTGGTGAGTACTTATGAAAAAAATAAAGCAGAAAAGGGAGGCTGACAATGAGTGGGGGAGAGGTTGTAATTTCGAATCAGGTAGTCAGTGAAGACCTTATTGAGGAGATAACATTTCTTTTTTTTTTTTTTTAAGATTTTATTTATTTATTTTGACAGAGAGAGGGAACACAGGCAGGGGGAGTGGGAGAAGCAGGCTTCCTGCTGAGCAGGGAGCCCGATGCAGGGCTCGGGCCCAGGACCCTGGGATCATGACCTGAGCCGAAGGCAGATGCTTAACGACTGAGCCACCCAGGCGCTCCTGAGAAGGTAACATTTCATTAAGACCTGAAGGAGTGAGCAAGTGGGCCGTGCCAATATCTGGAGGAAGAGCATCCCAGGGAGAGGGAACAGCAAGTGCAAAGGTTCTGACATGGTTTTGCTGATTCTGTGAGCATTGGACAACCCGCAAACTGGAAGCAGCTGCTGCTTCTAGAAGGAACTGCTGCTGCCCAGGGGACGAACCGTTGGTGGGGAGGCTCAAGCAGATAGAGAACTAACAGGAAGGAATAAAGTCCCTTTCTCTTCCAGCCTTGCAGTTTCCCTCTAGTCTTACCTTTGGCAGAGCCTAATGGGGAACAGCTGGCAAAACAGAAACACTGCGCAGAATCCCATCCCCAGCATCACATAGCAGGGGCTAGATGGGTGGCATTGGAGCCAAGAGACAGTAGTTTAACACCTGGCTCACCTACTTTATGTGTCATAAAATTGATGTTCAGAAGGCAAGTGCCCATGTCACATGGCTAAGAAGGGCAGAACCTAGGCTTGAATGAGAATGCTGACACCATGCCTGTAATCTTTCTCCCAAGGCATGACCACGCTCCAAACTGAAAAGTTATTTAACTTCCATACGGGTGTTTATTATTGAAGGGTTATAAGGAAGCTGAAACCAGGTAACCAGTGAGTGGTTGGGAGCCAGTAATTAAATGAGAAATGGGAACCACTTCCTGCTTGCTCCCCAAATTGCTTTATGCATTTTATTCTCCTCTTATCCTGCATCTTTGTGCACCTTGCTCCCCACCATATTGTCCGCCCCAGCTGCTTTTACTAATGTCATTTAGCTTCAACTGGAAGTTTATCTGGAGTATCCTTTTCCTTTTGCCCCCTACACTCTTTCTGACCCCCCAGATTCTTCCATTCTTTGACTCATCTCAAATCATCTCCTCCAGGAAGCCTTCCTTTATCTTCCAAATTCAAACCAAACTAAAGCTCCTTTTGTTTGAATACCCTTGTCACTTGGTCTTTATATCTCTCCTGACCACTTTCTCCTTCATATCAGTCCTCCTCTCCCTGCTTATTTTTTTTTTAATTTTTAAATTTTTTTAAAGATTTTATTTATTTATTTGGCAGAGAGAGAGAGTGTGAGCGCGAACACAAGTAGGCAGAGCAGCAGGCAGGAGAGGGAGAAGCAGGCTCCCAGCTGAGCAGAGAGCTGGATGCGGGGCTCGATCCCAGGACCCTGGGATCATGACCCGAGCCAAAGGCAGACGCCCAACCAACTGAACCACCAAGGCACCCCTTATTTATTTATTTATTTTTAAGATTTTATTTATTTGACAGAGAGAGAGAGCACAAGCAGGGGGAACAACAGACAGAGGGAGAAGCAGGCTCCCCACTGAGCAGGGAGCCCAATGTGGGGCTTGATCCCAGGACCCTGGGATCATGACCTGAGCTGAACACAGATGCTTAACTGACTGAGCCACCCAGGTGCCCCTCTCCCTGCTTATTTAGATGTTGGTGTTTGCCAGCATTTCCATCCTCAGGTTTTCTTTCTTTTTTTTTTTTAAGATTTTATTTATTTATTTAACACAGAGAGAGAGAGAGCACAAGCAGGGTGAGCAGGAGAGGGAGAAGCAGGCTCCCTGCTAAGAAGGGAGCCTGATGTAGGACTCGATCCCAGGATTCCGGGATCGTGACCTGAGTCGAAGGCAGACACCTAACCATCTGAGCCACCCAGGCACCCCATCCTCAGGTTTTCATCTATCATTGCTCCATTCTCCCTAGTCAACCTTATCCACGTCCAAAGCTGTACCTGTCACTTCTCTGTGCACTGATACCTGCCATATCTCCCCCTCCAGCCCAGCCTTATTACCAGCTCTCCACATACATTCCCCTCTCCCCCTCCCCATTTCCTGGACATCTAGCTGCCTTACTATCCCTTCAAACTCAGTGTTCCTAAGAG
>NC_138378.1:69208363-69225471 GCF_054177405.1 Leptonychotes weddellii | reverse complement strand
TCCCAGGATTCCGGGATCGTGACCTGAGCCGAAGGCAGACACCTAACCATCTGAGCCACCCAGGCACCCCATCCTCAGGTTTTCATCTCTCATTGCTCCATTCTCCCTAGTCAACCTTATCCACGTCCAAAGCTGTACCTGTCACTTCTCTGTGCACTGATACCTGCCATATCTCCCCCTCCAGCCCAGCCTTATTACCAGCTCTCCACATACATTCCCCTCTCCCCCTCCCCATTTCCTGGACATCTAGCTGCCTTACTATCCCTTCAAACTCAGTGTTCCTAAGAGAGAGATTAGTTTCCTTTCCCTAAAACACTCTTTTCCACTGTTTTCCCTATATTGATGCATGGCAGCACCACCATCTACCTAGACAGACAGCACTCCAAACAAATCTTTCTACTTTCTTGCCCACAACCCAGGCCATTATCAAGCTGATACTTCAGCCTCCTAAATCTCCCAAGGCAGCCTCCTTGCTTTTGTCCCTGGCACTGCTCCCTTTATTTTGCCTTTAATATCTCTAACTCAGACCTTTGCAATAGCCCATTAACTACTGCCAAACTTACCTTCCTTCACTCTCTCCCACTTGCTACGAGAAGACTCCTTCTGAGCATTACTATGTCACTCCTCTGCTCACATCCTTCAACGTTCCTGTTGGCTATGGCCTGGCCACCTGGGCTCTTGGTTGGGGCTCTTGACGTTGTACATAGTTCACAAGTAACTTATAACCCATTATGTGTATGTAGCCTACAAGTAACATATAACCAAATTAAGTGTACACTTTCAGAAGCAGCATTGGGAATCGGTGTCAATTTAATTTGTCTTTCAGTTTTAAACACCATATGACAGGTTTTTTTTCCTCTTGCCAGGCTGATTTTAACACCAACATTTCTGAGGTGGATGAACAAACACATATAAGCAATGAGGACTTTGTGGACTTTTCTGATATATACCACTCTAATGAAGAGTATTTTAGGAAGCTAGAAGAGCTGAAAGCTGCCCACTTGGACACTATGGCAAAGTTAGAGAAGATGTACCAGAATAAGTTAAATTTAAAAGAAGTTCAGCCAGTGATCATCAGGGAAGAAGCTTCTAGTGTCTCTTCCAGGTGAGTTTGTACATAACGTTATTTGTGGGCTGTAAAATGTATTCTTAAAAGTGCAGAACAAAACTATTTCAGAATATTTTCTTTCAACTATCCCTTTGTACTTTTAATGATATACAGAGGTTGGATTTTATTCGAAATGTGTGATGGCTTATCCACCAATGGCTTCTTGTTTTGAGAGTCATTTGGTGGTCATTTAGTCTTTTCTCTCTGACCTGCCACTCACAGAACTATAGATATGTATCAACATATTTAGTCTGGGCCATTTTTAAATTTTTATTTATTTTTTTAAAGATTTTATTTTTATTTATTTATTTATTTATTTATTTTAAAAGATTGTATTTATTTTTTGACAGAGAGAGAGACAGCGAGAGAGGGAACACAAGCAGGGGAGTGGGAGAGGGAGAAGCAGACTTCCCGCCGAGCAGGGAGCCCGATGTGGGACTCGATCCCAGGACCCTGGGATCATGACCTGAGCCGAAGGCAGACGCTTAACGACTGAGCCACCCAGGTGCCCCTAAAGATTTTATTTTTAAATAGTCTCTACACCTAACGTGGGCTTGAACTTAAAACCCGAGATCAAGAGTTGCATGCTCTACCAGCTGAGCCAACCAGGCACCCCTAGTCTGGGCCATTTTTAAATGATAAATATTAAAATTTAATTTTAAAACCCTTTACATTATGTGGATTAACATGAGTTCAGGGGCACCTGGGTGGCTCAGTCAGTTAAGCATCCTACCCTTGATTTCAACTCAGGTCCTGATCTCAGGGTTGTGAGTTCAAGCCCCGTGTTGGGCTCCATGCTAGGCATGGAGCTTATAAAACAAAACAACAACAACAACAACAAACCTGAGCTCATTAAAAATATAAAGTACGGGTACAGCTCTCTCTCTTGAGTGTGCCCGCTCTTGTATCTCAAGAGTGTACTTTTTGCTTTGATAAATTTTCCCATTTCTGTTACTCAAATAAATAAGTAAGTAAATAAATAAATAAATAAATTATACTATACACACACACACACACAAAGAGTTCAGGACTCAGACATAAATCTGATTCAGGTTTTCAAAATAGTCTGTAATTTCTGGACCCATTTCTGCTATGAACTCTCTTGTTTTGAAACTTGAGGCAGGTCCCTTAACTCATCCAGTTGGTCAGTGCTAATTGTGCATCTCCTGTGTGCCAGAAGTTGCCTGGGCACTAAGGAGTCAAAAATCAAGATGCCCGGGGCACCTGGGTGGCTCAGTCGTTAAGCGTCTGCCTTCGGCTCAGGTCATGATCCCAGGGTCCTGGGACGGAGCCCCGCATCGGGCTTCCTGCTCAGCGGGAAGCCTGCTTCTCCCTCTCCCACTCGGCCTGCTTGTGTTCCCTCTGTCGCTGTGTCTCTGTCTGTCAAATAGATAAATAAAATCTTTTTAAAAAAAATCAAAATGCCCTTAAGGAGCTCAAAGACTAGCTGAAAGCCAAAAATTGTGATACAACATGATGTAACAGTGCTTTGGAGACAGAGGAAGAAGCGATTGATCATGTCATGGTGTTGGTAGAGGGACACAGGCAGGAATTTTCTATGGAACTGTCATATCCAAGTTCAGTATTAAAGGAGGAGTAGCTGTAGCAGATGCAGGAAACAAGGAGTGGGCTTCTAGGCAACAGAAACCATGTGTGCAGAGGCATGGCGGCATGAGAAATCATGGTGTGTGTGAGGAACTTCCTGTGGTTGGATATGACTTAAGATTGGTAACTGGAGGTAGAGAGAGGCAAGAGGTGAAACAGGAAAGGTAAACGGGGACTAGTCTTTTTTTTTTTTTAAGACTTATTTATTTATTTATTTGAGAGAGAAAGAGTGAGCAAGAGACAGCACAAGCTCAGGGGAGAGTCAGAGGGAGAGGGTGGAGGAGAAGCAGATTCCCCACTGAGCAGGGAGCCTGACACAGGGCTTGAGCTCAGGACCCTGGGATCCTGACCTGAGCCGAAGGCAGACGCTTAACTGACTAAGCCACCCAGGCGCCCCAGACAGGGTCTAGTCTTGAAGGACTTTATAATCTAGACTTTGTTACAATGGCAAATCATAGAAAAGTTTCGAGAAGGGGAGTGACATGACTAGATGTATGTTTTAAGATGGTGACTCTGGAAAACATGTGGGGAATTTAATAGAGCTTAGCCACAAGGAGCCTCTGTTGCCTCCGGTTCCCCTGTAAAAAGAGGGAGTTGAATTAGATAAATTATAGGCATCTCTTAGCTCTATTCTAAATAAAAGTGATAATTATAAGGCCTATCTATCCAGCTCCTATCTTCTAACTGATTATACCTTGATTTTATAGTTCTTAATTTTTATATTTGGTCACATGCAACTGAGAGCGTAACTTAATTATTCTTCTCTTTTAGGTCTGAATCAGAAAAAAACTTCTATCACCCTATCTCGTTAATGACATCATTTTCAGAACCTGATTTAGGACAGTGTTCCTCCTTGATTATGTCTTCCTCTGAAGATGAGTTGCCCAACTCAGAAAAAGAGTATCCTGAGAAAAAGAGGATGATGAGCTATGCTAAAGAACTCATCAACAACATGTGGACAAACTTCTCTGTTGAAGATTATATTCAGTGTAAAGATGCTAATTTCCCAGCAGTTGAAAAAACAAAGAAGAAACCAAGAGAATGGGTGCCAAAGATTACAGTACCTGAGCCTTTTCAAATGATGATTAGGGAACAGAGGAAAAAAGAAGAGAACATGAAATCTAAATCCAATATTGAAATGGTACGCCAACTGCTCAAAGAACAAGAAGAAGAATCAGAGTGTAAGAAAAAATTCCGCGCCAATCCAGTTCCTGCATTCGTCTTTCTCCCCCTTTATCATGACATAGTCAAGCAAAATGAAGAACGCAGGAGACGTTTGAAAGAAAAAACCAAAGCAGCTCTTTTGGCCTCACAGAAGCCGTTTAAGTTTATTGCAAGGGAGGAACAGAAGCAAGCAATCCGGGAAAAGCAGTTGAGAGACTTGTGTAAGTCTAAAAAGAAAACAAATCGATTTAAGGCCCGACCTATACCTCGATCTACTTATGGCTCAACTTCCAATGAAAAGTTAAAAGAAGAAGAGCTCTCTAGAGACCTTATGACGCAGCTGAGAGCCCAAGAGCTTTTACAGAATTCATCCCCTCTGCCTTCTAGGTCAGGTCCCAGAAGCTGTGCTCCGAGGAAGCTCAAGTGTCCTGAACAGGCTGAAAAGTTGAAGTGTAAACACAAGTTTAGGTGCCAGAGTGCTGATTTTGAAGGCCTTCCTGAGAGATACCAGAAACACCTCTCAGAACAGAAGTGTTCAAAACTCCTAACTGGCCGTAAGCCATCTGATCTTCATGCAGCTTCCAATGCATCCACTAAAAGAGAGAAAATGTTGGCAGACATTGCAGCAGATGTAGAACATTTAGAAGAAACACGGCCTAATCTGTCTCCAAGGTACAAGTCATCAGGAGGAAGTGCAAGTGCAAAGCCTGTGCCTTGTACCTGCAACCCTCCAATGCCCACAGTATCTTCTAGAGGCCGAGCACAAGCCACGAGGTAAATGACTAGGATGTAGGACCAGCTGACTCATGGTTGCTAAAACAGTGTTTGTAGCTCTATTGATTTTATGTCGGTCAATTTGAAAACCTGAAGAAATTATATTTGCTAATATATTTTACTATATTAGATAGAGCATTTTGCCAGAGGGTGTCCTTCTAAGAAATGAATGTATTTTCCAGTTTATGAATCTTCAGGGATAGAAAAGATTAGTTAGCCTGTTGATTTCCTGTTTCACAAGTCAGAGCCTTCTCAAAACGTTGCCTTTTTTCAATGTTTGAATTTTCCCCATGTTAAATCTTTGCTAAACAACATTCTCATTGGCTTAAAGGGAATTAAGCCTTAGTTTGTTGCCCTCAGGAGATCACTTGAGGAAAAGAAAATGTTGGAAGAAGAGAGAAATCGGATCCTAACTAAGCAGAAGCAAAGAATGAAAGAGTTGCAGAAACTCCTGACAATCCGGGCTAAGGCTTATGACTCACATCAAAGTTTAGCTCAAATGTCTAAATCCAGAGTCAAATCTCTCAGGTACCATAAAAGAATCCTGAACCTCTAGATCATTGGTTTTCAAACTTTCTTTTTTAATCAGCATATATAATATATGAACAGATTAATTAGTATTTTATTTTCTGGGTTCAAGTTGCTATCACTTACACTCAACATACACACACATACACATTCACACTCACCTTACCTCACGGTGAGGATCATAATGCCATGTTGATGAACAGAAACGTTTTATATTGTGGCCATAGTTAAGAGTTGTAACCGTATGTCAGCATGTAATCTTTTCTTTTTCTTTATACTATTTTTTTTTTTAAGTAGGCTCCATGCGCAATGTGGGGCCTGAACGTGACATGACCTGAGACCAAGAGTTCTATGCTCTACTGATTGAGCCAGCCACGGGCCCCTTCTTTATACTATTTTTGATTGTACAGTACAATATTGAGAAAAATCTTTTTTTTTAAGTTTTTATTTTAATTCCAGTATAGTTAACATCGAAAAATCTTGATTCATACAGATAAAGCTCTTTTTTAATAGTTTGCCATGTAATCTCAGAATATTCTTCAACAAATAGATCTGTCAAAGACCTTTGTTCTAAGGTCTGCATGAAATCTGATATCACAAATTAACACATTGATGTCAATTAACACCAATTATGTGATGTGTCAATTAACACATGTGTATAAGTGTTTAGTGATGTATGTTGCATTTCATTGCAGTTTTAATATAAATAAATATAATATAAATAAAAATATTTGCAGAACCCCTTCACAGAACACTGGAATTCTGCAGTACAAAGTTTGAAAACCAGTGTTCCAGAGGAACATTTTTCTGTAAAAATGTTCATGTTTAAGTAGGAAAATATCTCCCCCAAAGCTGGGTAATATGATTTATTAATTTTTAATCTGATTTATAAATAACCCCCCAAATTTATATTTGCTTTTAATTATGAGTATTACTTTTTAAATATATAGTATTTATAATAATTATATTCCTTTATAATGTATATTATGTTTATATTCCTTATAATGTGTATCAGTGTAATTCATGATAGAGGGAGAAATTTGATGAACTTGAACAAAAATTTTTTAGAAATATACTATTCACCCTAAGAAAGTAACTGGATTTTTCATAATACCAATTTTGTGTATAATTAAGCATAATTATCTTTCTATAGTACAATTATTTTCTCTAATCCATGAAATCTTATTATCTTAGTAGAGTTAGTATGTTTTACATAGAGGAAAAAGCATATTTTAATCATTATAGGATCTTGTGCAAATAGTAAGTACATTTACTGTGAATTTATGTATTTTGGTTCCTTTTCCTCTAGATGTTCTATTCCCTTACTCCCTATTTTCCCCTGACCTGCTCCCATTTAATTAACTTTGCCACCAACCTATGGGAGATCTCATTAGGGGGGAAAAGAAGAGCAGGGTCTTGTTTTTCAGAAGAAATTCCTTAAAGAGAAGATACCTAATTTGGACTAAATTTTCTTGGTTTTCTGCACTTAAAATTGAGTCAAGAGGGCATTTATTCATCTCTCCAAGACAATTTAAAGCATTTTTAGTACATTATGTCTTAAAAATTTCAGAAACATCAGAGTATCCAGACTGTTCCCAGGATGTAAAATGTGTGCTCTCACAACCTAGGGTTTTTATTCTGCATTCCATAAAAATTTACCAGTCTAGGAAAGAATTGTGGTAAATTGTAAGCTGTGCTCATAATTTAATTTCTGATTTGTCATCTAAGCTAAATGTTATATATGTAAGTTATTATTTCTTTTTAAAATTCCATTCCTTTTATTTGATTTTAGAAAAAGTGAAAAGGAAAGGATGAGAGAATACCGACAAGAACTAGAAGAAAGAGAAGAAAAATTAAAACACAGGCCGCTACTATTTGAAAGAGTTGCTCAGGTTGTGTTTGTTGAAATTTAAGAGCTACAGTCAGCTTTTTTTTTTTTAACATCTCTAGCACCTAACTTACAGTCCATTTTTCTTATATGTTATATAATTTATTGAGACATATTATCATTTCTGTGACAGCTTCATCAAATCAGTCAAGTAAGTTTGTGCTTAAATCTGAACATCAAATCTTGTTGAGGCGGCATGTCAGCTAGATACAGAACATGCTGCTAATGCAGTCATAGTCAAAATAATAGTTTCACAACCTGTTTTTTGTGGCTGGTCTTCTTTTTTTTTTTTTTTCAGTACCAACTTAGCCATATAGAGTCTTCATGATATGATTTGGAAGTCCTTGAAGAATTAAAAAATGAAACAAAATGTTAATGGAATCAGATTTATTACTGCCAGATTTTTTTTTCAGTTTCATTGAGATATAACTGACTTAGAGCACTGTGTGAATTTAAGATGTACAGCATGTGACTTGACATACATATATGACAAAACAATTACTACCATAAGTTTAGTTAATAACCCACACGTCATATAGATACCAAACTTTTAGGATTTACTAAAATCTGAGCTTTTAGGATTACTCTTTTAGCAACTTTCAAATATGCCATACAGTGATATTAACTACCGTCATCACGTTGTACATTGTATTCCCAGTATTTATTTATCTTATAATTAGAGGTTTATACCTTTAACCATCTTCATCCAATTCCCCTGGTAACCACAAATATGATCTGTTTCTCTGTGAGTTTGTTTTGTTTTTGTTTTTAGATTCCACATATAAGTGAGATCTATAGCATTTGTCTCCCTTGTCTGACTTATTTCACTTAGCATAAAGTCCTCAAAGTCTATCCATATCGTTGCATATGGTAGGACTTCCTTTTTTTTTTTTTTAGGACTTCCTTTTTTATGGCTGAATAGTATTCCTTTGCCCATATACCACATTTTCTTTACCTATTCATCTTTTGATGGATACTTACGTCTTGGCTATTATTAATAATGCTTGGCTATTATAAATAATGCTTCAGTGAATGTGGGGGTGCAGATATCTCTTCAACATAGTGATTTTGTTTCCTTCAGATAAATACCCAGAAGTTGGATATGGCTGGATTGTATCGTATTTCTGTTTTTAACTTTTTGAGAAACCTCCGTACTGTTTTCCATAATGGCCGTTCTATTTTACATTCCTACCAGCAGTGCTCAAGGACCCCATTTTCTCCACATCCTCACTAGTATAGCATTTGTTATCTCTTGTCTTTTTGATACGAGCCATTCTAACAAGTGTGAGGTGATAACCTCATTGTGGTTTTGATTTGCATTTCCCTGATGATTAGTGATGTTGAGCACCTTTTCATGTACCTGTTGGCCATTTGAATATCTTCTTTGGAAAAATGTCTATTCAGATCCTTTGCCCATTTTAAATTGGATTATTTGTTTTTTTGCTATTGACTTGAATGAGTTCTTTATATATTTTGGGTATTAACCCCTTCTCAGATATATCATTTGTAAATATTTCCTCCATTCAGTAGGTTGCCTTTTCATTTTGTTGATCGTTTTTTTTAAGTGCATCTATAATTTTCATTCTTATCCACAACTGCTGAAAGGACTTCCTTTTTTTTCATTGGGAAAATAATTTGGTCCTGTGGACAGTGAGTCCTGATTTTACTAAATTTATAGTCGGTTTTACAATCTTACCCTAAGAGATACCTGTCCATTTCGCATCATCTTCTTTGTACTCACAAGGGAGGTGTTCATGTGGGTGACATGGCTTAACAATAGAATCACTGGAGGTTACAGGTGCTGTGTTGGGAATTTCAAGCTGTTGCATTTGGAGCTTCCTGCCAGCATTATAGGACTGCCCTTCTCAATGATGTGCTGAGGACAGGGACAGGTATTATAGGTGAATTTATATATTCAATCTCGCAAAGTTATGGGAACCCTTTACTTATAGATTTGGATATAATTTTATGTGATGCTTTTCATTGTAGAGGGTGGGTTTCTTTTTTAGTATCTCAGTTTCAACTTTAGAGGGAAAAATACAGAAAAATTCTGTATTAACCTAGCAGAAAGTGATTGACTTTTATCTCAAAGTAGTTATTTCCTGCTCCCAACTGCAGGCTGTTATGTCTGTTTGTCTGGTGGTTATATCTACACAGACTTCCCACAGACATCTTACATTCATCTTGCCTCAAACTAGATCTTCCTCTTTGATTTCCTGTTTTTGTTGGGCCACAATTTGGTGACTGGGAACCACTTTTCCTCCCTCTTTCAGTTGCCACTGAGAGACCTGACAAGTTTTCTTCCTAAATAATTTTTGGATCTGTCTTTCTCTATTCCTGATGGTGAAATGCTATGTGAAGCCTCTATTATGTCCTCTCTGAGTTATTGTAATGGTTTGACTGGTTTTTCTGGCCTTGCTCTTTGCAAAGCCACCCATTATATTTTCACTTTACCATTCCTGTTCTCTTGCCAAAATGTTAATCCTGGGTAGGTAGTAAATAACCTCTGGTAACAGTGACAGTCATGCATTTTCACTGATTCTACTCGTTCTCATTTTCAACGAATGGTATCAAGAGGTCTTGTCACTGACTTCTTGAAACAATACTTCAAAGTGGGTATTCCTGTATTACAGAGGAAAAAGCTGAAGTTCAAAGAAGGTAAGTAACTAGTAAGGTTTATAGCTAGTCAATAATGGAACTAAGATTGGACCCAAGTCAGTCTGCTTCCGAACACTTAAGACTAAGCTGTCCAGCTTTCTCCCAGAAGATAACTCTGTGAGTCTTAGCATAGTGTATAGAACTCTCTACACTCTGATCCCTGTTAACCTCTAATTGAGTAAATTCTAAATTCTAAACCAAATTAATCAACCACAGCACTCCCCCCAACCCCCCCACCATGGACACCCTTTACTTTCAGACCGTACCAGACTACTAGTTTCAAACTTGAAATCTTTATTCATGCTATTTCTGAACACTCTTAGAGCCTCTTCCTGTTTTTCCTCCTGATCTTTCAAGTCTTCGTATAAAATCACTTCTTGCATTGTTTCCCAGGTTGGATTGGGTGCCGTTTCCTGTGTTTTTCATTACCGTCTCCATACCTCTGTCTTCACTCCTGCTGCACTGTGTGGGAATTAGCTGTTTCAGGATCTCTGTTCCCTTTTAGCTAGTTACTTTTAAAGGTTGTGGTCAAATCTTTGTATTCCCAATACCTAGCACCTAGGATAACGTCTGGCACAGAGGAAATGTTAATAAACATTTGTTGAACCAAAACTGAACTGTCAAGATCAAATTAGCCAGATAATGACCTCTTATTTTTTTTCTGGGATTAGCTGGGCGTGAGAACGCCGAGCTGACCTGTTAGTGATGAGTCTCAGGCTGAGTAAGCCGTTGTGCCTTGCTGTGAATTCCTGCTTCCAAGCACCAGAGAAAGTGAGGCAAAATAAGCAGCGTGTGTGAAATTAAACCCATAGAGAAATTTTAACTGTTGAAAACATAGGTCAGTTTCACAGCTGATTTCTACTTTTGCCACTTCTGGCCCTCACATATGCTGGTCCCTTTGTCCAAAAACACTTTTCTCTCTCCATATATATACCCCCCTTACCTCCCATGAGGACTTGTTACTAAAGAAGTATTCAGTAATTAAATAAGTGAAAGAATTACTATAAATGAAACTTATAGTTATGAAAAATAAGTATTTTCCCCCTTCAAATGAGGGCACTGATTGTAGACAAACTTTCATCGTTGCATGTTATTTTGGTTTCCTGAAGAAGCAACGCTAATTTTTTTTTGTGATCTTTGATAGCAAAATAAAGTAATCAGGTTATTTTGTTTTATTATTATTTTTTTAAGATTTTATTTATTTGTCAGAGAGAGAACGCAAGCGGGGGGGAGCAGCAGGCAGAAGGAGAGGGAGAAGCAGGCTTCCCACCGAGCAGGGAGCCCGATGCGGGCTTGATCCCAGGACCCCGGGATCATGATCTGAGCGAAAGGCAGACGCTTAACCAACTGAGCCACCAGGCACCCCCATACAGTTATTTTAATTGTTCCTCTTATCTCATAGTCTGTGCAATTCTTTGCATGGTAAAATGAAAGGAGGAAATGTTTATTTCAATTAAGAATAATTATATACTATTCACCTTGATATAAAATATTAAAAGGTAGGGGCGCCTGGGTGGCTCAGTCGGTTAAGCGTCTGCCTTCAGCTCAGGTCATGATCCCAGGGTCCTGGGATCGAGCCCCACATCGGGCTCCCTGCTCCGCGGGAAGCCTGCTTCTCCCTCTCCACTCCCCCTGCTTGTGTTCCCTCTCTCGCTGTGTCTCTCTCTGTCAAATAAATAAATAAAATCTTTAAAAAAATATATATTAAAAGGTAATTCTATGTATAGAGTGACTGGCAGTGACTCACCATTGCTTTGGTTTTGTTAACATAAATTAGTGCAGTTTTTTCTTGCAGTCTGTTTTGCTGTGACTATTGCTGCTAATTAACAGCTGTTATTTAATAAATTCACTCACAACTTTGTGCACTATCCATTTATTAGTGTTAATTGTGATCTTGCTGCTGTTGAGTTATTCTCTAGCAGAGTAAGCCTCTGATGCAGGACAGAACAAACCATGTTGTCCTGTTTCTTGGAAATCACAGCATTTATTAATTGAGTAGATTCTAAATTCTAAACCAAATTCAAACGAAGACTTATGAGCACTGACTTTGGTATTTTAATTTCTTTTATGTTTAATTTGTTTACATCAGAATATACTGTTCTTAATGCATTTAGAGTTAGTTTGGGGTTTCTTTATTCTGCTTTACCATCTTTGGGGCATAGTTCTTATCTTCTCACTTTGCCATGACTTTCAGGTCCTCAAGGCTTGTGTGTTGGTGTTCATAGCTTCTGGATGCATTTTTTTTTTTTAAGATTTTATTTATGGGCGCCTGGGTGGCTCAGTTCGTTAAGCGACTGCCTTCGGCTCAGGTCATGATCCTGGAGTCCCGGGATCGAGTCCCGCATCGGGCTCCCTGCTCGGCAGGGAGTCTGCTTTCCCTCTGACCCTAACCCCTCTCGTGTGCTCTCTCTCATTCTCTCTCTCTCAAATAAATAAATAAATTCTTTAAAAAAAAAAAGATTTTATTTATTTACTTAGAGAGAACGAGAGAGAACACGAGCAGGGGAGAGGGAGAAGCAGATTCCCCGCTGAGCAGGGAGCCTGATGCCAGACTCGATCCCAGGACCCTGGGATCATGACCTGAGCCAAAGGCAGACGCTTAACTGACTGAGGCACCCAGGCGCCCCTCTGGATGCATTTTTATTAACTTTTCTAAAAATCGTTTGTTTTTTTTTTTTAAAGATTTTATTTATTTATTTGAGAGAGAGAATGAGAGCACATGAGAGGGGGGAGGGTCAGAGGGAGAAGCAGACTCCCCGCCGAGCAGGGAGCCCGATGCGGGACTTGATCCAGGGACTCCAGGATCATGACCTGAGCCGAAGGCAGTCGCTCAACCAACTGAGCCACCCAGGCGCCCCTAAAAATCGTTTTTATTCATAGTGGGTGCATTTTAGCAAAAGTTTGAGTGCGTTTTCAGTTTTCCAGAGCATCAGGAAATCACTGCTGATGGTTTATCCATTGTAATCGGTCTTTGCTATTTTGGTTTCTCCCGTGGAACACTAGATGCTATAGTCCCTCATTATGCTGGAGTCCCTAGTTTAGGCAAATAAATATCTGACACCTGCATTGCTGGAGTCAGGTTTAAGCTACCTTCAAACTCCGGGATGAGCACTACTACTTAGAGAAGGCAGCATGGTGCAGTGGAAAAGACCCAGGAAATGGTCAAGAGACTTGGTTCTACCACTCACTATCCTTATGACCTTAAGCAAACTGCTTAACCTTAGTGACAGTGGGGAGTGTTTTGGTTTCCTTATTTGTTAAATCTGGGGGTGACACTGGGTGCTCTCCCACACCTTTTCCAATATGGGGTGCAATTGGTGCCCTGGAACTGGCCCATTCCAAGTCACCTTGCTTCATTTGGAGGTCCAGATGGCAATTCTTGGCCCTATACTCATAGGAGGTAAAAGGTGACCAAAGCTGAGGCACTAGTGTGAACCCCAGTCATCCTGTGACTGACCCTGGAAAGCCTGTTTTCTCAGGAACTGTGATGACTCCTGTCTTGCTTCAGATGTGAGAGGGTCATCACAATTTCACAGGTCCCAAAGTCAGGAAACAACATTCTGGAGACTTGAACCGAGTTCTAAATTCTTGTTCTTTTTGCTGTATCCATTGATTCCTCCAGAGTAAAGATAACAACAGTGATGAATTTATCATCTTTGATGGATTAGAGATATGGCATGTAAAGAATAAAAATTACAGTAGGTACATAAACTAAAAGAACCATCTGACAACTATCACAAACTTATTTTCTCCCTGGTTTTTCCAGATAGTCTTCAACAGTCATAAAAGTATTTTTTAAAAAGTATATAAAACAGGTATAGTGTAAAGAATAAACTATAGGCCAAAACTCATGTGGCTACTACCTAGGTTAACAAACAGAACATTGCCAGCACTCCAGAAACCCTTTGTGCCCTTCCCAGATCAAAACCCTCTCCCACTCCCCTAGAGGTAACCACCATTCTAATTTTTGAAATTAGTATTTCCTTGTTTTTGTTATTATTGTTGTTTGTGTTTTGCAGTTTTACCATCCTACTGTGTATCCCTACACAGTATAGTTTGGTTTTACCCATTTGGGGACTTTATGTAAATGAATCATACATACTATATGTATGCTCCTGTGTTTTGCTTCTTTTGCTTAGTAGTATGTTCATGAGATCCATCCATATTGTCATGTACAACTAGAGTCCATTCATTGTCATTGCTTTATTTTATTCTGTTGTATGAATAGACCACTATTTATCCATCCTATTGTTGAGAGATATTTGCGTTGTCTCCAGTTTGGGGTTGTTACAAACAGTACTGTCCCGAGGATTTTGGTACAGGTCTTCTCGGGCACATACGTAGGAGCTTCTCTGCGTAGATGCCTGGGAGTGGGATTGCTGGTCAGAAGGTCTGCATACAGTCAGCCAACTGTGATTATTGGATTTAATTTTCACTGGAGCTTTTAACCCATACATTTTTAATGGAAATTTAAAGTCTTTTGTTCTCCTCTAAAAAGGTTTGTCTTTCCTATAGAAAAATGCAAGAATGGCAGCAGAAAAGCATTATTCTAACACCCTAAAAGCACTAGGACTATCTGATGAGTTTGTTTCAAAGAAAGGCCAAAGTGGAAAAATAATTGAGTACTTCAGCAATCAAGAGAGGAAGAGTTTCACTGAAGATAAAGAAAGGTAACATATATAAGATGTCTAAATGGTTTACCTTTGAACGAATTCTTACCTGCCAGAAAGCATAAAATTCTGTCCTATATTTTTAAAAGATCTTTTAACCTAACAAAATGCATGCGAACTGTTGTAAAACATTGACATTTTAACACTTGGCACATTCAAAATATTACATGGTGATGAAGTAAAGCAGAATGATTTAACTTTCTGACTGACATAAATGATGTAAATAATAAGATGCTTTCAAATGAAGTTTAAAGAGTCATTCAAGGCTTGAAATAGATTAGTTCCCACTTGGCACTTTTGTAGAGTTTTCTTGATAAATCGGAGCTCATACACTTGAGGAAGGAAGACTGCGTGATGGCATACGTTGCAAAGGGTTTGTTGATCTTTAAACCAAATCATTTTTCCTTGGAAAGATTGATAAATTTCTTCCTCCAGCTTTGATGAAGAAGAAAAAATAGAAGAAAGAGAGAATGGGGAAGAAAATCATTTTACTGATACGAACAGCCAGGATTCGTACAAGGAAAAAGAGGAAACTGATGAAGAGAGCAGAGAAGAGCAAGCTGTTAAGGGGTAACACGGACTCAGCGGGCCGCCTGTCGGTGCCTGAGCTGAGGGCAGCCGCGGGCCTTAGCGTACGTGCTTGTGGTGTTCAGGACATCCATGAGAGCCCTCCAGTAGGTGCAGGGCTCCTGGGCAAAGTCATCTGTAGCCTGAAAAGGCCAAGTCAAGCCGAAAGGCTGTGGGGTCGGTTAGCGTAAGGCTTTGCCTAGTCAGGTTTTTAATCACTCCATATGGTTTGCAACTTTGACCTTATTTGTATTTTTAAAAAAGCATTTGAGAATCATAGTTGTCACAAACTGATTAGTTCTAACAGTATATGTTACTTCCTTATTTGGGGCGGAAACAAATGGCATGGCATCGAGAGCAGAGAGAAGTATTGGCTTTTGGCGATTTGAAAAAATTTTTCTGGGAAGTCTGAATCAATAAATAGCTTTAAATTATACTATTTGCCTATTCTTTTCCTCTGCAATACATCTCACAGAATGAATCCTCACACTTGTTTTACTGGGCATGTTAAGTTTCTTATCTGAGCCATTTTTGTAAAAAGTAATAAAATATAGGAAAAAATAGGTACTTAAAATTGGTGTTCATTTCTGCACTGTTTGCTGTTAAATTATCCACACTATCATGACTTTTTCTTTTTATCCCTAGTTTTATTCCAAATTATTTTTGATATGTAAATTATTAGAAAAGTTTTTATACCAGGTTTTTTTTAACCCTATGTATTATGACAGAAGTAATTATAAATATCTGAGTTATAATCTTAATTGGGGGTAAATATCAACACCGTTGTATATATGATGAAATTGTGCATAATAACTTGTCTGAGGCAAATCTCCAAAGTAATTCAGATTTAACTCTTTAATACTAGACCCAGTTGTGCTCAAATTTTATACATTATTGCAGATGTATTTTGTCTTTCTGTGTGTGATGTATGAATCTATCATTTTTCCTCTTTAAGCAAATTTTTGTTTTAAAAATTCAAACCAGACATAAAGATGTGATAGGATAAGACATTTTCTTTTCTAAAAACAACCTCCTTTAAAGAGCATGAACTAATTAACGTGTTTTATAATAGCAGTGTTTCCCAGCTGGAAATTTATGCTTTAAATTAAGAAATAAGGTGATTTTTCTCAAGGGCACATGTTTCCTTATAATTCCTTCCTACAGTTTGTGTTAAAACTATTTGTCACTATAATTAGATTGTAAACTCTTTGAGAGTTGGCACCATTTTAAAATTCATCTTTGTATTCCTTTAATATTTTGCACCAGATTGTGCATATGGTGGGTATTTAATAAAGGCTTGGATGAGTAAGTAGATGAATATGGTTTTTAATTATTTCAGAATGAGTACACATGGGATTAAAATCAACTCCCTTCTAATTTATTGAAAGCCTGTGAAATATAACCCACAAATTGTAATATTTAAAACATGACTTGCTTCCAAGGATTTGTTCCTCATTCTGTCCCTTCTCAGTTTCATGGGAATAGTGTGGGACTTGGTTTCAGGACCAATGTTCAGTTTTCTTTTCTCTAAAAATGAGAGTAGTACTA
Organism: Leptonychotes weddellii; assembly: GCF_054177405.1. Classification (NCBI taxonomy): domain Eukaryota; kingdom Metazoa; phylum Chordata; class Mammalia; order Carnivora; family Phocidae; genus Leptonychotes; species Leptonychotes weddellii. The sequence continues at coordinate 69,208,961 of NC_138378.1, read as the reverse complement.
TTTGGGTGGCTGTAGGAAGGATTGGATGATATCATGTATGGAAAAAAAACTCTTTGGAAACTAGGCTATTCGAATGATTAGTGTCAGAAGAAAGAATATTCCTGGGGCGCCTGGGTGGCTCAGTCGTTAAGCGTCTGCCTTCGGCTCAGGTCATGATCCCAGGGTCCTGGGATCGAGCCCCGCATCAGGCTCGCCATGCTCTGCAGGGAGCCTGCTTCTCCCTCTGCCTCTGCCTGCCGCTCCCCCTGTTTGTGCTCTCTCTCTGACAAATAAATAAAATCTTAAAAAAAAAAAAAGACATTGGTGCTAGCAGCCTGCCATGCGAAAAGAATTAAAAAAAAAAAAATAGAAATAATGTTTGGAGGCGCTTTGGTGACTCAGTCGGCTCAGGTCATTATCTCAGGGTCATGGGATCGAGCCCCGCTTAGGGCTCCACACTCACCAGGGAGTCCGCTTGAGATTCTCTCTCTTCCTCTCCCTCTGCCCTTCCTCCACATTCCCCCCGCCCCCCCCCCGCATGCTCTCTCCCTGTCTTTCTCTTAAATAAATAAATAGATAACTTTAAAAAAAAAAAAGAAATAATGTTTGAACCACTTTA